>NW_027411755.1:19936826-20536826 GCF_047663935.1 Musca autumnalis | reverse complement strand
GAATCTGTAGGTATCGTAATATGAGGCTATACCAAATCAATTTTAGTAAGCTAAATTCTGAGTTTTGGAAATATTTGAGAATTATTTTTTCAGATTTGCAATTTTAGTTGGAGCCGGCAGGGGTTTTTGAAACTTCTGGGCTAGTATCTCAGGAAGTATGACTTATCCCCGGATAGGGACCGTAAAAAGAACCTTTTTCGAAAACAGTTTTGAACTTTTTTGGGGGAGGTGTGGACCGACATAGCCTACTTTCTAACTTAAAGTTTGGGCAAAATATCACGTTGTATAAAATTTGGTTCTAATCCGTAGATCCGTTCGAGAGTTATCGTGCGCACCAGCCAGCTAAACATTAAGAGAGACAGATGAACGGACAGCGCTAAACAGACTCCAAATTGTCTGAAACGAATATCGTCCAAATATACTTGATCTAAAACCAATATTTCGATGAGACACATCTTTGGTCGTATTTTGTTTGTATCCCCTTTACCCTAAATGCTGAGGTATAAAATAGGTGGCCAGGCGACCCGATGTTGCAATATTTGTATAAAAATCCAATTTGACAACTGAACTGAAAATTTCCCTGTCATGATACAGACAATTTGTAGCATGGGAGGAAATTGTGGTTCTCTACAGAAAACACATTATGTATCGGGCAGTAGGTGCGTTATCTAGCAGACACATTATTGCAATTTGCATCAGGGGAAAAATCAGTAGTTATTTTTCCATATGTAGGCTACTTTGCCGGTATATGCCTTCCAGGAATGAAATTATCGACCAAAAATAAAATTTGTATATTTTTCATACAAAAGTAATGGTCTATGTCAACCTCTAAATAATATCAGATCATCATGCAAAATTATAGACATTTTCTTCAACCTAAACTCTTACCTCGTGCAAAATTTCGTGACTATTGAGCTATAATTGCGACCTCTAGCGGGTTTATGATTACACTACAAACAAAAAACTGGATATAGTAGGCTGTAACTCTGTTATCTGATCACGTACATCAACATAATTGACATCAATTGAAAGATAAAGAGATCGTCTTCCAAATATAACTCACGAGTGGGGAATGTGCCTTTCAGGAACAAAGATATAACCTGTTTATTAAAATGTTTCACAATTTTCACACAAAAGTTTTGGTCCATTTAACCCTCTAAATATTATCTGATCGCCATCTCAAATTGCAAGCTTCATCTTTGTCATACACTCTTACCATATTTAAAATATCGAGGCGATCGGACTATTATTGCAACCAACAGAGCAGCTACAAAATTGGATAAAAATTATGTTTTTGGTCCATTTCACCCGCTAAATATTTCACGATCATCACCAATTAAAATAGCGATCTATTCTGATGTGAAACCGACCTCCATTCCAAATTTCGTGACGATCGGTACATAATTGCGGCCTGGAGTTTGATTACAATTTATAATGGACAGACGGACACACGGACGGACGGACGGACGGACGGACGGACGGACACACATCTCAAAATCGCTTTATCTCGCCGAGATATGAAGATTGGTATACCACATTGGGGGTCTCCGACGAATATTTCGCGGCGTTACATGAATTTTTCCCAAAACAAACTTATAATACCCTTTCCACATAGTGGTTTAGGGTATAACAATGAGCACAATATCTGTTATAGTTTCCAAGAAATAGCTACGTCTTTCTTCAGAAATTTGCAAAAATTACGTATTTCCCAAAAATGGGGAAAATGTTCGTTTTTAGGAGCACACCACGCCCACACCTTCCAATATTTTGACATCATTTTTTGGTTTCCTTAGTTTCAATATGTTTACTGTAGAATCCCATATAGATATTAAATATCTTTGACAAAACAAAATTTTGATTTTTGGCCAGGAAAATCGATTCCTGAACCATTGTGCGCCTAGTATGTAGTGTATTCGGCTACAAAGCAGAAGTTCGTGTGTTCAAATCCAGTAAGGGGCGAAATAAAATAAAAATATGAAGTATGTTGAAATTGAAAACAAATTCCACATAAACTGTTCTATAAATAAAAAAAAATTATCTTATAGCTTATTTTACTACTTCCAGTGGCCGTAGAATAACTAGTTATTCGAGTGGTAATAGAATAACTAGTAATTCAGTGCGACATGCCCTTGTTAAAATAATGGGTTACTTACTTACTTAGCTGGCTCATTACAGAACATTTGTTCCATAGACCGAACTAAGAAAAGATCTCCAATTCTCTCTGTTTCGTGCTTCGCTTTTTGGAATACCGCGCCTTGTCATCTCTTCATCCACTTGTTTGCGCAATCTATTCTTTGGCCTGCCAATTCTGCGTGCACCGCCAAGCGGTCCGTATTTATACGCCTTTTTAGCGGGTTCATCATCGCTCATTCTTATTATATGGCCTAGCCAACGCAATCACTGCATCTCGATACGTTAAACTATACTGATGTCGTTGTATAGCAGATACAGGTCGTGGTTCATACGACGTCGATATTCACCGTCAACGCAGATCGGTCCGTATATCTTTCGAAGAATTTTTCTCTCAAACACGCCAAGCACTGCCTTATCTGCTTGCGCAAGTACCAGGCTTCGGAACCATACATCAGTGTTTTGTAAAGCGTTATTTTTGTTTGACGAGTTGTGGCTTTGTTTTTAAACTGCTTACTTAACCCAAAGTAGCATCTGTTGGCCAATACAATTCTTCTTTTTATTTCACAACTGAAGTCGTTTGTTGTGTTTACGGAGGTGCCGAGATATTAGAAGTCTTCTACTACCTCAAAATTATAGGAACCAACTTCAACAACTTGGTCTTCTCGCCGTTTACCGCCAGACCCACTTTAGCAGATTCTCCTTCGACCTTCATAAAGGTATCGGTTACTTCTTTTACTGGTCGTCCCATGATGTCTATATCATCAGCAAAAGCAAGTAACATGTGGTTATTGGTGTAGATGCTGCCACTTCTTTTGACGTTTGCCTCTCGTATAAACTTTTCTAGCAGGATGTTAAAAAGATCACACGAAAGGCTGTCTCCTTGCCTGAAACCTCTTTTGGTACAAAACTCTTCGGAGAGGTTCTTTCCTATTTTAACTGAAGATCTTGTGTCAGTTAGAGTCATTTTACAAAGCCGAATGAGCTTTGCGGGGATACCAAATTCAGACATGGCTTGAAATACCTTTGAACGTAGCGGGCTGTCGAAGGCTGTTTTATAATCGACAAAAATGTGGTAAGTGTCGATCTGCATCTCTTGGGTCTTTTCCAGGATTTGCCGCAGGGTAAATATCTGGACAATGGTGGACTTGCCAGGTCTAAAGCCGCATTGGTATGGTCCAATTATTTCGTTGACCATGGGCTTTAGCCGTTCGCACAATATCCCTGACACTATATTGTAGGCGATAGGGAGAAGACTTATGCCGCTATAGTTGGAGCATAAAGTCTTATCTCCTTACTTATGGACGGGACACGGATGCTCAGGTTCCAATCGTCGTCGGGTACGCGTTCTTCCTGCCAGATGGAGCTAACTAGCTGATGCATACACCTTATCAGCGTGTCGCCTCCGGTTTTAAACAGCTCGGCTGGTAGGCCATCAGCTCCTGCTGCCTTATTATTCTTCAGCCGGTTTATTGTTGTCTTTACCTCATCTTAGCCGGGTGGTATACATTCAATACCATCTTCTTGGATTGGATCTGTGATATCTTCGTCGACTTCGCTACTATTGGATACCAACAGTTTGGAAAAATGTTTTTCCATATCCTTAGCAATCTAGCGGTATCAGTTACCAAATTACCTTGCTGGTCTCTACAGGAGGATGTGCCTGTACCAAAGCCATCAGTTTAATGTTTTACTCTTTGGTAGAACTTTCGGACTTACTTCTGTCTCCTGTACATCTCGGTTTTTTCACACTCCCGCTTTTCCATCTCTCTCTTTCCTGCGGAAAAGACGTTTCTCCTCTTTCCTTTTCTCCCGATACCTCTCTCGTGCGCTACGCGTTGTTACTGATTGTAAAGTAGTCCTATACTTCTGGTCATACCAGGTATCCAAGTACTGATTTTGCGGCTGTTTGCATTGAGTGGGCAATGTTTTGCCATTGTCCTGATATGTTATCGGGACGAGGAGTGCTTTAATTAAGCAGTTGGGCCAGTTGAGTGGAATGGTTTAGTAGGGAGATTTGTAAGTAGTTACGGCTACCAAAAATCCCTTACAAAACCCATTATTTTGGGTGGATTTTTTTGCTGGGGAACTGCTACTCCCATACTATCACTCCCACTTGGAATTTCCCCACACCTCAGTTAGGCTGTTGCACAGTGTTATTAAATATAATTATCAATATTGTTATTTTATTGACCTCATAAATATTTGTTGGTATGTCACAGAAAAAATTATAAAATTGTCGCAAATTTTCCAAACTACTTACCGTAATTGAGTGTTTCAGATTCTCAATCATATTGTAGAAAATTGAGCACATTTGCAGCTTTCAGATATTTTAATGATTTTAAGAAAATTATATTTTTTTATTTCCCACTTTCCCCCCTCCCCCACCACTTAAAATTATTCAATAAAATGTCAAAAAAGAATTTATGTTTTTAATAATTTTTTTATTGATTTTTCACAATTTATTTAGTGTTGGTTTTTAATTTCGTTTTTTTCTGTTTGTGTTTTACATGCATTCCATTTGTTTTTTTTTTTTACATACACAATGCCATATTGATGTGGAATTTTCATTTTTTAAATAATTTATTATCAGTTTTATTCAGTTAATGTTGTTGTTGTGTGTGTCTTAACATTTAGATATTAATTTTGTCTTAGATTTGTGTTATAATTATAAATATAATATACGTTACGGTTTTTGTTTTGTTTGTTAAATTGTCATTAGTATTACAATACACAGTATATATGTATATAATAATATATTTTTCTTTTTTTTTTTTTGTATAATAATTATTATTTAATTATTAATTAATAATAATATTATTTTACGTGATTATTTTGTTGCGCTAAAACGATTGTTTGCAATTACAGTTTTGTAAATGTTTACACGTGTTTATTAAACATTTACGTTTTCTTTACGAATTTTTTTGTTGGGTGTATAGATAACAAAAATGGAAAACAGAGGGAATGGAGGTGAATGATTGTTTAAGACATAACAGAAATAGATTTCTGAATAACACATGGCCTGGAAAGTAAGGGTACTCTGCAGAAGCCGTCCAAGGAAAATTTGACTTAGAGGTAAACAATAACTAATACTTTCGCACGATTTATTATATTAACAAGGGCATCTTAAAATAATGGGCTAGTAAGGAGTTTTGTAATATTTTAGTGGGGAATACGAGTGTTAAAAATAATTACTCACCATTAAAGCGGGGTTTCAGTTTGTTACTTTCACCTCAGAAAAACGTGAACATTTTGGGAAAACACTACTATGGGACCTAATCGTCATCATCTGATGCAACCCAGCAAACATTTTGAAACCACAAATTAAGGGATTTCAAGACTAAATAATTCGTTAGAAGATAATTTTGGACTGAAAATTATTCCCCTCAAAAGTCTTCTTTTGTACGACAACCCCCTTTTAAAACATGGGTAAGCAGGATAATTGATAAAAAGCCATAAAATTGTCTATATTTACCTATTATTTGGTATTGGCTTTTCTTGTTTAAAAATATAAATTTTTATTTGTCCCCCAAACTTTCCAACCCATGTGTTACAAAAGCCCGAATGGTGTTTTGGTAAATAAAAAATAGGTGTTTGTTTTTTTTTATATTTATTTTTTATTGAATTTTTTGCATTTATTTTCTTGTTGTTGTTTAAACTTACAAAACTAAAACATTCGTTTCTTAATACATACATTTTGTTTGTTTTCGTGAAGGTGAAATAATTTATTTAAAAAATTAAATTTAGCCTAAAAACAATGAAAATGTGGGGGTTGTGGATGAAAATGGGAATTTGTTTTATATATAATTTTGTTATAATAAAATTTATGTTTTTTATTTTAAGAAAAAAATTAACATTTATACACAAAAATTAATGAATTAAAATTTTAATTTTATATATGATATTTTAATACATAATAAATTATATTACAACTTATTGCTTATTTAAACAATGAAAAAATATTTTTTTAATATTTTTATTTTTTTGTTTTTACTTAATTTCTAAATGTTATATTAATATTTTTTACAGTGTACATATGTGTTGTGTTTTTTGGGGGGTGGTTGTTTGTTTGTTTTGACTTTCTATAACTAAACATGTTTTTATTTTAATTTAACTTTTTACAAAAATCGTTTATATTAATTAATCGTAATGATTAATAAATCTAATTATTATTTTTATATTATATATAATATTTACTAAATCGTAGGTATTTATATCGACTTTTAGTTTTATTTTTATATAATATAGTTTATTTAACATACTAATTTATATATACAAGTCTTGTGAGTAGTGTGTGTATTTTTTTTTATTTCTTTGTGAAATGAATATTGACAACAAAATGGATTAAATAGTTTGGTTAAATAGAGAGGAGAAGAAAATAAATTAATAACATAATAATATAACAAAAATTAGAAAAATAGCAAAATTTCTTTTTAATTAAAAAAGAGAAATATAATTTCTTTTAGGTTAAATAATTAAAATATATTTCGGACAATAACATTTACAAAATTACTTTTTCAAAATAGAATACAATTTTTAAACAAAAAAAAAATTAGTAAACATATTGGCAATATTTTCAAATTGAGAAAATACTTTAAATTCATTTAACATTCAACAAATTCCAGAGAATTTAAGAAAATATTTTTTGTTAAAAATTATATATAAAATATTTTAAATTAATATTTTTATGTGAAAAAAAATATTTTTTGATTTAAAACAAACAATAAAATACATGTTTATTTTTTCTACACTTTACATATTTTATTATTATTAAATTAAAACAAAAATATCTAAATTTTATATTAAAATATTCTTGTTAACTGCGGAACAAATAAATAATCACAATAATACCATATTTCCTTATAATTGAAGTATTTTTTTTAGAAAAAATTATTACTTTGCAGTTTAAAACAATAAAATTTTGCAATTCAAAAAATTCTAAATGTAAATGCATTGAATATTTTCAACTAATTTTAAAAATATAGGATATTTTTAATTAAATAAAAAATAAATATTTTTTTAAATCAATCTTGACTGATTTTAAAAATATGGAATATTTTAAAATAATTTAAAAAAATAAAAATTTTCAGTTAATTTATTTATTTTTAATTAATTACAAAAAAATAATATTTTTAAAATTACTTAAAAATTATTTTTTTAATTAATTAATTTAAAAAAAATAATTTTTAAGTAATTTTAATTAATTAATTAAAAAAAATTATTTTTAAGTAATTTTAAAAATGTTAATTTTTTTAATTAATTAAAAATAAATAAATGAAATAATTAAAAACGTTTATTTTTTAAATTATTTTAAAATAAGCTATCTTTTTAAAATTTAATTAATTTAATTTTATATATTTAATTAATTGATTTAGTTAATTTAAATAATTTAAATAATTAATTTAATTTTTAATTAATATTTAAAATATCAAATATTTTTGATTAATAAAAAAAATATTGAATATTTCAAATTAATTAAAAAATAAATAGTTTAAAGTAATTAAAAAAAAATATTTCTAATTAATTTTAAAATATAATTTTTTTTATTTAACTCTAAAAAAATTTTACTTCAATTAAAAGTAAATAAATATTGATTCGCTATCAATATTTATTTGTTCTGCATTTAACAACAATATTATAATTAATATTTAAATATTTCTTTTTTAATATAAATATAATTAAAATGTAGAAAAAATAAGTATTTTATTGTTTGTTTTTATTAAAAAAATTATTTTACATAGAAACAATTAATTGTTTAATATATATTAAAAAAATATTTTCTGAATTGTCAAGAATACAGAAATATTTTTTTTATAAATAAAAATCAAAAATTTAATTTATTGGTTTTATTTAAATATTTTTAGTTGTTGTTTTTTTAATAAAATTATATTTTTTATATAATAAAACATATTATTATTAATTTCAATAATTTGTTTTATTATATAAAAAATATAATTTTATTAAAAAAAAAAAACAACAACTAAAAATATTTAAATAAAACAAATAAATTACATTTTTTATTTATAAACAAATATTTTTGTATTGTTGACAATTAAAAATTATTTTTAAATTTTTTATATGTATTTGTTTTTTTAAAAAGTTAATTAATTAATTTAAAAAAATTACATAAAAAATATATTTTTATTAAATAAACAACAATTAATATAAAAAACTATTTATTTTTTTTTTAAACAATTAAACAATTGTGTATTGAAAAAAAATATTTTCTGAATTGTCAAGAATAAAAACATATTTTTTTATAAAAAAAAATAAAAAATTTAACTTATTTGTTTTATTTAAATATTTTCAGTTGCTGTTTTTTAAATAAAATTATATTTTTTATATAATAAAATATGTTATTTAAAATATAAAAAAATATTTTTTTTTTAAAAAGTTAACTAATTAATGTATACAAAAATTACATAAAAAATATATTTTTATTAAATAAACAACAATTATTATAATAAATATTTATTTTTTTTAAAATAATGAAACAATTGTGTATATTGAAAAAATATTTTCTGAATTGTCAAGAATACAAAGATATTTTTTAATACATAAAAATAAAAAATGTAATTTATCTGTTTTATTTAAATATTTTGTTGTTGTTGTTTTTTTTTAATAAAATTATATATATTATTAAAATTAATAAATATTCTTTAAATTAAAAAAATATTTTTTATTTTAAAAAGTTAATTAACTAATAAATAAAAAATTACATAAAATATATATTTTTATTAAAAAAACAACAATTAATATAGAAAATATTTTTTTAGAAAAAAAATTAGAAAAAAAATATTTTTTGAATTGTCAAGAATACAAAAATATTTGTTTATAAATAAAAAAAAAAAAATAATTTTTTGGTTTTATTTAAATATTTTTAGTTGTTGTTTTTTAATAAAATTATATTTTTTATATAATAAAACATATTATTTAAATTACAAAATATTCTTTAAATTTAAAAATGTTTTTTACTATAAAAAGTTAATTTATAAAAAATAATATAAGAAATATATTTTTTTTAAATAAACACCAATTAATATAAAAAATATTTATTTTTTTAAATAAAATAAATAAAATTTATTTTTTATTTATTAAGAAATAATTATTTAATTTACAAAAAATAATTTTATTTTATAATACATTATAATATTTTACAGATTTTTATAAATTAATGAATTATTTGTTTATCAATTAATTTTTATTTATAAAATGATCATTTGAATTGAAAAAATAATTCATTAATTTATAAAAATCTATAACATTTTGTATAGATTAAGGAATTATTTTTTATCAATATTTTTTTATTTATAAAAATTTTCATTTTATAAATAGTGAATGTAATTTATTTGTTTTATTTAAATATTTTTAGTTATTGTTTTTTTTATAAAATTATATTTTTTATATTAGACAACATATTATTTATATTACTAAATATTCTGTAAATTAAAAAATATTTTTTATTTTAATAAGTTAATTAACTAATTTATAAAAAACAAATTATAAAAAAATATATTTTTATTAAATAAACAACAATAAATAAAAAAATATTTATTTTTTTAAATAAAATAAATAAAATATATTTTTTATTTATAAAGAAATAATAATTTAATTTACAAAAAAATATTTTTATTTTATAATATATTATAATATTTTACATATTGATCATTAGAATTTTCAATTATTCAATAATTCATTAATTTATAAAATTATTATTATTATTATTATTATTATTATTATTATTATTATTATTATTATTATTATTATTATTATTATTATTATTATTATTATTATTATTATTATTATTATTATTATTATTATTATTATTATTATAAGTATTATTATTATTATTACAAAAATTATTATTAAAAATTAAATATTATAATTTATTATAAAATAAAAATATTTTTTGTAAATTAAATAATTATTATTATATTATTTTTTTATAAATTAACTTTTTATAACAAAAAATATTTTTTAATTTAAAGAATATTTAATAATTTAAATAATATGTTTTATAATATAAAAAATATAATTTTATTAAAAAAACAACAACTAAAAATATTTAAATAAAACAAATAAATTACATTTTTTATTTTTATTTATAAAAAAATATTTTTGTATTCTTGACAATTCAGAAAAAAATTTTTAATATTTTTTATAACGTTTTGTATAGATTAAGGAATTATTTTTTATCAATTAACTTTGTTTTATTTATAAAAATTATCATTTTATAAATAAATTAATTGATAAAAAATAATTCATTAATTTATAAAAATCTATAAAATATTATAAATTGTTATAAAATAATAAATTAATTTTTATAATAAAAAATATTTTTTAATTTAAATTAAATTAATTAATTTAATTTATTTTTTAATTTATTAATTTAAATAATATGTTTTATTATATAAAAAATATAATTTTATTAAAAAAAAAAACAACAACTAAAAATATTTAAATAAAACAAATGAATTACATTTTTTATTTTTATTTATAAAAAAATATTTTTGTATTCTTGACAATATAGAAAATATTTTTTTAATATACACAATTGTTTCATTGTTTCTAAAAAATATTTTTTATAACATTTTGTTAGATTAAGGAATAATTTTTTTATTAATTAATTTTGTTTTATTTATAAAAATGATCATTTTATAAATAGATCTAAGTGATAAAAAATAATTCATTAATTTATAAAAATTTATAAAATATTATAAATTATTATAAAATACAAAAATTTGTTTGAATATATTTTATTAAGAAAAAATATATTAAAAAAATATTCAAACAAACTAAATATACAAAAACCTTTAATTAAATATTAATATCCAAATATATTTTAATTATTTAAATAAAAATAACCACATTTTTATAATAATAACATAAATAACAAAATATTCAAAAGGAAAAAAATATTGAAAAAAAAATATTGTTTAGTTTCCAATTACAAATTTATATTTGTAATAATTTAATATATTTTATAATTTGATATATATTTCACCAATATTTTTAATCCATTTTGTTTTTCAATTTTCATTTCATAAATTTAGTTTTTTCTTAAAAATATTATTTCGATTTTTTATACAGGATCACGCAGTTTCGTTACATTGTTTTTTTTTTATTAAGGTTTTGAACTGATATATGTTGTAAATAGTTTTTAATTTATTTTTTTAATTTTAATTTTTGTAATTCTATTTGAAAAAAAATCTTGAAATCAAATAAGCCGTTTTTAAATAATTTTTTTTTTTTGTAGGGAAATTTGAAACATGTTTGTCGTTTGTGTTTAGAAGCAGAGGTAGCGAGTTAAGGTTTTTGCCTACAGGTTTTTGTTTTGTTTTTTTTTCATCTTGTAAGGGAAAGCTTTTGTAGTATTATTTTCTGGGAAGGGGAAAAACAGATGTATAGTTGGCGCAACGAAAAACGGTAGTTTTAGGTGAAGATATTTTGGGAAATTTTTATGTTTATTATTTTGTTGCTATTTTATAGTTTGTTAAAAGCTAGTAAATGCAATTTTCAAATATGTTGGAGTTCTGTCTGTGTTATTTGGAAATTTGTTTTGTTTCAGAGTGGGGGTTTTGCTATACGAAATATATGCAGAAATTATACAAAATACTGAGGTTTGAAATATAACGAGATGGGGGAAAACTTGGAAACACATTTTTGTAAATAATGCCAAAGTTATAGCAATCATACATAAGTATGAAGTATAAAGCAATGGAATTTTTTTAATTTTTGAAGACTTTAACATCTCCCCATCTCTTTCTCTCACCTTTTGAAACTCAATGATTTGAAACAGTTACCCCTTTTTAACTTTTACTTTCTTTAAATATTCAACTACCTGCTACAATTTTTTTATTGATGACTTTTTTTCTTTGCTATTTCTATTATTTTTATAATATTTCAAATCAAATATTTATTTTTTTTAGTTTTGTTTTTTTTTTTATAATATTTTCTGCTGTTAAACTTAAAAGGAACATATTTTCTTATACAATTTGTAAATTTTTCGTTTATTTATAGAATTTTTTATTGTTATTGAATATGTATAGATATTTGCTTTTTTATGTATTTTTCTCTATATAACACGAAACTTAAAAAAAAATGTTAAAAAATAAAAAATGTAATCACAAAATATCATTGATTGAAACGTTGTTGGTTTTGTGTTGTTAGAATTTTTTTGTATTTTTTCTGATTTTTTTTCGTTCTCAATAGATTTAGGCGACTCTGTTAAATGTAATGAGTTTTTTTATATATAGTTGTGTTTATGAGTGGTAATTTTTTTGTATTAGTTGGTCCATTAATGTTACATGGTATAATAAGTTGGGGTGATTTTTTTTTTGTTTCATTTTAGCAAGAGGAAAACTTGGAGTACAGTGAATGGGGAGGGGCAATTTGCAGGAGAAGAGAAGAAAAACAATTACATTCAGAAGAGAAATGTGAGGAAGAAGTTTACAACCACAAAGATAGAGCGTAAGAAAGAGAGTGAGAGAGAGAAAAGTCATGATCATTATCAAGAAAATTCTGTTCTCCCGAAATTTGTTGTATATTCCTAGCAAAAAAATCAAACGGCCGCTAAATGTCGATGAATGAGTACTTATATAAGTATTTACGGCCATTAGTAACCAAAGTAATGGATTAGAAAGCACATTTGTAATGAGTTAATTTTTGCTATGAATATACAACTACTTTCTGTTTATAAAGATAATAATTTTTTATAATAATTAACAAACATTTGTAATGAGTTTTAAAGTTCAAATTTTTTCAATCGAATATAAATCAAAATATTTGTTCTCTTTGCTCTTTTTGCAATCGTATCGTATGTTCCGAAAAATTTCATAATCTCAATATCACTAATAGTTTAACATTGATGTCAACTCCTGCACGTAGTCGTAACAACAGAGAATAGCGAATTCAAATGAGAGCTATGTCAGCCGTTGTTTAACAAAGGGGCATTACTTTCTTATCAATTCTCTCTCATTTATTTTGGACACCAATGTAGTTTAACTGCAGCTGCAAAGAGAATACGTGTTCTCTGGTTAAGACTCTCCCAGAGAGATTAATGCAAAAAGTGTTTGAGCAACATTGATTTTGAATTGGTATTTACCATCTCATCATCTCTTTTGATCAAATAATTAATATTTTTCTCTCTTTTTCCTCTCCATTTCATATTTTTGTCTCTCTTTCTCCTCATACACATTGCCCTCTCCATTCTTCCAAATATCTATTTTCCCCTGCTATTTTTTTCTCTATATTTTAAGTTCTTCCACAGATTTCTTTGTCGTTTAAGGATTTTTACAGGATGATGAATCAATTTTTAAGGACTTTTTACAAAAACTTTTACAACAAAAACAAAAAACTTTTGTGAAAATCATTATTTTTACTTTCTTTTTTTACAGGACTTTACAGGAAAAAATTTACAGGAGCACAGTTTTTGAAGATGTGAAATTTGGTAGGTGGAGTTCATTTTTAATTTTAACATTTTGGTAGCTTAAGAAAAAGGGTAGTATAGACTTTAATTTGGAGATGTTTAGGATAAATGAAGGTAGTGAAGGTATAGCATTTTTGAAGAAGAAAGAAAACTTTTTCGGAAACAAATTTAAAAGTTGAAGGGCAGAAATTTCCGACAATTTATAAAAATAAAATTCTTAAGCAAGGAAGAAATAAAAATAAGTTTTGTCACTTAAAAATGGATATATAAAATTATCTGCATTAGGGATACGTAAAATCGATTTCGGTTAATTGATTAATCGATTATTAACCGTAAAATTTCCAAAAGTCGTAGTCGACTATTGACTGTGCGAAAACCGGATAATCGATTATTTTTAGTCGACTTTCGAAAGACAGAGTCAACTATTAATCGTAGTCAACCATTAGTCGTAGTCTATTATTAATCGTGGTCGACTATTAGTCGTAGTTGACTATTAGGTGTGCTAAAACCGCATAATCGACGGTACTTTTTTATACATATAACCATCTCGGATCGCATCAACGGAAATGGTCGATTATAGTCGATTAAAATCGGTTTTCGGCAGTTAGCGATTAATCGAAAGTCGAGTTTTATATTTTTCACGAAAACCGAATAATCGAAAAATCGATTATTGCAATTCACTGCGTATCCCTAATCTGCATGAAGGAAAATTCCCAGGAATTGCAGTTTAATGTTCTGTACTTCATGAACAAACTAGTTCAATTGAACGATTCATTGGAAAGAGCATTGGAACCAGTCATTAACGCTTGTTAGTTCACAATGAAGTTACTGAAATAAATTTTTAAAAATTCTCAAACATGCAAGAACCATTTTAAGTTCTACATTTCAAAATTTGGCTTTATTAATGATCAGTTTCACTAAGAAATCGAATTCGAAATCAAATTCTTTTGAACTACTACCGAACTTCTTTGAACAATTTTTTATTAATTTTTATTATTGAAAAAACAAAAAATTCTACAATAAAATGACTATGGTAGTAATTCGAACGAATTTGAATGCGAAGCGTCTTATAGATACAGGACATAAAAATATCCTTGCAGGAAGAACATTATCAGCAAAACCTATTCCATTTATGCCAGTGATTGTCTAAGGAATATTGGACGGTATTTGCAGTAACTGTCGTTCAAAATAAAGCTGATAGTAATTACCTGGAAAATTATGCAAAATCCTTTGTGGAACAACTGTAATTTAATATTGCGATGTAGTTCAATTGAACGATTCACCGGATAGAGCGACGGAACATGTTCATAACACTTGCATGTTCATGATGAAGTGAAGGAAAAATTTACTGGTCGATTACCGACTTTATTCATATCGTTCCTTGGGTGGAAAACGACAGTTTCCTGTTATGTAGTTCATGAACGAACTTGTTCAATTGAACACTCCATTGGTAAGAGCGATGGAACCAGTTCGCTGCCGTTTGTTTTATAAAGAAGTGAACGAATGAGTTACTGACAACTGACCAGTTTGCAAGATTCTTGGTGATTTAGTATTTTATATTCCACAAAAGAACTGCTTCAATTGTACGCGTCATAGAAAAGAACATATGAACCATTTTACTACGGCTTATAAGATCATGAAGACCATGAAGTGAACAAAATACTTATTGACAGCTAACCGGTTTCAAGAGTCTTTGTTGAACAACTGCAATTTAATGATGTGCATGGGTCCAATTCAAGGATTCGTTGAACAGAGCAACGAAACCAGAATTCTGGTGGTTCAATTGAACGTTTCATTGGAAAGAGCCTTCAAACCACATCGCAACCGCTTGTTATTTCATAAAGAAATGAAAGAAAGATCTATTGACAAGGATTGCAAGATTCCTGGTGGAACAAGTGCAACTTAGTACTGTGTAGTTCATAAATGAAGTGGTTCAATTCAAAGATTCAAATATCGTCGGAATCAGATCGCTAACGCTCACTAAGAAGAACATGTTAGTTCACAAAAAAGGGAATGAAATGCGGTTGCAACATGCTTTTAGGAGCAACTGTAATCCACTGTGTTGTACTTCTGGTTCAATTGGAAGATTCGTTAAAAAGAGCGGAGGAACCAGTTCTTTATCGCTTTTTTATTTTACAGAAATCTGAAAGATTGAATATAATGTGTGAATTATAAAAAGAGCGTTCAACCGAAAGCAGTTGTGAATGTGACGTAGAAGATCGAAATATCGACAATCCTAAGCAAACTTATATCATTGAATATGTGTCCAGGTAGGATGGCAAATGAGCAAATATTTACAGCATTTATTCAATTGAACGATTTATTGCAAGAAGCGTCGGCTGTGAAACAAAATGGCGAGTTTTTAGAAAAAGTTCAATCAATGGAGCTATCAAAATTACTTTAAACTGAGGCCAGATAAAATGTGAACCAGAAAATCGAAATATCGACATTCCTAATCAACTTGAATTCACTGAATGTAAGACAAATAGAGTCTGTAGTTCTGAATGAATTTGTTAAAATGAACGATTCATTGGAAGAAGCGTCGGTTATTAGTTCAATAAGAAGTCAATGAACTAAAATGGTGGGTGCTTGCAGGAAAATATCGTCCACGGAATTATTGAAATAACTTAGAACGGAAAACAGATTAAAAATATGAACTAGAAAATCGAACTTCTGGGGAGTGCTAATCAATTTGCTTTCATTGAAAGTGAGTCGGGGTAGGTAATGAAGAAACTGGTTCAATTAAACGATTCATTGAAATAAGTGACGGAACCAGTTGAAGAAGTTAACGAACTAATATGGTGCGTTTTTGAAGGCAAAGACCGATCGGATAAAATATGGACTATAATTTCCGTTCAGTGAATCTAAGTTGACGTAAGACTGTCATAAACAAAGTGCTTTAGTTGAACGGTGCATTCAAATAAGTGACGGAACCAGTTCAAGAAGTGAACGATCTAAAGTGGTTTGAATTAAAGTGGTGAGTGTTTGTAGGAAAATTTCGATCACGGAACTATAGAAAATACTTAAAACCGAGTGTCGGAAAAAATTGAAACAGAAAATTGGACTATCGACAGTCCTTGTGAATTTGATTTCATTAAGTGGGCCTACCCCAACTGCTAATGAGAAGACATCGATTCGATGTTTTACTTCCACCAAAAAATCTCGACATTTGGTCTATGGTAATTGCCAAATCAAAAACTGATTAAAAATATGAACTAGAAAATCGAACTTCTGGCAGTCCTAATCAGTTTGCTTTCATTGAAAGTGAGTCGGGTATGAAGAAACTGGTCGGTAATGAAGAAACTGGATTAATTAAACGATTCATTGAAATGAGTGACGGAACCAGTTGAAGAAGTTAACAAACTAATATGGTGCGTTTTTGCAGGCAAAGACCGATCGGCTAAAATATGAACTATAATTTCCGTTCAATGAATCTCAGTTGCGGTAGGACTGCCATAAACAAAGTGGTTTAACTGAACGATTCTTTCAAATGAGTGACGGAACCAGTTCAAAAAATGAACGATCTAAAGTGGTTTGAATTAAAGTGGTAAGACAATTTCGTTCACAGAACTATAGAAAATACTTAAAACCGAGTGTCGGAACAAATTGAAACAGAAAATTGAACTGTCGTTAGTCCTTGCGAATTTGATTTAATTGAGCGGGGCCTACCCCGACCAGCTGCTGAGAAGACATCGATTCGATGTTTTACCTCCAGCAAAAAATCTCGACATTTGGTCTATGCTAATTCCAAATCAATTCGGAATTGATTTTCTACCTAAACTTAGTGAAGATTTTTGTGTCTGCTATGGGAATTTTTGATGGGCTGATTTGTTTAAAAGAAATGTTCACTCGAAACAATTTTAAAATAACAGCAGATAAAATATGAAAATATAGCTTAAGGCCTAGTAGCCAGAGCTTCTTTATTATTTTATATTTGTGATTTATTTATAAATATAATTGTTAATAAATAAAAAAAATAAATATGAAAATAGGATAAATAGGAAAATAGAAAACCAAACTATCGACAAGAATATCCTAGTCAATTTGATGTTATTGAAAACGACCTACTCCGACTGCCGAATAAAGAAATAATATATATTCCCGAATTTTAAAAGGCAGGTTTCATATTGAACTTGAGGAACTACTGGAAGATGAGAAGTGTGGTGTCGACCTTAATCGGGGAACCCCAGACATTCACAATTGCCTATTCACAATGAGCCAATTATTAGAAAAATCCATTGAATATATTGCTGTTTCACAGATCTAGAAATGGCTTTCGGCTCCGTAAAGGGGCAGGAAATATGGGAAGTACTTGAAATAAAAAATTTAGAGGGCAATTTGATCAGTTCATAAAGCTTATGAACCATAAGAAGCTTCTATAAAATCTGTCGGAACTACTTGAGAACAACCAATGCTACCTCGAGAGGACTTGCTTACAAACCTAGGAGTCAGACAAGGAGCTCCTTCAACAAAAAGTCAAAACAGAATTCAGACTGCAGAAGTGAAGTATTTACGAAGAGTTACAGAAAAAAGCAAGAGAGATATAGTGTGAAATGACACTATCAGAGCCAATCTAGAAGTTGAACAAAATCGACTAAGGCTGTCGCCAGAATGCCTGGAAATCGATAACCAAAACGAGTTAGAGAAACACGATTTTCTAGTACGAGAAGCAGACAAAGAAGATGGAAAACTTCGATGGATACAGTTAACAATATATTAACCGAATGAAAATATTAAGCCCACAACGGTCAAAGTCACGGTCAAAGTCAAGACAGTAGAATTGGGCAATCTAGTTCCCGGAGCGGATCGATCTTTCTAGTTCCTTTTCCCAAAAGGAACTAGTTCCTTAAAATAGTTCCAGTAGTTCCAAATAGTTCCGAGATCGAAATAGTTTAACGAATCTTTCTCTTTCATCGTTCTTTTCATTCCAAATAGTTCCGAGACCGAAATAGTTTAACGAATCTTTCTCTTTCATCGTTCTTTTGGTTCAAATAGTTCCGAGATCGAAATAGTTCAGTTCGAAATGTTTTCATTGTTTGGTGGATGAATTGACATAAAAATAAAAAATTGCAGCGAACAAACACCAACAATGAAAGATCGACGTAGGCGTTAAATTGAAGGAATGAGAAAAACGAAAGGAACTATATAAACTAAAGGAACTATATAAACGCAAGAGCTAGATATAGTTCCAAGAGTTCCTTGTCCGGAATAGTTCCTTGGAACTAGTTCGTTCCGGAACTACACAACCCTACAAGACAGGGCGAAATGGAGAAGTCTTTGCAAAACCCTCTACAATGCAAGATAAAAAATGTCCGGAATGAATAAGTCAACCTGACCTAATAAATAATATGAAAACTTCTTCCTTGCCTTGGGAATTTTTTTCTGGCTAAAAAATCAGAAATTTCTGCCCTTATTTAAATTTCTGTTATAGCAAAACTAGGAATTTTTATCGTAACAAAAAATTTAATTTTTATGAGAAGAAAATTATATCTCTGTTTTATAATATAAATTCGTTAATTTTTTTTTGTTCTTATTTTTTATAAAATTGTTTAATTTTTAATCAATTATCTTCCATTTCTTCTTGTTTTTGTTACTAAATGCTTTAATTTATTTGTTTTGGGGATATTTTCTTGTATTAATTTCTATTTATGTTTTATTTTTTTTAATAAAAAATTCAGCTAATTGAGTGTTTGTTTGTGTTTATGTATGAATGTGTGGGCGCGTCTGTGTGAAATCTATACTTTGCTGATCTTATTTTACTGGCTATTTAGTTATTTAATAATTGTTGTTGTTATTTTTGGATTGTATGAATAATTTTATGTGATTATGTTTTGTTTTACTTATTTTTCAGCTATTGATTGATTGGTTGTCTGTCTGGGAAAGGGGAGTTTTTTTTGGGGGGGATTATTAGTCTTACTACCATTTTTCTTGGAAATGTTTTAATTTTTTGTTTATTTGTTTTTGGGAAATATTTACAAAAATTCTATGTGCTTAACTTTGTTTTGTTTTTAATAAGTTTTGTTTTTTTTCTCATCGTTTCCCTTCTTTTGTTTAGTTTAAAACTTTAATAATTTTTTGTTACTTTTTATTCTTTCTTGTTTTTTGTTTTTAGTTCGTTGGCAAAAATTTCAGTATTTCTTTTTGTTTTTCTTTGTGTTTAGGTATAAGTTACTTTTCTTCTTACTTTGTTGTTTTCCTATATATATCCTAAAAAATTATAGGTGCTATCCTCAAAAAAGATCTACACTACTGCTTTGAAAAACCAAAACGAAAAAAATATTTCAAACAAATTTCTATCCTTAAGTCCTTTGTTTTTTTAATAAATATTTTCTATTGGTACAAAAAACTATATTTCGGTTCTTACTATTTTTTTCGTTTATTGTGTGTGTATTCTGTGTTTAAGTAGTTTGTGTGTGTTCGGCTTATGTTTTGCGAGTTAAAGTTACGTACCAGCAGAGTCCATAACTTGTAAACCTCTTGGGGTATTGTTGTGTTGTTGTAAATTTCTTGTTATAATTTTTGTTTGTTTTCTTTTTTTAAGGTAAAGCATACGGTGTTCTAGTTCTGTTGTTCTTGTTGGTTTTTTTTTTTGTTTATAAGTTAATGTGGGTTTTCGTTTATTTTTTGTTTTAAGAATTCCATTTCCTCCCATCATTACCATCATAAGTTTTGTTTGGGAATTTTCTTTTGTTTTTTTTTTTCTACCAGCCATTAGAAGAAAGTTGCTTTGTAGTTTTGTGTGTTGTTTTTTGTTTCTGGGAGTTTGGGGGCTTTGTGGCCTTACCTTTCTCTTTGTGCAGGGCAAAATTCACTGCCAATTTGATTTCAAGGCAACACTAGTTTTCCTTATGTGGCTGGCTAGTCGTCCTGGTATGATATGGGAGTTTGTTTTGTTGTTGTTTTTTCATTAATTTTATTTGCAGAGTTTAAACGCTGAAAAGAGAAAAATAGTGAAAACATTGACAAATTAATATTGAATTTTAAAAAAATTTTAATTATTAAAATTTTTGGAAAAAGCTTCACTTTACTTTTTTAAAAATATAAATTTTTTCCTAATTTTTATTTGTTTGTATTTTCCTAATTTTTCTAAAATGCGAAGAATTTTGAGATTTTTTTAAGTATAAAAACTTTTTAAGAATATTTTGATTTTATAAATATTTTGTTTTTTAATTTTACAAACTTTGGAGAAATATTGTTGAGCAAGGATATTCAAATATATTTCTGAAAAATATTTTCAGGTATCATGTTGAAGAATATTCTTTAAAAATATTTTCAGCCGTGGATTTGTATACATTTGAAGGAATTTTTGTCATTCGCAGCCAATTTTTTTAAAATTTAAATAATATTTAAGGATTTATATTTTTGAAATTTTTATTAACAGAATAGTTTATAAAATATATTTTGTTTTTGTAAATTTTTAAAATATCTGGCGTGAATTTTAAACATTTTTTTAATTACTAAAATCTTTTGAAAAAGCTTTGCTTTAAATTTAAAAGAAAAGTTGAATTTTTTTTTTAATTTTATTTGCGGATTTTTTAAAATTATTTTTTTTTCAAATTCTGAAGTGTGTAAAAAAATTATAAACTGCGAAGAATTTTGAGACTTTTCAAATACAAAAAATTTAAGGAATATTTTGATTTTTTAAATTATTTTTTTAATTTTAACAATTTTTGAAAAATGTTTTCAGATATTTTTTTTTTTTTTTTTTTGAAGAATATTTTTTACAAATATTTTCAGGTGTGGATTTGTTCACACTTTTTTTTGAAAATTTCATTTGTTTGTTTGTTATAAATTTTTACGGAATATTTTTTTTTCAATTAAAAAAAATTTATTTGTGAAGAATGCTTTTTTAAAAAAATCAGGTGTGATTTTTTTTAAATTACTAAAAATGATTTGATACAAAAATTTTCACTTGGGATTATAAAAACTGCGGATTTTAAAAATAATTTTTTTTAACTTTTTTATTTTCCAAAAAATATTTCCTAAACAGCTAAAAATATTGATATTTTAATTTTTTAATACAATTTTTGAAGAATATTTTATTTTTTTATTTTAAACTTTTTTTATAAATTTTTATAAAAATTAGGCGTGAATGTTAAAAACTTTTTTAATTACAAAAATTTTTAGACAAAACTTTACTTTAAATTTTAAGAAAAGTTGAATTGTTTTTTAATTTTATTTGTGGATTTTTAAGAATTATTTATTTTTTTCAAATTTTGAAGTGTGTAAAAAAATTGTATAAACTGCGAAGAAATTTTAGATTTCTCAAATATAAAAAAATTTTAGGAATTTTTTGATTTTTTTTTTAAATTATTTTTTTTTTTAATTTTAAAAAATTTTGAAAAATATTTTCAGATATTTTGTTTGAAGAATATTTTTTACAAATATTTTCAGGCGTGGATTTGTTCACATTTTTTTTTGAAACTTTCATTTGTTTGTTTGTTATAGATTTTTTAGAATTCTTTTTAATTAAAAAAATTAAATTTTGAAGGATGATTGAAAAAAAACTATTTGTGATTTTTTAAATTATTAAAAATGTTTGATAAAAAATGTCCTTTTAAATTTGCGGATTTTAATTTTTTTTAATTTTCTAAAAATATTTCTCTAAACTGCGAAGAATTTTGATACTTTAATTTTTTATAAAAAAATTAAGAATATTTTATTTTTTTAATATAAAAAAATTGAAGAGTATTTTATTTTAAATTTTTTTTATAAATTTTTAAAAAAATCAGGCGTGAGTTTTAAAATTTTTAATTATTAAAATTTTACTAAAATTTTTAGAAAAAACTTTACTTTAAATTTAAAAAAAAGTTGAATTGTTTTTTTTTAATTTTATTTGTGGATTTTTAAATTTTTTTTTTTCAAATTTTGAAGTGTGTAAAAAAATTTATAAATTGCGACGAATTTTTAGACTTTTCAAATATAAAAATATTATGGAATATTTTGATTTTTTTTAATTATTTTTTTTTTAATTTTAAAAAATTTTCAAAAATATTTTCAGATATTTTGTTTGAAGAATATTTTTTACAAATATTTTCAGGTGTGGATTTGTTCACATTTTTTTTTGAAACTTTCATTTGTTTGTATGTTATAGATTTTTTTAAATTCTTTTTAATTAAAAAAATTTAATTTTAAAGGATGATTTAAAAAAACTAGTTGTGATTTTTTAAATTATTAAAAATTTTTGATAAAAAATGTCCTTTTAAATTTGCGGATTTTAATTTTTTTTTTAATTTTCTAAAAATATTTCTCTAAACTGCGAAGAATTTTAATACTTTAATTTTTTATAAAATAATGAAGAATATTTTATTTTTTTAATATAAAAAAAATTGAAGAGTATTTTATTTTAAAATTTTTTTTATAAATTTTTAAAAAAATCAGGCGTGAGTTTTAAAATTTTTAATTATTAAAATTTTACTAAAATTTTTAGAAAAAAAACTATACTTTAAATTTAAAAAAAAGTTGAATTGTTTTTTTTTCTTTAATTTTATTTGTGAATTTTTAATTTTTTTTTTTTCAAATTTTGAAGTCTGTAAAAAAATTGATAAATTGCGACGAATTTTTAGACTTTTCAAATATAAAAATATTAAGGAATATTTTGATTTTTTTTTAATTATTTTTTTTTAATTTTAAAAAATTTTCAAAAATATTTTCAGATATTTTGTTTGGAGAATAAAGTATTTTATTTAAAAATTAATTTTTATAAATTTTTAATTTTGGGTGCCACCGTGGTGCAATGGTATGCACACCCGCCTTGCACACATAAGGTCGTGGGTTCGATTCCCCGGCCAGGCAACATCAAAACACTTTTCAACGGTGGCAAAAAACCCCTCAGTGATTTTGGCGACATTTCCTGAGTATTTCAGCCATGTAAAACTTCTTTACAAAAGTGGTGTCTTAGACACGCCGTTCGGACTCGGCGATAAACTGTAGGTCCCATATCATTGAGCTAATATGGATCGGGAGAGAAATCACCCTTGTCCCTTATGGGATGGATGTTTGTGGAACAATTATATTACATTTTTAATGAATATTTTTCTGAAAATTTTCAGCCCTGGATATTAAAAATTATTTTGGATTTTCAAAAATTAATTTTTATAAATATTATAATAATATTTAAGGTTTCTTTAATTTCAGGCCTAATTTTTTAAAAATTAATTTTTATATATTTTTATATTTGTTCGAAATTTTTCTGCCGTGGATTTTTAAAAATTATTTTTTATAAATATTAAGAATAATTATGTCGACACTTGTCTGTTGTGGCTTTTTAAAAATTAATTTTCATAAATGTTTAATGAATATTTTACTGAAAATTTTCTGCCGTGGATTTTTAAAAATTATTTTGGGTTTTTAAAAATTAATTTTTATAAATTTTGAATAATATTTAAGGTTTCTTTAATTTCAGGCGTAAATTTTTAAAAAAGTGATTTTTATATATTTTTATAATTGTTTGAATTTTTTTTTTATAAATATAAAAGAATATTTTGTTGGAAATTTTCTGGCGTGGATAATTTTTTTTCTTTTTTAATTTTTTAGTAATTTTTAGGGAAAATATTGTTAATTTTTAAGGAATATTTTTTAAAAATTTTCTGTCGCGGATTTTTATAAATAATTATTTTTTTTTTTTTATTTATAAAAATGTTTAAGGAAAATTTTTTAATATTTAAATAATTTTAAGAAATATTTTTTGAAAAAAAAATTAAAAAACAGTAAAAATTAAAAATTAATCTTTATAATTTTTAGGGAACTTTTTTAAAATTTTATAGAGTATTTATTCAAAATTTTCAGTTGTAAATTTTTGAAAATTATTATTTTTTTTAATTTTTATGATTTTTTTTTTTGGGATTTTCGGTTGTGGTTTTTTAAAAATTATTTTTTTTACATAATTCATGAATAATATTGTTTTTAGGGTATCAAGGGTTGTAGTCTTCCAAAATATTTTTCAAGGCATGTTAAAGATTGTTTAATATTTTTTCGTTACACTTACCTCAAATCCATTGGTTTCATCAATGATACCACAGCCTATTTGTTGTAGTTGTTGTTGTATTTGTTATATTTTGTTCATCTTCTTCCTGTTGTTGTTGTTCGTAATCATCATTCTCTTTGTCTTGTTGTTGCAGTTTTAATAAATTATTTGTAGCATTTTTCGTTAATTCAAAATCATTAGCCATTGTTGTTGCTGTTCTTTCAACATTATCATCATTATCACTTAACTCAGCATTATCACTGACACAATGATTATCATCGTCATCATCACCATCACCATGTTCAGCATTTCCTACAGATTTTTCTAAATTTTCTAAAGCTTTTTGTATACCCAATATTTCCAATGACGAGGGCATATAATAATCACTGTCCTCATCACCACGATCATCTGGCAAAATTTTGCCTCCACCTACCCCATCAATATCATCGTCATCTTCCGTATCATCTGAATTGGGATCCTTGGCCAATGATAACTTAAGGACCCTTAAATCTTTTGCCTTCAGCGAGTTGTGATAAAACCCCTGGGCTTGGGATTTATTGCTGCTTTTGTTATTCTGCAGGGTATAACTAAAGTGAGGCGCCGGGCCCAGTGATGATCGATTGGTTTGTTTTGAGGCAGGTGTGGGAGGAGGAAATGCTTGTAGTTGATATAAACTTTGATCGTGATAATGATTGTGAGTGGTGGTGGCGGCCAGGTGTTTGTGGGAATTTAAAATGCTAAGTCTTTTCGAAGAATGTTGTGGTTTAAGTAGAGCATTGCCAGCACAACTAATGCCATTTTGTGATGTTGTTGTTGTTAATGATGATGATGCTGCTGCGTTTGCTGTTGTTCCAGAGGCTAATAATTTATTATTACTGTTGCTAAAATGATTGTTCTTATTGTTATTATTGCTACCACTACCAACTACTTGAGTTTTTCTATTATTATTTATAGTAGATGCTGATGAAGTTGTTTTTGTTGTTGTATTATTACAGGCCATATTTTGCTGCATGATGGCCTTTTGTTGGGTCTCAAACTAAAGATTGTCTGGATAGCTGCGGAAATTATAGGTTCTGGCCCTTTGGAATTGCATGGTTTCGGCATTATTGGGATTACCGCCGGCACCCACACTACCACCACCACCTCCCACCGTCGCTGTATTATATGGATTGATCATGGGTGCCGTTGATTGGGAATTCATGGTGCCCATGTTATCATCATAATTATGCTCATTACTTAGATTACTGCTGGCCTTACTGCTCATGGTATTACTACCGCTGTGACCTTTAATGGGTTTAAAAATGGCCGTTGTGGCATAGTATTTTTCCATTGGTGGTGGTGGCACCTGTGGCGGCCGAGGGAATATACTGCTGAGTGGTGGGGGAGGTGTGCGGCGTACATTAACATAACCACCTGGTGTGGAATTGGACATTTTTGAGGGCATATAATCCTGCATGTGGGGTACAGCATAACCTCCTTCAGGAACATCTAAGTGGAAATATAGGGCACACACACATACACAAAACATAAGAAAATGAAATTGCGAGGAAAAGGGAAGAGAAAAAGAACGAAAACAAGCCATTAAAACTTTGTTATAATTTTTTTCGGTTTTTGTCAAGTCATCACTTATGGTTTATGGCAGGCCAATGGCCCTCCATTGAAAAGAAACCGAAACCAACCCACTCTATTTAATAATAGGTAGGGAGTATGATGAATTTTTTCTAAGGTTTCTTTTCTTGTGGCCATAATTCATGTTATGATGTTGCAAAGAGTTCAAAAAGCCAAGTTAAGGAAATAATTTTTTTTCTGTTGAGCAACTCCTCCCACTTTGCTTGTTTTGCTTTCGTGGAATTTTTGTTGTTGTATTCTCTTACCTGTATAGTCTGGAGTCATATTACATTGCAAATCATTAACAGCCGCATATCCATTTACTCCGCTGGTGTACATATTTACATTGAAGGGTTCGTGGTAGAGGCTATTCTTGCCAATTGAATCATTATCATCTACGCTGGCCTAGAAGGAAGAGGGAAAAATTAGGAGAAATTATATTTTTTTAGTAAGGAATAAAGGAGATGCAGGAAAAACGGTAAGGAGAGGCTTTAAGCTTAACGTTTTTAATACATATCAAAAAATTATTTAAAACATTTAAAGAATTAAAAATATAAAGAATATTAAAAAAAATAACATTTATTCTTAAAAACTAAAAAATGTCAATCATGACTCATTACAAAAAACTTTTTTTTATGAAAAAAAAATTATTTGTTGATTTTATCGACCTTTCGATTTGTTATTAAATGAAAATTCTTATTTCGAGCTTGAGGTCTTTATGTGTTCTTTATTTCTTCTCCAATATTTCGGAATTAATTAAATTCCATCTTCAGGGAGTGTGAAATAATAAGTGAAATAAACTTAAAACAAGAATGAAAAAAAAAATTAGTATTTTTTGAAACAAATTTTTAAAAATATTTTTTATATTAAAAAATTAAAAAAAATAAAGTATATATTTTTTTCAATAATATTTTTATAATTTGAAAAGTTGTTCAAGAAGATATTTTTTTAAGAATTTGAGAAAGTTCAACGATTTTTTCTTAAATTTTAAAAATGTTCTTTAAATTTTGTTGCAAAAAATTTTAAGAATTGTTTTACCCCCAGTTTTTGTAAACATTTTTATTCTTCTCACACGAATTGTCAAATTTTGTAGATCGATTTACTCCCTTTAGCGCAAATGTAGAGCGCTGATTTTTAAATGAGGAATCCTTAACGATATATGGAACGGGTATACTAAAAATTAGATGTGTATGTCATCTGGGGGCTGAGCTATGAATGCCTAAATTATTACGAATATAGACGAACGAACAAAAAAAAAATAAGTTACAAAAACTGGGGGTAAATCATCTTTTTAATATTTCTTTTAAATATTAAAATATAATTAAAAATTTTTTAAAAAATATTTTTTGATTTAAAATCCATAATTTTTAAAAAAAAAATTTAAAAAAAAATATTTTTGGTAAAAAAAAATAATTACAAAAATATTTTTTACGAAAAAAAATATTTATTTTATTTAAAAAAAATTAAGAATATTTTTTTTAAATATAAACATTTATAAAAAAGTTAGGAAATTTTTTAATTTAAAATATGGTGAAAAAAAATTGTCCCATAATTTGAGCGTGGACTTTTAAAGATTTTTGTTTGTTTTTTTACTATAGCATTTTTTAAAGAATATTTAACAAAATAAATATTTTTCAAAGAGTCAAGCATTTTTGGAAAAATTTTAAGAGTTTTTTTTTAAACTAGAGGATTTTTTCTTCCTCTTCAACATTTGTGTTTACGGAAAAATATTAAAGAAAATATTTTTTTTAATTAAGAAGAAAAAATTACGAATATATTTTTTTATTTAAAACATAATAGGGATATTTTATCAATTTTTTTATAAAAAAAAATTATTTTAGTTTAAAAAAAAATTATGAATATTTTTTTAATATAAACATTTATAAAAAAATTAAGAACATTTTTTTATTTTTTTTTTTTTAATTTAAAATATGGTGAAAAAAATTGCATTTTTTAAAGAATTTTAAACAAAATAAATATTTTTCAAAGAGTCAAACATTTTTGGAAAAATTTTAAGAGTATTTTTAAAAATATTTTTTATTTAAAACTAGAGTAAATTTTCTGCCTCTTCAACATTTGTGTTTACGGAAAAATATTAAAGAATATATTTTTTAATTAAAAAGAAAAAAATAAAGAATATATTTTTTATTTAAAACAAATATATTTTTTAAATATGCTTAAAGAAAAAACTTTTGCAAAAAATTCAGTGTTAATTTTTAAAGACTATTCTTTGTTTTTTTAACAATTTTATATATTTTTGTAATAATTATTTTTTTATTAATTTTTTGTTAAAAAATAAAATTAAAGTATATTTAAGTAATTAATAATTAAACATTAATAACTTTTTACAACATATTTTTTATTTTAAAAGAATATTAGAAATGTGTTTTGAGAAACATTTTAAAATTATTTTTATGAATATTTTTTGATAAAAATATTAAAAATTCTAAAAAGTATTTTTTTAAAATTATTTTTATTATATTAATAAACAATAGTCTTTAAAAATCCAAATTGAAATTTTTGCAATTTAATTTCAACATTTTTAAATTTAAAAAAAAAAAATCCTTTAACATTTTAAAAATTAAAACAATATTTTACTTTAATTTGTTTAATTAAAAAAATAAATTTTAAACTTTTTTCTTTCTCTTCAACAGTTGTGTTTACGGGAAAATATTAAAGAATATATTTTTTAATTAAACAAGAAAACAAATACAGAATGTATTTATTTATTTAAAACAAATATATTTTTTTAATATGTTTAAAGAAACAATTTTTCCAAAAAATTCAGCGTTAATTTTTAAAGATTATTGTTTGTTTTTTTAACAATTTTATATATTTTTGTAATAATTATTTACTTTATTAATTTTTTGTTAAAAAATAAAATTAAAGAATATTAAAATTATTAATATTTAAGAGCAAATAATTTTTACAACACAATTTTTATTTTAAAAGAATATTAGAAATGTGTTTTGAGAAACATTTAAAGATTATTTCTAAGAATATTTTTTTGATAAAAATATTAAAAACTCTTTTTTTAATAAATTATTTTTATTATATTAATAAACAATAGTCTTTAAAAATCCAAACTGAAATTTTTGGAAAAAAATCTCTAAGTAATTTTACATTCAACATTTTTAAAATTTAAAAAAAATTCCTTTAACATTTTTAAAATTAAAAAAATATTTTACTTTAATTTTTTAATTAAAACAAATAAATTTTAAAGTTTTTTTGTAAAAACAAATATTTAAGATATAAGAAAAATTATTTTTTTAAAAAATATATATTTTTAGTGAAAAATATTAATTGTTTTTTATAATATGATTTTTAAAATATTCTTTAAGTTTATTTTAGTAATTAATATTTAAAAACATATAATTTTTACAGAATATTTTTCATTTTAAAAGAATATTAGAAATGTGTTTTGAGAAACAGTTTAGGATTATTTCTAAAAATATTTTTTTGATAAAAATATTAAAAAGTCTTTTTTTAATCAATTATTTTTAATTTATTAATAAACAATAGTCTTTAAAAATCCAAACTGAACTTTTTGGAAAAAAAACTCTAAATAATTTTACATTCAATATTTAAAAAAAAATACTTTAACATTTTTAAAATTAAAAAAAAAAAAATATTTTACTTTTATTATTTTAATTTTAAAATTTTTTTGTAAAAACAAATATTTAAGATGTAAGAAAAATAATTTTTTAAAATATATATTTTTTAGTGAATTTTAAAATATTCCTTAAGTTTATTTTAAAATTTTGATGTTAAAACAATTATAAAGATTTTTTTTCAATTATTTTTTCACCCAATGTAAATTTACATGTTTTTTTTATTCTCTTCTAATTTCCATAAAATATACTTTATTTGTGAGAAATACCTACATTTTTTAAACATTTAAAAAATATTCTTAATTAATTAAAAATTAAAAAGTAATTAATTTTTTCGAAAAATATTTATAAAATTGTTTTTAAATAAAAACAGTATATAGAAAATGTTTTATTTATTTATTCTATGTGAAAAAATTATTTTGAAAAATATTAATTTTTTTTTGAAAAATATGACTTTTTAATTATTCTTATTTTTTCTAATTTTCATTCAAAAACAATCCTAAAGATATTTTTAATTATTTATTTTTTCACCCAAAGTAAATTTCCATGTTTCTTCTTTTTTTATTTTCTTATGACTTCCGAAACTTTCCTTCTAATTCCACTATCACTAGCCAAACACATTTGTTGTTTTAAGTATTCAACTAATCCCTCAAGTATCCTTTGCCTTAGCAGCGCCAAAAACCCCGGGACAATTAAGTACTTAATATTGTTACTTTTAACCTTCAAAATAGTCGAACCCACAAAACTTTGTCCTTGCCATACAACACAAAATTGGCAACAAAATTCCAAAACATTACATTCTGGAATAAGAAATGTCCATTAGTTGCTGTTATCCAGTCACCCCCAAAAACTTAGCAAACATTAATGCCAGCCATACCAATCGGGGAAAAAAAATATCCCAAAATCTGTTTTTTATTACCATTTATGTCTTCTTATTATTATTTGTTGTTTGTTTGTCTCTGGTCTGGCTTTCGTGTTCTTAGAGTTTCAGACCTCTAACCTAGCTTTACGCCTTGCCGGTCATACATACATTATTTTTTGTTTCATTTTTGTAGTATTTGTTGTTGTTCATGGATACTTACTTTAATTCCTGTGCCATTTGGTCGATGCTTATCAACATTGCCACCCAATGTATTTGGATTAAAACTATATTGGAATGCATCCAAAACATTGCTACCACGTGCCCTTTTCGTTCGAGAGACAATAAATAATATGATAGCCACCAGCAGTATAATGATGGTAGTTAAGACGACAATAACAACGCCAATAAAATTCTCATCGGAGGGTTCTTGATCGATGGGTTTGGGTGCGATTACTGTGAGGAAGAAAAATGACAAAGAGAGAGAAAAAATATTAATATTCTGCAGAAATTAATGAAGTGTATAAAAACAAAATAAAAACATAATACTGCAGACAAGAATATTATAATTACAAATTTTGAGATGGGTAATTGGGAATGGAATATAAAGTTGAATATCATTTTTTATATTCCTGAAAAGTCCAAATGGATTTTTATTTTCATTTAAAATGAAAATATTTTTTAATAAACATTTCTATTCTGCGTTGTGGAATATTTTAAAAATAGTAGGGTATTTATGAAAGACCAGGCAAAAACCTAATAAATTCATTGCTTTCATCGATATCCTAGACACTAACCAATAATTAGGGCCAACACCTAAAAGTATGCTATAGAAAGAAATTTGGAATGGAATATAAATTTGAGTAGTCATTTTTTACATCTTTACTTTCAAATTAAAATATTTTTTTTTTTTTTTGAAATTTTGCCTGTCTGGACGAAGATTATGGAAATAGAAAATACTTTTTAATAGTTAATTTTAATTTCTTCGAATTTCTTTGTTTATTCTGTGTTGGCGAATATTTTCAAAATAGTAGGGTGTTTATGAGAGACCAGGCAAAAACCTAATAAATTCGTTGCTATCATCGATATCCTAGACACTAACCAATATATAGGGCAAACACCTAAAAGTATGCTATAGAAAGAAACTGGGAATGGAATATTAATTTGAGTAGTCATTTTTACATTTTTAATTTAAATTGAAAATATTTTTTTTTTTTGAAATTTTGTCTGTCTTGGCGAAGATTATAGAAACAGAAAATATATTTTAATAGTTAAATTTAATTTCTTCGAATTTCTTTGTCTATTCTGTTGGCGAATATTTTCACAATAGTAGGGTGTTTATGAGAGAGCAGGCAAAAACTTAATAAATTCCAAATATCCCAGACACTAACCAATAATTAGGCCCAACACCTAAATGCATGCTACAGAAAGAACAAAATTTAAAGCACATAATATTTTTTTGTGTTTATTAAAATTCTACAATTTAAAGCTCTTTATCTCACATCCTTCTCCCTTGCTTTTTAACCGCCAATTTTATTAATGTAAAAAAGTAAAACATCAACAAAAAGATAGCACTCAAATCAACAAAAACATCCCGTAAAGTGTAAGATGGAGAGATGGAGGAGTCGTAGCAAATATATAATCACAGTGAATGAAAACTTACATTGTGGTCCATTATTATAGTTGCGTTCGCCATTAAGATTTGTTGTTGGCATTTTACCACCATTTTTATTATTATGATGATATTCATTACTTTGTAAAGGATATTCACGGGTATCCTGTGGCAATAAGGCGCCACGTTGTTCTTGTTCGTCTGTGAAATTTCCCACGGCTGGCACTGCAGATAGATTGGCAATGGAATGGCATGGCAATGAAAGCAAGAGAGCATGAAAAGAAATCAGAAAAAAAAACAAGAAAGAGATATTAAATATTAGTAAAAATATATGTATAGACGAAATTCTTTAAGTTGTTCGGCGAAATAAAATTTCATTGAATTTAAGTAAAAATTCAAGGGGTTGCTGCTAAGATTTTGGAGGATTTTAATAATTCATTTCACTTACAATTTTTCGAGCATATAAGGAATTTTATTTTTTATACTTTAATAAAGATTATGTTTCAATTTTATTTGTTTTCTCTTCATTAATTTTTAAATTTTATTATTTATTTATTATTATTTATTAGTTTAAACAATTTTATTTTTTTATTCTTATTTGGTTAATTGTAAATTTTATTATTATTTTATTTATTTCATTTATTATTTTTATTTAAATAAATAATATTTTTATAATTTTATGTCCTTCTATATGCTATTTGTTTTATTTATTTAATATATATAGCAAATATTTTTTTCAAAATAATTTACTCCACATTACTATGAAGTAAAGCGGCGCTCTTTGCCTAGCCTTGTTATTGAGATGAATCAATAAAGAACCCAACGTTTCCTTTTGAATAGCTTTAGGTCCTATGTCCTTTCATTTGAGTAGGCAAATACAACACAAATATAACAGCTGTCCTTTGAATACTTTTGTTTTAACAAAATGTTTTGAGGCTCATTTAAATAGTAGTTTCTACTTCTCTTCTCTCTTGCAAACACATCAAAAATTAACCATTATATATTATGTGTAAAATTCTATCATCTGACTTTGTATATCCTTTTTCTCTCTGACATTTGCCTCAGTAAATTAAGTCCATTTTTCAGTTACTAGGTTCCTTTTTCTCTTTTAGGTTTAAACACAACACATGTGTATAACTCAAAGGATTTTAATTGTTCGGACAATAATAACAACAACAACACATATGTATAAACATAAAGAAATCTCCCTTTTTGTCAAATACAATGATTTCGAAAAGAAATCGTAAGCCAAGAATTGAAAAGCCAAAACAAAAGCTGTCACAAAAGGTAATACAAATCAACTAACAAAACCCAACAACAAACAACAGCAACAACAACAGTCACATACTGTGATTTGTACCACAAAACAACAGGATGCATACACATATGTATATCCTTTATGGCTATTTTTGATATAGGTGTTAGATTACAAATACATACATATATTCAAAGGGATATGTATGTGATAGATGGTTGCAGTAATGCATATGGACATACAGAGAAAGGCCATGACTTGGTGACACAGAAATAAATAGGCTTTAAGAAATTTTCTGAAATATTTAAAAATTACAAAAGTCAATTGGGAAAAATAAATAAAATGCTATTGGGTCCAAGAGGTCTTAAGCTTGCAGAGTGAGGAGACTTGGTCTCCTTTACGAATATTGTTAGATTGGTAGTAGGGTAGTTATGAGAACGCAGGAAAACCCATACCAACATTGTTCTTGTCTTTGCTATAGATCTATCCTAGACACTAACCAATATTAATTTAAGGCATAATGCCTAAAAGCATGCAATAAAACTGACAGATAAAAAACGCTATTGTGTTCAGAATACCCAAAGTTTGTAGCTACCCTACTGTCTTAATTATGGAAATTTCTTGAATTATCATGGAACTTATTTCTTCTCCAGTGGTCACTGATGTACTCGGAAAGTGTAATCACAAGATAACTAACCGGTAAGAAGTACAAAAGACTGGGACAGGCTTTACGAATATTATTAGATTGGTAGTAGGGTGATTATGCGAACGCAGGAAAAACCGTACGTACCAACATTGTTCTTGTCTTTGCTGCAGATATAGCTTAAACACTAACCAATATTCATTTTATGTATAATGCCTAAAAATATGCAAAAAATCTGTGAGCATAAATAAAAATTAAAAGAAAGTTACTGCTTCAACATGGCAAAATTCAGGACTTAAATTGGTCTGGATTCAGTCAGAGAGATACTGAATTTCTTTCATATCCAGTAAACATAGATATACTCCGAAAGGCCAAGATAATTGCCTTCCAGGAACTGCAAGGGACTGGGGAAAGGCAATAAATAATATTATTTCATTAGTTCAAGGTGGTGCAAAAGTAAACTTCCGATGTTTTTTGGCCGTAATTACAAAAAAAAAAATGAAAAACTTTGATTCTTCTTGTGGATTATTTTTATTTGGTCTTTTAATTTTTTTACATCAATTCGAGAATATGATGTCAGATAAATGGCCGCCGCCACAGTTTATTGTCATTTGAGCCCTTTTTATGGTATTTTCCATCACTTTGGCCAAAACTTCCGGCGATAGGTCCTCACATTCTTGACGGATATTGTCTTTAAGAGCTGAAAGAGTCTGAGGCTTGTTGACATAAACCCGCGACTTCAAAAATCCCCACAAAAAGAAGTCTGGAGCGGTCAAATCAGGCGATCTTGCTGTGGAAAATGCATCCTTCGGTTGTGGCACGTGCAGTGTGTGCCGTTGTACCGTCCTGTTAGAACCACATGTTTTCCAATCCCAAGTCATCAAGTTGCGGCAAGAAGAACTCGTTGATCATTGCTCTGTAGCTCTCACCATTCACAGTAACCGTTTGGCCCGCGATGTCTTCGAAGAAAAAAGGTCCGATGAATGCTCCAGCGAAAACAGCACACCATACAGTGACTTTGAGCGGTTGTAATGGCTCTTCATGAGTTACACATGGATTTTCAGTGCCCAGAAGCGAAAATTTTGCTTATTTACGTACCCGCTAAGATGGAAATGCGCCTCATCACTCATGATTATTTTTGATGAAAACCGACCGATTATTGGTCAAATAAATAGTCACCAATATCCCGCGTTCAAGAGAAGTGTAGCGTAACATTGTTTATTAACGTGTATTTTGCATGTGTTTACTACACAAATGTCAAAACAGAACTGACAAAATTTATAGCATTTTCTGATAGGAGAATTACTTTTGCGCCACCTTGTAGTAGGGTTATTATGAGATCGCAGGCAAAAATATTTACCAATATGGTTAGTGCTAATGCTAGATCCGTAGCACAGGTACAAACCAATATATTTGTAAGCCCAATGCCTTAAAGTATGCCGCAAGTCAATGAAAATAAAGAGTAACAGAAGGGTACTTAGTTTAACAGACTCGAATTAGGGTTTACTGAATCGGTAACGCAGACACTTAGCAGCAAAGTATTTTGCGACAAGTCTAATAGCGGACCATTAACAATTAAACCAAGGATTGACAATCAGGGCAATCTTGAATAAAAATTCCGTGCGGAATTTGTTCCCTTTCCACAATTTTACAATTGTTTATTTCAATATTTATGCCCAAAAAGTAGATTCTAGTAGTTTTTAAAGCTTTAAAATATTGATTTCTTTTTAAATATTGATTTCATTTTCTAAAATTATTTTTCGTGCGTTAAATTCTGAGAGAAATATTCATGATTGCCTAGAATATTCTGAACATCTGAGCAACAACGGGACACTCATTGCAGCAGAAGATCGTCAAATGTTTCGAAAAATGTTAATTCGTAACTTTCAGGAAGGTGCAGTTGGTTTAGCCCCTATTGAAAATTTGCATTCGAACCGAAGAACACCTGCTGCCCCGAAAACCAGAGTTGTCCTGGTACAATTACCTTCAGAATAATATGGACGTTTTAACTACCACGGGACAAAGACTAAAGAAAATTTGTACACAGGAGAAGAACGTCTGATGTCTCAACTCCCATTGAGCAAAGATTGACGACAATGTACAGAAGATCTATTCGAGAACTATCTGAAAAAATCTTCGGAATGATATCGACGTTTTAATTGCCCAACTAGGAAAGGATAGAAAACAATATATGAAAGATTTTTGCAATATTGGGCGGCTACTGTAGCAGAAGAACTTAAAAGGCTCCGAAAAAAAATGTAGAATCAAAGTAGAGTAGTATAGTCGGTTTATGCCTATTGGAAGCTCCATTCAAATTGAAGAATACTTGTTGTAAGCTGGTGTATCAAACATTGGTTCAATATTGGCGCCTTTTGCAGCAGAAGAACGTCAAATATTCCGAGAAATTTAGACTCAAAGCCTTCAGTAGTGGGATTCTCTTGCGTAATTTGTCGGGACAACAGGTATTCTTCTGTTAGAATATGGTTTTTAGAAGGAAGAAACCGACTGCACCATTCAGTGGTGGGATTCTCTAACTCAATGTTTGAGTTAACGACAAAAATCGGTAAAATTAAAATGCAAAATTATGATTGAAAAGATCAAATAAAAGTTGACAGCTCTTTTGCTATAGGTAGGACTTTATGACGACTTTTTATTCGTCGCTAAGTTCGTTAATTACCGAAATTTTAAGCATTTTCAAGGAAAAATCTTGGATTTCATCCGAATTTTATTTAGAACGACCTTTGTCTTCAAAAAATCTATGCCTTAGGCTGCACGGAGGAATATTTGATAAATGGTAGTGTGTTTATGAGGGAGCAGGAAAAAAATACCAAATTCTTATTAAGGATTTCTAGGTTGATATCTTAGACACAAACCAATAAATAATTAGACTTAACACCTAAAAGCATGCTACAAAACTCAAATACATACCATTTATTTGTTCATGGTTAGGATAAGAATATAATAGGGATACAAATAAACAATTCAAAAATTTTGTTTTTTAAATTTTGATTTTATCAGTATTTTTATAGAGCCCCCTTTGTCTTCAAGAAATCTATGCCGTAGATAAATAGTAGGGTGATTATGAGGAAGCAGGAAAAATCCAAATAATATGGAATTCTCATTAGGGGTTTCTAGGTTGATATCGTAGACACAGGCCAATAAACATTTAGCCCCAACACCTAAAAGCATGCTACAAAAATAGAAAACAATTAAAATATGCATTTATTGGTTTGTGTTTAGGATAAAAATTAAATAGTTGTCGCCATTGGTGTCCGAACGGAATTCAAAGAAATTTCTTGAAACTTGAAAAAAAAATTGTTTTTCAAGAATGCGTGAAACGTGGGTTTTTAGAAGCTCTAACGGACCTTACCGGTATATGTAAAGAAAATTCTTTGTAGGTCCAACACAGTGCAAAAAATGATTTCCGAAATCAATTTTTGTGAAAAAAAAATTTAAGACTTCATGAAACGCGGGGTTCTTAGAAGCTATACCATACCTAACCAGTATATGTAAAGAAAAATTGTCATAGGTCCAACACAGTGCAAAAATTGGGGTTTGAAGCCAATTTTTGTAGAAGCAACAATTTATTTCTTTTAATGGTTTGGCGCTTGAATTTTGCTGTAAAAACAAATTTTTCACTTTAGGAAGTTAGTAATAAAAACTATCTCCCATCCGGCGTAACTGCAGCACCCTATCGCATGGGAAAAAACAAGGTGAAATATTGTGACGGTCTTAGAGATCATCTTATCGCGAAGTTAGAAAATTTGCTTATTTCTAACCGAAATTTAGACCTATCTGCCAATGGGTTTTTTCGAGAGTCTTAAATAGGCAATTTCTTTTTGCTTCTTCTAAAGCTTTTCTTTCTATTTATTTTTGTGCTTAAATTTGCATTAATTTCATCCATTTTTTCTCCTTCCCTTTATCTCACAACTACTCTCACTGATTTCCATGGAGGAAAACTACAAAAGAATTGATCTAGAAATGATTGACACAAGAAAATAAAACCCAGAAGAAGAAGCAGGAGAAAAATCGAAATTTAAAAAGAAATTTACAATTGTGTAAAGAAACTGCAAGAGAGGAAAGCGGATGGAGGAGAAGAGGAAAGGTAAAGGAAAATCATTTTCAGCTTCATTTCACTTTCAAGTGTCAAACACTTGAAAATGCATTTTTGCATACAATAATGCCAGCACCACCACAACTACTATCCCCCGTCAATGGCAACATTATACGGCATCCAACATCCATCGTCATCAACAAAGCCAAGTTTTCATGGAAAACATCTTTCAAGTGGCGTCGCCGACATTCATCTTTTGTAACTGAAATCGAATGCATTTGAAATGTTCAACGTCATCAGCATCATCATTATCAGGGGAGATATGGTGGCAGGCACAGAAATGCTGGGTTAATATCTCCCCTACACCTCTCCACGTTCACTACTCGTTCACTCGTCCGTCATTCGCTCTCCTTTTTGCCGTAGAGATTTCATGCATTGCGATTTTGGGTTTTTTCTTTGCCTTTCCTTCATTTGATTCAACCATTCGTTGCGTTTATTGTTTGGCCTCTCTCTGTGTGTTGTTCGATTATCAACAATGGCCAGTGACATTTGGAATACTTCACACAAAAGGACACAATTCAAATGCAAAACTTACAATGAAATCGATTCAACAGCTACAGCAGCAGATATCAAATGCATGAAATCAGATGAGACGAAACGAAACGTAGTTCAGATGAAATGGACAATTGAATCGATTGCTTTGGGTTGGGGTGGAAATAGGGCCTTTTGGGACAGCCGGACAGACAGACAGGCGAACCAATATCACGATTTTGAGTCCACAGTCTGATGATGGTAAGGACAACAAAAGAAGAAGCTGAGGATGATGATGATGGTAATGCTGATGAGGTTCATGTTACTCTTCCTAGAAGTGACTGTGAGTGGTAGTAGTATTGGTCGCGTGCTATCATCGACTGGACTGAGAAGTCAATAAAACTGTCCAATGGTAAAATAAACGTTTTTATTATATGGCACTGCATCATTTTTCAATGAAATTGAAATCTAAATCTCCACTTCCCCCCACCACCTTTTTTGAGTGCGGTAAGAAATCTAAGCTAAATGCCAATACAGTTTTCTCCAGCAATGCTTTACAGAGATTTCCAAAGATATGACAATGATATGGACATAATGATCATCATAAGCGAGTGAACGAAAAGGGAGGGGAAGTTTCAACAATGGAGCATACCTTTTTATGGCCATAGATGACCTCATAATAGCATTCAACCCCAAACACAGCAGTTGACAGACATAGAAGGGACATTTGTTGCCTGCAGAAGGAAAACATTGCACGCTGTTGGCTGCATTGTATTGCCTGATATTGATTTCTAGCACACTTTTGTTATGACGGTTCTGCTGCTGATAATAATAATTTCACAGCTATGGCAAAAGGATATGCCTGAGTTGGCCAGGAGAATGGCTCACTGGAATGTTTTGAAATTTAAACTGGCATATCTGGTGTGTGAGTTATTTACAAAGTAAATAGCTTTAATTGCTTGCTCTAAGAAGGGAACAGATTAAGAATCTCTTTGAAGATGAAGATACCCCATTTCCTCCCCCCCTCGCCATCTTACACGAAGCAGCGAAACCACAAATATTTCTTATGGGGGAGTTGGCGAAGAATTTTATAAAGGACAAAGGCCTGAATATCTCCTCCCTCGCCCTTTCTCTCATTCATATTTAAAACTTTAATTGTTTATCTATGTACAAATGAATGCTTTTGAAAGGCTTTCAAAGCATTCACACGCCAAACTGTCATTACAACAAAAACTTTTTGACACTTTCAACCCCTAAATCCTTGGTGTATTTCCCCCTCCACTTAAGAACTTTTTCGAATACAATTGAATATAACTCCTTTTTTTAAATGGCTTTATTGTAAATTGTCCTTTAATGTGCGTAATTATGGCATTTCCTCATTAATAATAAATCATAGCTGGGAGGATAACAAAAAAAGAAAAAAACACAGGCGTTAAAAATTCCCTTTTGTTGGCAACTAATGGTAAGTGGTTTATGGAAGGACTCTCGCGCTCTTTTGAAAACGTTTCTCAATTGTTTTCAACTTGAAGTTTTGTTTTATTTTCGGTTATTGTTTTTCCCCGAACTAAAACAAAAGTTTTTAAAGATTAAAAACGCAATTGCGTGATTAGAGATTCGAGATTTAATAAAAAAATTGTGCGGGACAATAGAAAGGGGATTTTAGGAAAAAAGGATTGCATTGTTTTAAGATTTTTTTGTTGTCCTGCCCATAGTTAATAATTCTGGGAATTGTGGCTGATATAGTTTTTTCAATATTAAAGCATCTGGGCTTATTTTGCGAACAATGAACAAACGAGTTTTATAGCCGAGATATTGAAAGACAACATTACGGAATTACGATATTGGGACTCAGAAAACCAACTAAAATTGGTTTTTAGTTAATTTATATATTTTCTTACGAATTTTGTACCTATCTTTTTCGTATGTTTTTTTTTCGATATTTTTCTTAAGTATCTTTTTCTGTATATTTTATATAGTATTGTCCTGGTCTTACCTGATACAAATGATATTTCCGATAGCATTATCCATTTAACAGCAAAATATAAATTAATTTTCAAATATTTGCCAACACGATGATGCAATTTGATGGTCACATCACGGGCATGATCCATTATTGTATCGGGCATATAGGAGAAGTGGACAGGTTCACCGGAAAAGTGGCGGCCACCAATGCTGAAGAAGACCTTGGCATGGACAAAGACCTATAAGTGAGAGGTAAGAAGGAAACATGATAATTAATAATATCAGTTTTTTTTCAATAAAAGAGGGTATTTAAAGCAATAGAGGTGGATTTAAAAAAATTGTTAATGCACGTAGATTTTTAATTTTCAATACTCGTAGTTTCTTAAATAAGTTTTTAATATACATGGATTTGTAAAATATAATTTTAATAAACGTGGAGTTTTTTTTTGGAATAAACGTGGACTTTTATAAAAAAAAATTATTCAATAAGCGTGTTTTGTTAAAAAATGTGTTTTTCAATAAACGTGAATTTTTAAAAAATATTTTTCCAGAAACCGGATTTTTTAAAAAATAATTTTTTCGAATTATGAATTTTTTAAAAATATATTTTCAATTAATCTGGAAATATTGCTTCAATTGGAGAAGATTTTATAAAAATATACTTAAAAAATGCAGATTAAAAAAAATACCTAAAAATAATAAAATTTTAATATTTAAAAAATATTTTTTTAATAACACTGGATTCTTTAGAATTATTCTTTCAATAAACGTGGACTTTTTAAAAAAATATATTTTTTTTCAATATTTTCAACATTATTATTTTTTTAACTTTTGAAAAATATATATATTTTTTTAAATTTTTGAACATTTTTAATTAATTTCTCCTTAGAGACAAGCTTACTGACCAAGATGCTTTTTGAAAAAGGAAAGCCGACGATACGAACCCACACAACCACCACTGTGTGACATGACATCCCAGCAAAATTTGAAGGAAGGGGTTCCATGCGATGACGTGATTTCATGTCATCTTTTGCATTAATTCAAATAAAGTCATGAAAGATCCAATCTTTTCATCAGCATTTGAACACATGCAAAGGAAGTCGTGAAAAATCCGATCTTTTCATCAGCATTTGAACCCATGCAAAGGAAGTCGTGAAAGATCCGATCTTTTCATCAGCATTTGAACCCATTCCATTGATCCAATAGAGATGAATTTTGTGTTTTTATTTATACACATTTTTCTAAATATATAACATTAATTATTTACAATAGGCTTGATGTTGTCGGAGACTCGAAATAACAACCAACGTTGGTAAAACTCTCATCGTAATGACAATGTCATTGCATAGGGTTGGTGAAAATGATATGCCAAAGCATTGGTAAAAATGACATGTCAAAGCATTGGTGTAAATGGCATGCTTTAGATCCAAAAATGAATAGCATCTTTTGGGGTCCACGCTCATATAAAATTCATCGATGAAGATGCTAAAAAGATGACATGCCAGATCACTTTCACCCATGATTGAATGGCATCTTTGGCATCGAACATTTTGCTGGGATGTTTCGCCTTTGGTTTAGGAAGGCTCCTCAGACACATCGATTGTGGGGCGGCTTCGCTATCATCTAACTTTTTTCTCTTTCAAATGCAATTTGTTTTTTACAATGTTGAATTTTGTAATGTTTTCAATAGGACAGACCACAACGAAGCGAGGCTTCAGGCCACAAAGTTGAAAATTTTTGAACTTTTGAAATCTTCGCCTGGCTTCATTTTTGACATTTCGTGAATTGTGAATTTTTTTGGACAAAAGTCAATAAAATTGTAATATTTAAAAAATATTTTTTTTAGCAACACTGTATTCTTTAGAATTATTGTTTCAATAAACGTGGACTTTTTTAAAAAATATTTTTTGTTCAATATTTCTCTACTTTTTCAAAATTATTTTTTTATTTTTGAAAAATATTTTTTTTAAATTTTTGAAAATTTTTATTTTAACTTTAATAAAAATTGAATTTTTTGAAAAATATTTTTAAAATTTTTTAAATTTTTAAAAAATTAATTTTTAAGTATTTTACAATAAAAGTGACTTTTGACAAAATTCAATAAAATTGTAATATTTAAAAAATATTTTTTTAATAACACTGGATTCTTTAAAATTATTTTTTCTATAAACGTGGACTTTTTTAAAAAAAAAATTCAATATTTTTCTACTTTTTCATAATTATTTTCAACATTATTATCGCGTAAATTTTTGAAAAATATTTTTTTAAAAATTTTTGAAAACTATTTTTTTAACTTTAATAAAATTTGAATTTTTTGAAAAATATTTGTTAAATTTTTTAAATGTTAAAAAAATGTAAAGTGCACTTTTTCGATGATTTAAAATTTTTTTTTGAAAAATATTTTTTATTTTTTTAAGACTTTTTTAAAACTTTTTTTATTTTTTAATTAATTTAAGTCGTTCTTTTATATTTTTTCCATTTTTAAAAATGTTTTTTTTTCTGTATTTTGTTAGTTTTGTCAAAAAAAAAATCTTCCAAAAACATGATTTTTTATTTTTTTCCATAATCGAAAAATATTTTTTAATTTTTTAATATTTTACATTTTTTGGTATTTTTTTATTAATTGAAATTGTTGTAAAACATTTTTTTAATTTTTCCATTTCTTTCAAAATATTTCTTTTTTTACTTTCTAAATTGTTAAAAAATATATTTTTTCAATAAAATATGTTTTTTATAAAAATTGATTTTTTAAAAAATTATTTTTCCAGTAAACATGAATTTGAAAAAAAATTATTGAACTTTAATTTTAAGGACAAATATTTGTTTTCATAAGCCTGATTTTTTTTTTTCTAAATATTTTTGCTTAATTTTTTTTTTTTAATTTACAAAAATATTTTTCAATTTTCTGAAAAATACTTTTTAATTTTTTTTTTTTTAACTGTTTAAAAAAAATTTCATTATTTTGAATTTTTGAAAAATATTTTTGTGTGTATTTTCAAAATTTTTGAAAAATATTTGTTTTAACTTTTGTACTTTTTAAATTGTTCGTATTTCGAAAACTTATTAAAAACTTGAAATTTAAAAAAACCATACTTTTTTATTTTTAATAAGCCTGGATTTTTTTTTAAATTATTGTTTCTGTTTTAATGTCAGTTCACTCATTTTTTTATTTTTTAAATTTCTGAAAATATTTTTTAAATTTTAAAATTCTTTGTTTTTTTCAATGTTTTTACATTTTTTGAAACATATATTTTTTGTTTTTTTTTTTAACTTTTTGATTTTTTTTAAATATTTTTCATTTGTGTTTTTTAATTTATTTAAATTGGTTGAAAAATATTTCTTTTGATTTATCCATTATTCCTAAATAATTGTTCTATTATTGAAAAATAACTTCGGTGGAGAATATCCACAAACAAGAAACAAGGGAACTGATGGGATCCAGTGGCGTGGATCGAAACTAGTCTTCCCTGCTTTACACCTTGGCGAACAATGCCAATAAATTAGTTGTTTTTAAAATAATAAAACAACAACAATGGGATTAAGCCAGACTATTTTGAAAAAACAAAATTGTATTAGCTATCCCAATAAAAAACGACGCCACCAATGTTCGATTTTTAAAAAATAAAAAATATTTCTTCAGCAAACATGATTTAAAAAAAAAATTTAATTAATATGTTTTATTTAGAAATTGATTTTTTAAATATTATTTTTTCTATAAAATTGAATTTAAAAAAATTTAAATTGAATTGAAAAATAAGTTTTTCAATTTTATAAAAAAAAAAATATTTTTTGTTAAATTTTTTTTAAAATTATATTTTTAAATTTGTAAAAATTCTGTTAAAAATACTTAATAATTTTTTAATATATCTTTTAACCTTTTCTGAGAGAAAATGAAATAAAATTTTAGTTTTCAATTTCTTCTAATCGAAACAAAAAGCCCATCAACCAAAACAAAACATAAAAAAATGAATTGGTCACACATAAAAACAGAAAAAGAGAATCTTTCATAAGTTGAAAAGAATTATTTTATTTTTTTCAAATTTTTTAAAAATTAAAAAAAAAAAATTGAGCAATAATAAATGTTTGTATTTATTTTTTAATTTGTATATATATTTTTTTTAAATTTAAATTGTTTTAAAAATTTAAGCATAAATAAATGTTTGTATTTTTTAAATTGTTCATTGTTTTGTTTTGAATTAATTCAAATTGTTTAAAAATATATTTTTTAATTTCTTCACTAGTTTTAAAATATTGTTTCTATTTTTTTTTTCAATTAAAAAAATATTTCACCTATAAAAGTTGATTTTTTCAATTATATTTTTATCAGGCCAATAAACGTATATTTTTTAAAGAATACTTTTCCTTAGACATCAGTATATTAAAGAGTATTTTTTCGTGGACCATCCGGCCAATAAACTTGGATTTTAAAGAATATTTTCCTATTAAATAAAATAAAAATTTCCCCCTCTCTTATTACTCACCTGAACATCCTTCGTAAACATGTTATTCGTATGCAAAATTATGGCGCTAAAGTTTCGCACTGTGTCAAATTCGAAAATAATTTCAACAGGTTTGCCCATTAGACCGGGGGTATCGTTGCGCCAGCCAATCCATTCATAACCTAGAAAAGAAACAAAAGAACAAAAATGACAAAATATTAAAATAAACAATAAAAACTTTTTAGATAATAAAATTTATGAATTTTTTGGGAAACATGTCCCACAAATGCCGTCTCATACGTGTAGAAAAATTTTACTAAAACTTCCAAATAACTCAAAAGGAAAATACGCATAAGTTCCCAAAAAAGCAGTTAAACGATGAATATGCCTTGGTAACCTTCGTTTGTTTTTATACTAAAGTTATTTGTTTATTTATTTTTGATATACACAAAAACGTAGCTTTTAAAATATTTACCAAGCTTTATGTTGGAAGTGAGTGTGTGTGTGCGTGAATGTAAATTCCTTTTCTGCAGGCAATGAAAGGCTCAAGTAATTTCAAACACGCACCAGTAGTAAAAAGACTTACATACATATATTTATTTATGTGTGGGTGGGTGTTAGCCAGTGTGTAATAAGGATGATTGTTAAAAGAATTCCTTTATCCTTGTAAAACGTCACACACACAAATATACATACATATATACATAAAATGGTCACATACATCGTGGCACAAATTATTACGACAATGTCGTCGTTGTTGTATTGAAAGGCAAGTACGTACGTTCGGAAAAGTTACTCCAAAAACCCCAAGCCCAGGTCTAGCTAGGAAAATTTATGTCTTTAACATAGTTTGTTGTTTTTGTGCACTACTTTCTCAGGGAAAATTCATTCGTACCCAGTAGTTACAACCTTCAGCTTTATGTCGGTTGGTTCATGCTGTTGTTGCCATTGTAAAGCTATGGAGGGGAGAGCTTTGTTTCTGTGTGTGTAAAACAAAAGCGCCAACAAAAATTATTACCTTAAGAACGCGACATTTCAACCTTTTTTTTCTTTGCTTCATTCTACTAGCCTCTGCACGCCGATGGCTGTCAAGCTGCCTATACATTATGGTATATTCTCAGCTAAACTAGGGTCCTTAACGATTTTATTTAAGAGTTTACATTGGGGGGCAAAAACATGTTCTGGTGCAAAGGGAGACGGAGAGAGTGGGATAAAAGTTATAAGGTTGACAAATTTAACCATTTACTTTAGTTGAACATACACACACCCTTCTTATTATTTATGTACGTGTGTATGTGTGGCGACGAATTGTTTGCCTTGGCCACTGTATTTTGCCATTATATAGCAATTATATGAAATTTTAGTTGGTCCTCGGCCAGGTTAAGAGCCGTAATTGTTTGTAAAAAATATTTTTACTGAAGTGACAGCTCCCCCCATTTCCTTTCCCTTTGTTTGAAATATGATTTTATTTAAAGAAAGGGGAAATGCTGCTGCTGGCTGCTTTCTTAATTGTGGATAAATTATTAAGTTATAAATTTGGGGAGGAAAATTTAATAAATTTAATGAAAAGATTTTAAATAATTTATGGAATTTTAAATAAGGCAGGAAGTCTGCATTCGATAAAGCTGTCCTAAGAAAATTTAAGATTTTAAAAAAATAGGTCGGAGGAGGAATTAGAAAAGGGCAATAGAAGACATGTGTATTGGCGTTTTTAAACTTGTCCATAAACTTGGAGATTTTAAAAAATATTTTCATATTTTAAATAATGTTTATTTTTAAATTATTTTTTTTTTTTAAATATTTTTTCAAATTTTTTAAAAATATTTTTTTTAATTTTTTTAGTTTTTTCTAAAAATACTCTTGTATATTTTAAAATTGTTCTAAAAATACTGTTAACATTTTTAAAAGTATTTTTAATATTTTTAATTTTTCGAAAAATGTTTTTTTTTTAATTTTTTTCAATTAGATTTTTTTTTAAATATTTTTTTAATTCTATTAATTAGGTATTTTTAAAACAACATTTTTTTCAATTAGCCTAGATTTAAAAATTTATGTTTTGGATCTTTTAATTAAAAAATATATTTTTTCAATAAACTTGAATTTTTAAAAAATATTTTTCTAAAGCAAATTAAAAAAATATTTTTCAAAATACGTACATTTTTAAATAAATATTTTTGTCAATAAACGAAAATTTGATTAAAGTGAATTTAAAAAAAATGCTTTTGTAAATTTAAAAAATATATATTTTTAATTAAACCTATATTTTAAATAAATATTTTTCCATAAACTTGGATTTTTTAAAAAAAATATATTTTTTTATTTTAAATAATGTGTAATTTTGAATTAAGTTTTTTTTTAAATATTTTTTCAATTTTTTAAAAAATACTTTTTATATTTTTAAGTTTTTTTTTTCTAAAAGTACTGTTGTATATTTTAAAATTGTTCTAAAATACTGTTAAAATTTTTAAAGGTGTTTTTAATATTTTTAATTTTTCCAAATAATATTTTTTTAAATATTTTTCCATAAACTTGGATTTTTTGAAAAAAAATATTTTTTTTATTTTAAATATTGTGTAACTTTGAATTAAGTTTTTTTTTAATATTTTTTCAATTTTTTAAAAAATACTTTTTATATTTTTAAGTTTTTTTTTTTTTTTAAAGTACTGTTGTATATTTTAAAATTGTTCTAAAAATACTGTTAAAATTTTTAAAGGTATTTTTAATTTTTCGAAAAATATTTTTTTAAATTTTGGACTTTTTAAAACATTATATTTTTTCCTTAAAACTGGAGTTTTTGAAATATGTGTTTTCAAATAAATATATGGATTTTTTTAAGAAAAATATTTTTTTAATTAGCCGTATTTTTTAAAATTTTTTTTATTAACAAAAATTGGAAAAAAAGTCATCAAACGTAAATTAAAATTTTTTTTCGAATAAACTCAAATTTAAGTAATATTTTTTTAATTTACCCAAATTAAAAAAAAAAAATAATAATAAACCTGAATTAAAAAAATATTTTCCGTAAACTTGGATTTTTTAAAAAATATTATTTTCAATACTGTTGCAAATGTTAAATTTTTATCGCCTCTCTGGTCCATATGTTGGTACATTGTTTATTAAGTATAAAAAATATCTTTAATAGCAGCTTGAAGCAGATTCGCCCCAAGAACTTTATAAACTTTTTTTAAAAGTGGGTTGGAAAAGATTCTGATTCATTGTAACCCTTGCTTTTAAGGTATATAGTATCTTCGGTAATATTATTGACAACTCTCAGGAGAATAATTTTGTGGACAACGTTAACCCTCTACCAGCTTACTGAAGTGGTCTTTTCTGTTAATTTTTCCATAAAGAGTTAGAACTTCTTTAGAAGAGTTAAAACTTCTTTAAAACTAGGTTGAAGCAGATTCAGAGCATTATTCCTTGTAAACCTTGCATTTTAGGTATATAGTATCTTCGGCAATATTACGCACAACACTCCGAAGAACAATTTTGTGGACAACGTTAACCCTCTAACGCCTCACTAAAAGGGTATTTTTGCCTCATTTCTCACAAATGGTTATAAACTTCTTTAAAAAAAGATTGGTACAGATTCAGCGCCAGATTCCTTGTAATCATTGCATTTTAGGTATAAAGTATCTTCGGCAATGTTGCTGACAAAAACTCAAAGAACAATTTTGTGGCCAACAGTAACCCCCTAGCTCCTCAACGAAATGGTATTTTTGGTTAAGTCATCATAAAATGTTATAAACTTCCCTAAAAATGGGGTGAAACAGATTCAGCACCAGATTCCTTGTAACCCTTGCATTTTGGGTACACAGTATCCTCGGCAATATTGCTAACAACACCCCTAGGAACAATTCTGTGGACAATGATAACCTCTATTCCTCAACGAAGGGGTCTTTTGGTGCATTTCTAATAAAAAGTTATAAACTTCCTTAAAAGTGGGGTGGGGCAGATGCAGCCTCCGATTTCTTGTAACCCTTGCATTTTAGGTATACAGTATCTGTGGCAATATTGCTGGCAACACCTCTATGGAAAATTTTGTGGACAATGTTAACCCTCTACTGTCTCACTTAAAGGGTATCTTTAGTTAATTTCTCATAAAAGTTTATAAACTCCTCTAAAGGCCGTTTGTAGCAGATTCAGAGCCACATTTCTTGTAATCCTTGCTTTATAGGTACATATTTTCTTCAGCAATATTGCTTGAAACGTCACCAGGAACAATTTTGCGGACAACCTTTTACCCCCTCACTGAAGGGGTATTTTTTGGTTCATTTCTCATAAATGTTGGTTTTAAAGTAGATTAGGGCAGATTCAGCGCCAGATTCCGTGTAACCCTTGCATTTTGGGTATATAGTATGGTATGCAAAGTTTAAGCCAACATACAGGAGAACAATTTTGACAGTGTTAACCATCTACTGCCTGAATGAGGGACTCTCTTTGGTTAATTTCTCTAAAAAGATTATAAACTTTTTTCAAAGTAGGTTGGAGCTGATTCAAAGCCAGATTTCCTGTAATGCTTGCATTTTAGGTATATAGTATCTTCGGCAATATCGCAGGCAACACCTTAAGAAACAATTTTGTGGACAACTTTAACCCTCTAGCGCCTAAACAAAGGGGTTTTTTTGGTCCATTTTTCCATAGAGGGGTTTTGAAAGATTTTATTTCTTTCCCTTTGCGAGGTGGTCGTAAAAGTAACACTAAACTTCATGCCAGCATTATGGTGTTAAAGAAGGAAATATTCTACATCGAATTTCATTGGCAGTTGCTGAACAAGTGAAGTTTCTATATATAACGTAAGTCCGGAAAATAAAGAAATCAAATTTGGTTTAAAAATTTAATTTTTTTTTAGGAAATTTTAATAGAATTTATGTAGTACCTTTTTCGATTTGGTCAGAAAAAGTAACATTTAGCTTCACTTTAGGATTTTGGCGTTAAAGAGGGGAATATTTTACATCAAATTTCACTAGCAGTTGCTGAACAAATGATCTCTCTGGTATAATGTTAGTCAAGATAATCAAGGCATCAAATTCGGAAATCATGTGAAATATTTTAGGAAATTTTTAGATAAAATTTATGTCGTATCTTTTTCGAGTTGGGGACTAAAAATAGCATTAAACTTCATTTTAGGAGTTTAGTGCTAACAAAAGAAATATTCTCCATCAAATTTCATTACAAGTTGCTGAAGAAATCAAGTCTCTATACGTAATGTGTGTTAGGAAAATATGGCCATCAAATTTGCGGTCAAAATTTCCATTTTTATAGAAATTTTGGTATACCCTTTTTGAGTTGGTTTTAGGGACTTATCAGAATCAAAAATTTTCAACTCTTAAATTAGTTGTGGGAGAAGTGTCCTGAAGGACCATAAAATCCTTTAAAACCTTTCACCTGTCCCTTTATCTCCTGCTACCAAGTAAGTGATATATTTTTCCAAACTAAAATCAATGTCTTCAAATCCCCAACATGCTAGACTAATTTAACTGGCAGGCAGACAGCAACAAGGATACAATTTATCCTTTCAATAAAACAAAAACAACAAAAAAACTCTTTAAAAATTTAACAAGACAAATAACAAAAACAACAACCAAAAACTATTCCAACTTTGATTCCCATGTACTCAGAATATTCAATGAATGAATGAATGAATGAATGAACGACCAAACGAATGAAGTAAGTAGCAGCAATTCTGGATAACAACATTGAAATCAGTTCGTAGCAGACAAGAACAACAACAGCAAAAACTTTTCTACTTAAAATGTAAAGTTTACAATAATTTTTGATTATTGGCCCAATGCCAAATCAAATCGATGAAGTTTTTCCAAATGACGCTTCTTTCCCTTTTCCAAATTCTGTGTGGCAAATGAACATAGCCCGCTTCTTCCTGTTTGAAATGGGCCGCCTGCCTGACCTCATCCTCATCATCCTGGGGGGTTTCTTTGCATTGGAATCTGCCATCCCCCAAGTGGCAATATAAACTCTGAGGAATAGCAAACGAAACGAAATGGAAATCATATAACAAAACTTACACGCATACGTATCACTACTACTACTTCTTCTTCTTCTTAGTATGCTCTCCTCTCCCTTTCATTTTGTGGTTCTATAGGGAAATTTGTGAAATTTGTTTGGGTTGTGCCAATCACATTTTGGGCGGAAGTTGGCCGCTTTGTATGGTGGGTAATTCTAGACTGGGCTGGCTGGCTGCATTTATTACTTACTGACTGGCTGGCTATAGAAGCCATAACCTTCTCTTATGGATGGCAAACGTCATCGATGGAAGTTTCTTAGGAACTAAATGCCAGTGTTGCCATAAATTATTACTTTTTTCTGCAAAAAAAAAAAAAACAACAACAATGCTATGCCACTATTTATGGTTGACTATGCAGTCGGACGAACAGTGATACACATGGACATTAATGCTAAATATTTGCAGCATATCTGTACGAAATTCCAACAAAACAAAGAAAATCATATGGGGAAAGAGAATTTTTGAAAACCCAAAAAACCAACTTCATTTTGTTTATTTTTCATATTTTAAGTCGGGAGGGAGGTGGTGAGACAGTCATCCACCAAAAAAAGTATTTTTAAAAATTTTGTCTGTTTATCCGTGCTTATTGATGAGGAAATTATTTATTTTCTTTTTCATTCATTCCTCTTTCTTGTTGAGAAACTTTTTTAATTTCCCCCCGCCGACAAAACAACAACGAATCGAAAAAATCGGCAACGTAAATATTTTTTTGTCTCGAGCCTTGATTGTTATTTTGCCAAATAAATAACTGAAATATTATGCGAAAAGTAGACAGATGACAGGGCGTAAAACATTTATTTTTACTCAAGGATACCAAGGACAAAGTATTTGAAAATAGCAGCAGCAACATATCGCAAAAAGTGGTTCGGGGGTTTTTGTTCTTTGGTTGGCGGGCTATAATGAGGAGCTCGTTAGGAATTTAAAACTGAAGGCGCAGGGTAAAAATTTAAAATATATCTAAAATTTAAATTATAACGAAATTTTTGAAAATTAAAAAAAAAAATTAAATTGGGAAAAGGAAATATTTTTATTACTTTTGCAATGAAAAAGAAAGCCCGCAAATTACTTTTATGCTTTGAATCTAAAAATTCTCAACTGGGAAATTTTTATTTGAGCTAAGAATTCGTAAATTATTCAAATGTGATGATAATCCACATAAAGAAAATTTAAATTATTTTATTATTTAAATTTCCCAAAAATATTCCACATGGGAAAAATACACAAAAATAATAAAATTGTATTGAAATTCTTAAAAACAAAAATGACCTTATAAGGGAAATGTACATTTATGCCACTATATTCACGATTCGAAGCATAAATGTAAATTTCCCTTTTAAGGAAATTTTTGTTTTTGCGTATTTTTTCCCATGTGGGATATTTTTTGAAATTTTCAATTTTATTAACAATTTTCAAAAACTGCAGGCTTATCGAAAAAATATAATGTTTTAAAAAGTCCAAAATTGAAAAAAATTAAAAAAAAAAATTTTCGAAAAATTAAAAATATTAAAAATACTTTTAAAAATGTTAACCGTATTTTTAGAACAATTTTAAAATATACAACAGTACTTTTAGAAAAAATTAAAAAGTATCTTTTAAAAAATTGAAAAAATAATTTAAAAATACACATTATTTAAAATATGAGATATTTTTTAAAAACACCAAGTTTATGGAAAAAAGTATTTATTTAAAATATAGGTTTAATTAAAAATATATATTTTTTAAAATTTACAAATGGATTTTTTTTTAAATTCACTTTAATCAAATTTTCGTTTATTGACGAAAACATTTATTTCAAAATGTACGTATTTTGAATCTGAGCTTATTGAAAAAAAATGTTTTGCAAGTTCCCTAATTGAAAAAATTAAAAAAAAAAATAAAAATCTAACTGAAAAAGATAAAAAAATATTTTTCGAAAAATTAAAAATATTAAAAATACCTTTAAAAATTTTAACAGCATTTTTAGAACAATTTTAAAATATACAACAGCACTTTTAGAAAAAACTAAAAAAAAAATTAAAAAATGTTTTTAAAAAATAATTTTTTATATTTTGAAAAAAAAATAATTTAAAAATACACATTATTTAAAATATGAAAATATTTTTTAAAAACTCCAAGTTTATGGAAAAAATATTTTTTTTAAATACAGGTTTAATTAAAAATATATATATTTACAAAAGCTTTTTTTTTAAATTCACTTTAATCAAACTTTCGTTTATTGAAAAAATATTTATTTAAAAATGTACGTATTTTGAAAAATATTTTTTTTTTTTAATTTGCTTTACAAAAATATTTTTTAAAAATTCAAGTTTATAGAAAAAAACTCATTTTTTAATTAAAAAGTCCAAAACATAACTTTTTTAAATCTAGGTTTATTGAAAAAAGTGTTTTGTTTTTAAATCTCAAATTGAAAAAATTAAAAAAAATATTTTTCAAAAATCTAAGAAATTAAAAAAAAATCAAGTATCAAATTTATTGAAAACATTTTTGTAAAGCCAACTTATTGATAAAATGTTCCTCGGAGTGTTGTCTGCAATAGTTCCGAAAACAATATGTTCCTAAAATGCTGGGATTACAAGTAATCTTGTACCGAACCTAAGTTTTAAAAAGCCAATACATACACATGTCTTCTACTGGATTTTCCACTTTTAGGCATAAATAAAATTTCACGTAAGGGAAATTTTACTATTTTTGAGATTTATTAGAAAACAAAGACCTTTTGGAGGAAAAAATGTGGGAATTTAGAGTCAAGAAATATTTTTTGGAGAGAAATCATTTGAGGGTTTTTTTGAGGATAAATAAAACAATTAAATAATAATAATGGCATTTTTTTTAATAAAAAATAAAAATGGAAACTTCTAGCCACCTTGTGATCCTTTGCTCCTTCCTCAAAGTGCTTATATTAAATCCATGCAATCTAAATAAAGAAAATGCTAGATATTACCTCACATGAATTTATTTTTCAACTTTAATTCCTTCACCCCACCAAAAACTAACCTAAAACTTTTGTTGTTGCCATTTTGCAATAATAAAACTTGTTGTTTATTTTATGACAATCATTTGCCATTAATCATATCAATTAGGAACAAACAAACAATAACCAAAACGAAAAGTTTGCTAAAATTTGCCATCATATGACAAGGACAAAGTCAACAAATGTTTTGGACATGCAAAATCATGATTTGTATAAAAATTTACAAGAGATATTATCTATCCTATTGCTAAAGGGTACAGAAATGTTACAACGAAAATTGTCACAAATTCAATACAAAGTTAAACAGAAAAACCTTGAAATCCTGTGTGTCATATGACAAGTCATTAAGGGTTACAAATTTCATATTGGTGAACAAAAAAATGAAATGTCAGATAAAAAAATTATTTTTACGACGAAAAATTATTTTTGTGATCAAACTTTAAGTTTGCTTTAAATAAAATAAATAATTTGGTTTGCGACATTTTTGACAATATGTATAATATTCCAAGAATGTACCCTATTATTTTGATTAAACTTTTCCATTGCTTTTTACACTTTGGAAGACTATTTTATAACAATTGAAAAACATTTAGATGTATTTTTACATCTTTTATACGCATTTTATACATTTCATACATATTCGACATACACACAAAACTTGGTAAAAATGCATCAAAAACTTAAGGTAATAATTTTTCGAATTAAACTTTATGGTTACTACCTTTGTTTTGGTTATTTAGGGGTTTACGACGTTTTCGACATTACGTACAAAACGTAAATAAATAAATTTCAGCCTAATGACACATTGTAAAGGTATGAATTTATATTTTTCCCACTAATTAAAAATTTTATAAATTTTTTACATATTTTAAACATGTATTATAAATTCCATACATATTTGACACACATAAAATATGGCACAAAATACATGGGAAACATTTCAAATATAGTTTTTCGAAAAAAACTTTCATGTTTGTTCTCCTTGTTTTAGTTATTTACGATTTACGACGTTTTCGACATAATGTTTAAAACGTCAAAAATAAATTGCAACTATTCACTGGGTCATTTCCGTTACTGTTCGAATCTGGAACTCTATTTTTCCCCAATTGAAAAATATTTACACACTGCTTATACCTTTTTCACAATTATTTGATGGTATTTCATACATTTCTTACACGTTTTATACATTTTCGATATATTAAATACGCAGTAAAAACATCAAAAAATTCTTAACATATATTTCTTTAATAAAATGGTAGATTTCCTTCTTAGTATTATATAATATACGATTTACGACGTTTTCGACATACATATAAGACGTCAAAAATATGTGTAAACTCTTCCACGGCACTGTTTCTATAATTATTTTAATTTCTAGGACATATTTTCTTCAATTTTAAGATATTTTATACATATTTTACACGTTATATACATATTTGACAGGTATAAGATATAGTGAAAACAAGCAAAAATTCTTAATATTTATTTCCCTACTAAAATACTATACTTCCTTGGTATTATTCAAAAAAGAAAAAAAGTTTATGACGTTTTTGACATGATGTATAAAATACTAAAAACATCTCTTAACTATTCACAAGCAAGTTTTTAATAATATGACAATTTGTGGTATCAGTTTTCGTAAATATCTACGTTTTTTATAAATTTTTTTACGAGTTTTATACATATTTGACATGTAAAAATCGTTGCAAACACTCCCAAAAATTCGTAGCCTTTATTTATAATTTATATAATAATTTCCTTCCTTGTCATTATTTAATAAAAAAAAATTTGCTACGTTTTAGACATTATGTATAAAACGTCAAAAAATTAATGAAAACTTTACCTTTACGCTTTTCTGTTATTATGAAAAATTGTAGAACTCGTTTTCCTCCAATGTTACACATTTTTTACTACTTTTATACATATTTAACTTTGTAAAAAACACCCAAAAATGCTTCATTTTTATTTCATTAGTAAAATTTTAAATTCCCTATAGCGATAGTATTAATATAAAGTTATATATACAGTTTACGACGTTTTTGACCTCATGTATAAAACGTCAAAAATATAGGGAAACTATTCTTAGAATCGTTTTCACTATTCTGACAATAAGAAGAACCCATTTTCCTCAATTATTAGACAATTTATATAGGTTTTATACATTTTATACATATACGACAAATATTTGACACATATACAATGTTGTAAAAGCAAGCAAAAACCCTTAATAAAAATTTATGTATTAAAATAGGTAGTATTGGATTTTATGACACAAAATATAAGGCTTACGACATTTTTGACATTGTGTATAAAATGTCAAAAATGTATGTCAACTATTACTAAACTCGGTTTCTGTGATTGTGAAAATTTTTAGAATTCGATTTCCATAATTTTTAGGTATTTAATACATTTTTTACATGTTTTATACATATTAGACATGTTAAAAATAACCAAAAACGTTTAATATTATTTTACCTAATTGCATATACAGTACCCTAAAATTATCAAATATCTAGTTTACGACAGTTTTGACACAATGTATAAAACGTTATCGATTAGTATGAATTTTTGTAGAAACAGTTTCCTTAAATTTTATAATATTTCACACATTTTATACACGTTTTATACATATTTGACAGTCATAAAACATGGCGAAAACAAACAAAACAATTAGTATTCATTTCTGTAGTAAACATTTATATTTCCTTCCTTGATATTATTTAATAGAAGGTTTATGACGTTTTTGACACATTGTATAAAACGTCAAAAATATATGTAAACAGTTTCTAGGCAATTTTCTATTATTATTCTAATTTATAGGACCGATCTTCTTCAATTCTTAGATATGTTATACGTTTTTAACACATTTTATACATATTTGACATGTACAAAACGAGGTAAAAACGACCAAAAACTTTGAAAATTAATTTCTTTAAATTCCTTAAAACTTAGTTCTTTGAAATTATTAATTATAAGGTTTACGGCGTTTTTGACATTGTGTATAAAATGTAAAAAATTTATCCAAACTCTTTCTAGACAATTTCCTATTATTATGCTAATTTATAGGACCGATTTTCTTCAATTGTTAGATATTTAATACGTTTTTTACACATTTTATACATATTCGACATGTATAAAATGAGGGAAAAACGACCAAAAACTTTGAAACATTAAATTCTTTAATTTCTTTAATATTTAGTTCTTTGAAATTATTAATTATAAGGTTTACGACGTTTTTGACATTGTGTATAAAATTTCAAAAATTTATCTAAACTATTCCTAGGCAATTTTCTATTATTATGCTAATTCATAGGACCGATTTTCTTCAATTGTTAGATATGTTATACGTTTTTAACACATTTTATACATATTTGACATGTACAAAACGAGGTAAAAACAACCAAAAACTTTGAAAATTAATTTCTGTAATTTCCTTAAAACTTAGTTCTTTGAAAATATGAATTATAAGGTTTATGACGTTTTTGACAATTTGTATAAAACGTCAAAAATATATGTAAACAATTTCTGGGCAATTTTCTATTATTTGCTCATTTATTGGGCCGATTTTCTTCAATTGTTAGATATTTAATACGTTTTTTACACATTTTATACATATTTGACATGTACCAAATGAGGTAAAAGCGACCAAAAACTTTGAAAAATTAAATTCTTTAATTTCTTTAATACTTAGTTCTTTGAAATTATGAATTATAAGGTTTATGACGTTTTTGACATTGTGTATAAAATGTCAAAAATGTATCTAAACTATTCCTAGGCAATATCCTATTATTATGCTAATTTATGGGACCGATTTTCTTCAATTGTTAGATATGTTATGCGTTTTTTACACATTTTATACATATTTGACATGTACAAAAAAGCGACCAAAAACTTTGAAAATTAATTTCTTTAATTTCCTTAAAACTTAGTTCTTTGAAATTATTAATTATAAGGTTTACGACGTTTTTGACATTGTGTATAAAATGTCAAAAATGTATCTAAACTATTCCTAGGCAATTTTCTATTATTATGCTAATTTTCAGGATAGATTTTCTTCAATTGTTAGATATGTTATACGTTTTTTACACATTTTATACATATTTGACATGTATAAAACTTAGGTAAAAACACTCAAAAAAGTTTAATATTAAATTCCTGAATACAATTTAATATTTGGTTCCTTGAAATTAGTTAAAAAAGGGTTTACGACGTTTTTGACATTATGTATAAAATGTCAAAAATGTATGTAAACTATTTCTATTCCCTTTTCTATTACTATGTAACTTTTAAGAACCTGTTTTACCCAACTGTTGAACATTTTAGTCATTTTTTACATGTTTTATACATATTCGACATGTATGAAACATGATAGAAATGAGTAAAAATTTTTGATATTTCATTCTTTAATTAAATTGTATGTTTAGCACCTTCATATTATTCATTATACGGTTTGTGACGTTTTTGACATTTTGTATGAAACGTCGTAAATGTATGTCAATTATTTTTCGGTGATTTTCCCGTATTGCCGGACTCTTGTTTCTCAATTTTATTATATTTAATACACTTTTATACGTTTTTTTACATAAGAATGTTTTACTTACCTTTACCAAATCCATGAATATCGGTGCGAAAATTATCCTTGCCCTTTTGTCCATCAACCAATTGACCCAGCCCATCAACATAACGATCACCCTGTTCGGTGCCATCATAGGTTTTATCGGATAAATCAACTTCCATGCCACGTTGTACGCCCTTGGGTATGCTATAGGAAACAATGCCTTCTGTAAATGAAAAGAAGAAACAGCAACAACAATGAGTATCTAATAATTACAATGTAAATTACATACTTAAGATATAAATATTCATGTCTGTATAAAAAAACGGAAATCTATTTAAACAACAAATCCTCCTTAACAATTCCCCAAAGGCATTGAAAGGGAAGACGAACATTTTTTATTTGGTTTCCTTTGGTTGGTCTTTAATTTTTAAATTATGCCGTATTTAAATTTAGTAATGCTTGCTGTTGTTGTTGGTAATTTGAGTCGTATCTAATTTGAACATATGTTCTATGACATTCAAATTTTACTGTTTGACACTTAGACAAAGACAAATGACAAACAATGAGCAGCAGCTAAACATAAGGATGAGCGTTTTTGGTTTATTTGAAATTCAAAGTTTTTGAAGTTTTGAATATTTTTTTATTTCAATTCCTTTTTTCATGCTTTAATTTAGTTTAACATTTGTGTTTGGTTGTTCTTCCTTGGTTTTTAGTTTTTTGTGTTTGAGGTTTCATGTTACCACTGCTGGTTCTTAGTCACTCCATTCGCTACTCCCCCAAGGGTAGCATAAATTCTTTCTTGTCCTTATTAGTGCCGAGTAGTTTTCAAGGGGTTTTGTGTTAAACGAAATATGAGCTGTTAGCCTTTTAGAACAGAATATTTCAATGTCATTTGAAATTAAATTTCAATTAAATTTTGTTCTTTGAAATAAAATATTCGAAAACTATTCGAATGATTCACATGGAGGTATTTTTGGGAAGAATTGAAGGGGGGATTATTGAGGGAGGGTGGGATAAACATCAAATAAATATACGAATAAAAATACCAAGTAGGGCTAAGGCCATATTTAATAGAAAATATATGATTTTAAAAATTAAGCCTTACATGACCACCCTAATATAGAACTGTTAATAAAAACTGAATATATATTTTTTTAAGAAGATCCTTTTTGGTATGGGCTGTAAATTTATAAATAAAAATATCAAGGATAAATGAATATCTTTAACAAAATAATCCCTAAATGGCCACCCTAATATAACGTTTCCCAAATAAAAAGTTAATTTTCTTAAATTATTGCAAATGTGTTTTTGCATCTCTCATAAATTATTGCTACACAGAGGATAAATCTAAAACATATGCAATTATTATTATTACTAGGAACTTACACATACTACATACATATTCACACATGTGTATATGTAACTCCCTTTGTATTTAAACAATAAATATTACCAACAATGGCCAGTAAATATTGCCTGTAATTCGATAAACATTTAACAATGATTCCTTTCCAATTTAATTATGCACACGTGGTATTCAAAAACACGCACACACACATATATATTCATATATTAATTATCATTTAGAAACCATTACAAATGCAATTAAATTCATACACACTTGCATATACATATATCCACCTACAAATATTGTTAGCTTTTAGCTAGACCATGTCTTCCTATGTCTATCCTAGATGGTGTAGATTTTACGCCCCAATATTGGTATTGTTTTCCAAAAACAATAGCAACAACAGCGGTGGAATACTTTTGAAAATAATAGCAACAACAAAAACACACATGTAATTAGTGTGTGTTTGCCCACACAAATACTCTGACATTGTTATACAATGACAATTACATAGATTTTCGTCTTTGTTTGTCTACATGTTATATACCATGGAAAGATATATGATTCTGGTACTAAAATTGCGTTATTCCTCCTTTGTTGTTGCTGCTCCCTCCATTTACATGTAAATGAAAAACTAATAATAAATCCTTTAAAAATCCCAACACCACGAGCAACAACAATAATAACAATAAACAACACAATTATATTATACGCCCACAATAACAGCGATATTCACAAAATAGGTGGTACAGACACACATGAACACACACATATGTGTACATACATTGGTATGTGTATACAAGGCTATATAATCTGGTGACACACTGAATAATAAAGCCTAAAAGGATATATGTGTTGTGTTGTGGTGGAATGTTTTAAATTCATTGGTTTTACAACTTACAAGGCACACATACATACATACAAGGCAGTCAGCCCGACACACCCACATACTTTCATACACCTAAATAGCTGACAAATTATGGATGATATTGAAAAAGTTTGGTAATTACACAGGAAAAATATAAAAAAACAGGCATAAATGAATTTTGAGAGGACTCAGGAGGCCCAAGGTGGACTAAAGGAGCCATATTTTCTTCCTAGATTTTATTTAACATGGGGTTAACGAGGTATTTGACATTATGTATAAAATATTAAAAATATGTGAAATATTAAAAAAAATTTGGTAAACGTATTCTACAAGTTTTATACAATTTTTACATATTTTATACATATTTGACATGCAAAAAACCTTGCAAATTTATCTCAAAACTTAAAATTCTTTAGATATTAATTTAATAGAATATTTCCTACCTTGATATTATAAAATATAAGGTTTACGACGTTTTTGACATTATGTAAAAAACTTCCAAAATGTATGTAAACTACTTCTAGGTGCATTTATATTATTTTTATAAATTTGCAGAGCACATTTACACCATTTGTTAAAGATTTTATACAACTTAAACATATTTTATACATATTTGACATGTCAAAAACGTTGTAAATGTATACCAAAATACTTAAACTTTGTAATTATTAGTTTAATTGAATATTTTCTTCCTTAATATTACTCATTTTTAGGTTTATGACGTTTTTGACATTATGTATAAAATGTCAAAAGGCGTATGTAAACTACTCAAACGCCCTTTTATATAATTTAGTCAATTTAAAAAATCCGTGTTTCCCAATTTTTAGATATTTTGTAAAATTTTTACACATTAAGGTTTATGACGTTTATGACATTATGTAAAAAACGTCAAAAATGTATGTAATCTACTTCTATACGCATTTGTATTATTTGTATAAATTTACAGAGCACATTTACACCATTTGTTAAAGATTTTATACAATTTTAACATATTTCATACATATTTGACATGTCAAAAATGTTGCAAATGTATATCAAAACACTTACACTCTCTAATTATTAGTTTAATTGAATATTTACTTCCTCATTTTTAGATTTATGACTTATTTTTAGGTTTATGACGTTTTTGACATTATGTATAAAATGTTAAAAAAGGGTATGTAAACTACTCAAAGGCCCTTTTATATTATTTTGTCAATTTAAAGAATCCATTTTCCCCAATTTTTAGATATTCTCTACATTTTTTACACATTTTACATATTTTACATGTCAAAAACCTAAATGTATATCAAAACACACACTTTTTACTTATTGCCTTATTAAAACATTTTCTTCCTTAATATTAATTAAAGGTTTACGACATTTTTGACATTATGCATAAAAGTTAAAAAATGCATTTAACCAGTGCATACATAGTCCCTTATCTTTTGTTATTGACAATTTGAATAATCCGTTTTCCCTAATTCTTTGATATTTTATACATTTTTTATACGTTTCATACATATTTGACATGTATAAAAAGTTGTAGATCCGTATTAAAACACTATCCTGCTTAGTTTTAAGTTTAATTGTATATTTCCTTCGTTGATAGTAGTTATTTTAAGGTTTACGACGTTTTTGACACTATGTATAAAACGTCGAAAATATATGCAGACTATTTCTAGGCCCTTTTCGGTTACTAGCCAATTTGAAAAACCTCTTTTCCCCAATTCTTAAATATTTTATACGTTTTTAACACGTTTTAGACATATTTGACATGTATAAAAAGTTGTAAATTCATATTTAAACACCATACTGTTTAGTGCAAAGTTTAACTGTTAGTCTCCTATCTTGATAGTACATAATATAAAGTTTACGACGTATTTGACATAATGTATAAAACGTAAAAAATTATTTAAACTGTTCATATGCCGGGTTTTATTGTTTTTTTCCATTTTGTACGACTAGTTTACCCCATATTTTTAGATATTTTATACCATTTTCAAACATTTTATACATACTTGACATGTATAAAACGTCATAAATGTGTACAGAAACCTCACAATTTTTTACTTATTAGTATAATTGTGTATTGCCTTCCCTAATATTATGTTATTGAGTAATATAAGGTTTACGACGTTTTTGACATTATGTATAAAACATCAAAAATGTATAGGCCCTTTTTTTAATATTTGAAGCAATTTGGCAATTTAAAGAACCCGCTTTACCAAATTCTTAGATATTTTATACAATTTTTACACCTTGTATACATATTTAACATGTCAAAAACTTTGAAAATTCATTCCGAACCCCCACAATTTTTAATTATTGGTTTAATTATATATTTCCTTCTATAATAGTAATTAATATAAGGTTTGCGACGTTTTTGACATTATGTATAAAACGTGTTTTATACATATTTGACATGTCAAAAACTTTGTAAATGTATTTCAAAGCTTTAGTTCTTAGCTTAATTAAATATTTTCCACTTCAATATTAGTTAATAAAAAGTTTACGACGTTTTCGACATTATGTACACGTTGCATACATATTTTACATGTCAAAAACGTTGAAAATGCATTTCGAACACCCGCAATTTTTAATTATTGATTTAATTATATATTTCTTTAATTGATAGTAATTATTATAAAGTTTACGACGTTTTTGACACTATGTATAAAACTGTCAACACTCTGGGGAACATTTTTGTGGAAGATATTAACCCCCTAGCAGCTCAATGATGGGGTGTTTTGGTCCCTTTTTCCATAAAATAATAAAAATTGCTTGAAAGGTATATTGGGAGCAGACTCGGGACCAGATTCCGTGCAATCCTTGCGTTCTAGGTAAATAGTATCTTGGGAAATATTACTGCCAGCAGTGCGAGGAACATTTTTGTGGAATACGTTAACCCTCTAACGGCTCAATGAAGTGGTCTTTTTGGACAATTTCTCACAGAACGTTGACAACTTCTTTTAAAGTGGGTTGAAGGTGATTCAGCTCCAGATTTGTTGTAATCCATGCATTTGAGGTATATAGTGTCGTCGGAGATATTACTGAGAACAGTTTGGAGAATATTTTTGTGGAAGATATTAACACTCTAGCGGCTCAGTGAAGGTGCCTTTTGGGTCCTTTTTCCATAGAACTTTAACAATTGCTTGAAAAGTATATTGAAGCAGATTCAGGGCCAACTTCCTTGAAATCCATGCGTTCTAGATAAATAGTGTGTTGGAAAACATTACTGACAGCACTCCGAGGAACATTTTTGTAGAAAACGTTAACCCTATAGTGGCTCAATGAAGTGGTCTTTTTGGACCATTTCTCACAGAACGTTGAAAACTTCTTTAAAAGTAGATTGAAGGTGATTCAGCTCTAGATTTCTTGTAACCCATGCATTTGAGGTACATAGTGTCTTCGGAGATATTACTGAGAAAAGTTTGGGCAATATTTTTGTGGAAGGTAATAACCCTCTAGCTTCTTAATAAAGGGGTATTTTGAACCCTTTTTCCATAAAACGTTTAAAATTGTTTAAAAGGTATATTGGGATCAGATTCAGGGCCCGATTCCGTGCAATCCTAGGTAAATAGTGTCTTGGGAACTATTACTGACAGCACTCCGAGCAACATTTTTGTGGAAAACGTTAACCCTCTAGCGGTTCAAGGAAGGGGTCTTTTTGGGCCATTTCTCACAGAACGTTAAAAACTTCTTTAAAAGTTGGTTGAAGGTGATTCAGCTCCAGATTTCTTGTAATCCATGCATTTGAGGTATATAGTGTCGTCGGGGATATTACTGAGAACAGTTTAGGGAATATTTTTTGTGAAAGATAAGAACCCTCTAGCTTCTAAATAAAGGGGTATTTAGATAAAATGTTAATATTTCCATAAAATGTTAAAAATTGTTTGAAAGGTATATTGGGAGCAGATTCAGGGTCAGATTCCGTGCAATCCTTGCGTTCTAGGTAAATAGTGTCTTGGGAACTATTACTGACAGCACTCCGAGCAACATTTTTGTGGAAAACGTTAACCCTTTTGCTGCCCAATGAAGGTGTCTTTTTAAAGCATTTATCCATAAAAGATAAAAACTTCTTTAAAAGTAATTTGAAGGAAATTCAGCGTCTTATTCCTTGTAATCCTTACATTCAAGGTATATAGAGTCTTGGACAACATTACTGACAGCAGCCTCAGGAATATTTTTGTGGAAAACTTTAAGCCACTAGCGGCTTAATGAAGGTGTCTGTTTGGTCAATTTGTCCAAAAACATGTGGCAGATAAGTTAAATTATTATTAATTATTTTTGTTTCATCTATTCCACCTTTCTTGTTGGTTATATTTATTTACATTTCTCTCAGTATATTTTATTTAAAATGTATTTCCAATACAAAAAATCCTTCATAGTGTTTTAAAATTTCCAACCACATAATTTTCCTAATTGCTGTTATCATATTTTTTGTTTCTAAATATTTTTTTCTGTTTTACAGGACAAGTTTTGTACGCCCTCCAACTACCTCCTCTAATTACTGTGTAATTTACTAATGTAGTTAGAAATTTGTCACTAACACATATCCTCTATGCATTATTAATGTTGGTGGTGATGATGATGATTGTGATTGTGATGTCCTTTTTGTGAATTCTCTCCATTTCCATATCCCTACGATAGAAGTTTGATAGTAGTAATTATTTGTTTGTAATTATTTTGACATCATTAACCAAATCATATGACATTTTCATATGACTATCTATCTATTTGTTTGTCAGTCTGTCGGTCTATCTATTTATAAATGTGTCCCCAATAACATCATACAAATGACAACCAGCCAACCAACCTCTCATGTGGTTTCCAACATCAGGATATCTACCAACTATTACTTGTGTTGTATTTGTTATTATCATTAATTTGATATCTCTCTTGTATGTAATTGTTGTAGATAATTTTACAACACAAACTTTTGACAAAAGTTTCTTTGTGTCACAGGAAAAGTAGGTAGGTAGGTAGCGAGGTATGTGTGGTCAACAATTATGGTTGATAATTTAATGAATAATTAAATAGAAAATTGAAATCAATGGGAATATGATAGGAAAAGTTTTCAAAGTTCTATGACATTCTATGAAGTGAGATTATTTTAATTACAATTAATATTGTCAGCTGTGACACATGGCAGATTTTTGAACAAGTAACAAAGTATGAATTATCTATGAAATGTAAGGTAAATGATTGAAAATAATTTGTAACATATGGAATTTATTTGTTACAGGGACAATTTGAATAGAATGGTTTGGTTAATGAATCAATTATTGGGACACCAACGAAGATAGTTAAATAAAATAGAAACCAACATTGCGCAGCATTGGCATGTGTTCCCAAACTAATTGCTACACCAACAATATTTCGAGGAAGGAGACAAAACAAACTTAAAGGTCCCTGAAAACAACTCTGTATCTGACGCCCATATTTAGGGGAAATCTTTTGGATACGGAGATCTTTTCGGGGACATTTTCGTTTATTGGAACAGTGTCTAAGGAAATATTACTGACAAGATTCTCAGGAATATTTTTGTGGACAATATTAACTCTCTAGCGCTCAATGAAGCGGATTTTTTGCATCACTTTCCAAGTATGCGCTAAAAACTTTTTAAAATTAGTTTGTAGTAGATTCTGCACTAGAATCCTTATTATCCAATCTTTGCATTTTAGGTACATAAAGTCTTCGGCAATATCACTGACAACACCCTGGGAATCATTTTTGTGGAATGTGTTAACAAGGGGACCATGAAAGGCTCTTTTGGGACCTTTTTTCCAAAAACACATTGAAAACTTCTCTAATAGAAGGTTGGAGCAAATTCAGAGCCAGTTTCCTTGAAGACCATGGAATTTAGGTGTACAGTGACTTCAGCAATATTATCGAGAACACTCCGAGGAACATTTGCGTGACCAGCGCTAACCCTCTAACGGGTCAACAAGAGGGCATTTTAGACCATTTATCATAAAACGTTAAAAACTTCTTTAAAAGAAGGTTGGAGCAGATTCAGAACCAGATTTCTTGAAATCGAAACATTTTAGGTGTACAGTTACCTTAGCAATATTATCAAAAACACTCCGAGAAACAGTTTTGTGGAACATGTTAACCCTCTATGGGCTCACCGAAGGCGTCTTTCTGGGCCATTTCTCATTAAAAGTTGACAACTTCCCTAAATTAGTTTGGAGAAGATTTCTTGAAATCCATGCATTTTAGGTGTACAGTAACTTTAGCAATATTATCAAAAACACTTCGAAGAACAATTTTGGGGAACATGTTAACCCTCAATGGGCTCACTGAAGGCTTCTTTTTTGGTCATTTCTCATTAAAAGTTGACAACTTCTCTAAATTAGTTTGGAGAAGATTTCTTGAAATCCAACCACTTTAGGTGTACAGTAACTTTAGCAATATTATCAAAAACACGCCGAGGAACAGTTTTGTGGAACATATTAACCCTCTATAGGCTCAGTGAAGGCGTCTTTTTGGAACATTTCTCATTAAACGTTGACAACTTCTCTAAATTAGTTTGGAGAAGATTAAGAGCCAGATTTCTGGAAATCCATGCATTTTAGGTGTACAGTAACTCTAGTGCTATTACCAATAGCACTCCGAGGAACAGTTTTGTGTAACATGTTAACCCTCTAGTGGCTCAATCAAGGCGTCTTTTTGGACCCTTCCTCATAAAACATTGAAAACTTCTTTAAAGGAAGGTTGGAGCCAGGTTCCTTGAAGTCCATGCATTTTATATGTACAGTAACTTCAGTAATATTACCGATAGCACTTCGAGGAACAGTTTTGTGGAACACGTTAACCCTCTATGGGCTCACTGAGGGCGTCTTTTTGGGCCCTTCCTCATAAAACATTGACACCTTTTTTTTAAGTAGTATGGATCAAATTCAGAGACAGATTCCTTGAATTCCATGCATTTTAGATGTACAGTAACTTCAGTAATAGTACCGATAACACTTCGAGGAACATTTTTGTGGCGCATGTTAACTATCTAGCGGGTCAATGAAGAGGTCTTTTTGGACCATTTCTCATAAAACGTTGACAACCTTTGTAAAAGTAGTTTGAAGCAGATTCAGTGCCATATTTGTTTTAATCCATGCGTTTTAGGTGTACAGTAACTTCAGTAATATTACCGAAAACACTCCGATGAAAATTTTTGTGGAACATGTTAATCCTCTATGGGCTCCATGAAGAGGTCTTTTTGGGCCATTTCTCATAAAACATTTAATATTTCTTTAAAAGTAGGTTGGATCAAATTCAGAGCCAGGTTCCTTGAAGTCCATGCATTTTATGTGTACAGTAACTTCAGCAATATTACCGACAAAACTCCGCGGAACATTTTTGTGGAACATGTTAATCCTCTATGGGCTCCATGAAGGGGTCTTTTTGGACCATTTCTCATAAAACGTTGACAACTTTTGTAAAAGTAGTTAGAAGCAGATTCAGCGCCATATTTGTTGAAATCCATGCATTTAAGGTGTACAGTAACTTCAATAATATTACCGATAACACTTCGAGGAACATTTTTGTGGAACATGTTAATCCTCTATGGGCTCAATGAAGGGGTCTTTTTGGACCATTTTTCATAAAACGTTGACAACTTTTGCAAAAGTAGTTTGAAGCAGATGCAGCGCCATATTTGTTAAAATCCATGCATTTTAGGTGTACAGTCACTTCAGCAATATTACCGAGAACACAACGAGGAACATTTTTGTGGAGCATGTTGACCCTTTAGGGGCTCAATGAAGGGGTCTTTTTGGTTTATTTCTTACAAAACCTTAAAAACTTCTTTCTAAGTAGGTTGGAGCAAATGTAGTTGCAGGTTCCTTGAAATCCATGCGTTCTTAGTGTACAGTAACTTCTGCAATATTACCGGGAACACTCCGAGGAACAGTTTTGTGGAACATATTAACCCTCTAGCGTGTCAATAAAAGGGTAGTTTGGTAGCATTTCTCATAAAAAGTGGGCAACTTCTTTAAAAGTAGGTTGGACCAAATTCAGAGCCATGTTTCTTGAAGTCCATGCACTTTAGGTGTACAGAGACTTCAGCAATATTGTCGAGAACACTCCGAGGAACGTTTTTGTCGAAATGTTAACCCTGTGCTGCTCAGTGAAGGGGTATTTTTTGGTAATTGCTCATAAAACGTTGATAACTTCTTTAAAAGTAGTTTAGAGCAAATTCAGAGCCTGGTTCCTTGAAGACCATGTATTTAAGGTGTACAGTGACTTCAGCATTATTATCGAGAACACTCCGAGGAACATTTTTGTCGAACATGTTAAGCCTCAAGCTACTCAATCTAGGGGTCTTTTGGGTCGTTTTTCCATAGAAGTTTATAAAAGTCTTTAAAAGTAAGTGGGATCAAATTCAGCGACAGATTTCTTGTAGTCCTTGTATTTAACGAGCACAGTGTCTTCGGCAATATTATCGAGAACACTCTGTGGAACATTTATGTGGAACGTGTTAAGCATCCAAGGGCTCAATAAAGAGATATTTTCGGTGCTTCTCTAATAAATAGTTAAAAACTTTTTAAAAGTTATTTGGATCGGATTCAGCTACAAATTTCTTGCTATCCTCGCATTTCAGGTGTATTGTGTCGTCGTTAATATTACCGAAAAGACTCCGCAGAACATTTTTGTGGAAAACTTCACCCCACTAGCGGGTCAAAAAAGGGTTATTTTTTGTCCTTTTTTAAAAACAAACTAAAAACTTAACTAAAATTAGGTTGGGGAAGCTTCAGCAACAGATGCTTATATTTTTAGGAACAGTCCTCAAAATGGTTTATATAAGTATCAACCGGACTCACATAAATAATATTAAGAGATTTGTTGGTTATTCTGGGGACATTTTAAAATTTGACTGATTCGCATTTTATTTTAATAATTTCACTCCATTTGACATTTGGAAGACTTTGCATACCTTGTGTCTGATTTGAGGACATAAAATACAGTAAGTGACTTTGGGGGCCACCGTGGTGCAATGGTTAGCACGTCCGCCTTGCACTCAGAAGGTCTGCGGTTCGAATCCCAGGCCAAGCAACATCAAATTTTCAATGGTGGCAAAATTCCCCCTCAGTAATGCTGGCGACATTTCCTGAGTATTTAAGCCATGAAAAACTTCTCTACAAGAGGTGTCGTAAGACACGCCGTTCGGACTCGGCAATAAAAAGTAGGTCCCATATCATTGAGCCAATATGAATCGGCGTGCACTCATTGATATGAGAGAAGTCTCCCTTGTCCCTTCGGGGATGTTGTGGGAACATATGTATGTATGTGTATGACTTCTATAACAGGGTCAATACAGTGGTGCAAAATATGATTTTTAATATTGAATCTTTGGTAATTTGTTTTCCATTTGAAAATATTTTCTGGTATATATTTTTCTATTTATTTTCTCTACCCAACTCCACCTCTCTCTCTATCCCTCACTTTTTTGATAACCATTACACCACTTACAAACAGTACCCAGGACAATTGCATGCAAAGTGTTATAATATGGCGCCATTTAGTTTTATAGCCGCAACAAAATGGTTTTGGTTTGCTAGGTAGCAGCTTAACAATAAATGATAGATGTGGTGGGTGGGATGAGTGGGATGGTATGCTATGGCTGTTTGTTGGTGGGAGTTTGATGGATCTTTTTAAAAACGACATTGGTGGCAGTTGTGTTGTCTGATTTAATGTCTGCACGCAACATATTAGCAAAAGAGGAGAACACGAAAAGAAACACACAAAACAAAAACAGGAGTCACGATATGTGTGTAAACTAAAAAAAGTTGATGTTTTTTAAAAATTTTTTAAGGTAAGTTGAAATAATAAAATTAAAAAAAATATATAAAATTTTTATATATGTAAATGTTTCTAACAACAAAAAATAGGAGGTCCTGCTAGTATCGCCAGTTAATTGTTTAGTAGTCATAACCTATACCTAGCTAAATGATATTCCTGTTGTATGGCAACATTAATTACTGTTATTATGTTGTTGTTGTTTTATGAATAGCGACCACCTACCTTCCTACGTACCTACCTAATCATGTACATAGTACCTAACCAAACATCTGGCCATTAAGAGATAAATTCTAAAAACGTGTAATTTGTTCGGTTGTGTTTGTCGTTGATTATTGAATGAATATGTATCCTTGCGGCCAATTTGTGTTTGTCCTTGTTTGTTTAACATTTCAAAGAATGTTGGCTTAATTATTTATAATTATTGGTATTTTTTTCCAGTTTGAACAAAAAATAATGTTTTTATCCATGACCAGCGGCAATCATAGGAAAACAATTGTTGGGGTGGTAATAGGATTTTTTGTACTTTGTTTTCATGACGCGTGTCATGCTTTTGTTTTGGGTTTTTTTTTCTAATTCTTTGTATTTGAAACACATGTCGGAGAAAATTGTAGTTAATTGCGTTGGAAAATAATTTCTGAGTTGGGGGTTTTAGGTGTAAAGAGAGTTGATTGACCTTACGGAAGTCCTGCGAAGGGGGGAAATTAATCGTGTTTACGAGCACATCATAGAAAAGGGGTTTTTGAAAATACGCACAAATTTACTAAATTATAAAAGACTAAGGAAAATGTTGTGCGTAAATGAAGGCAATAATTCGCACATAAAAAACTAGCAAAAGCCTAAGACATTTGTCTTGGCTCCATAATTCAATATTTTGGTCAAAAATTTAGTCTCCAAATTGTTTATTATATAATGCCAAATTGAGACAGTCCTTGAAATTATTTTTATAGATTTTGAGGACATGTTTTCGACAGAGATTTTTTTCGGGGGCGTTTTCATTTTTTGGGACGCTCTTAGAAATTTTTGTTTTCAAATATACGAATTTATTTCCGCATATGTTTCCGAGATAAATAAATCATTTCAAGGACTATATAATATATTTATTTACGGGATATGTTTTCGATACAGAGACAGGTTCCGCTACATGTTTGTTTTTTTATGGTTCAGTCCTCGAAATTTTAAGTATAAATATATAGGATCCATTTCCGATAGAGACGCTTTTTTCAGGAACATTTTCGTTATTTCTAAAATGTTCATATTTTAAGTATATATATACGACACACAGATCTTTATGGGCACATATTTTTGCAGCGACAGAGTTGCCACATTTCTCAACATTCCAGCATTCCCTCTCTCCATTATATTTCCATTATTTTTCTGCCTAAATTTTATCTCTACTTTTATTATCTTTAATATTTGTTTTTTTTATTACAATTTTTTTAGTACCCCACACCCCATACATTTTTCCACTGGGTAATGGGTTGATGGATTGTGCTTTATGTTTTATTGTTGTCTCACTGGCTGTCTACCTACTAATGTCATTTCCTGTATGCTCCATACAACCATTTCCCCCCAAAACTCACCCACTGCAATATTACCACCATTATACATATTAGTCTTTATGTGTATGTCCTTTTGCAAGGGCATAAGTAATAAGTACCGAAAAGAAGACAAAAAACAACAACAACAAAACGTATAGGGCAATAACAGCGAGAAACAGAAAATACCTTAACATTGTTTTCCTTTTAACACCCCCCAAAAATAAGAAAAATTCTTACATTTAATATGCATACTTTTCAACAGGACACAAGACATATAAAAATATTTCACATTTTATTTAAAGGTAAAATACAAAAGGACTTAAGTAGAAAAATTTAAAAAGAAGACAGGAAGTTGTGTTGACTTGTTGACAAGGCTGTGGATATCCAAATTTACATTAGGGAATTTTCGTTGCCAAAATTGTCAGTTGAAAGTAGAGTCAGAGGAAGTAGAGGTGAGCTATATGAAAACCTACCAGTTCATTGTGATGATTCTTTGATAGGAGCGCAGGAACTTAAATTTTGCTTAAATATTTAACAAATAATCCCAGCAATTTGCACCTAGAATTGTCACTTTGAGGGAGAGAAAGGTGAGTTATGTGCAATCCTAGTAGTTCATTTTATTTATTCACTGAAAAGAGCACTGGAGCTAGAGGGAGCAAACTAGTTTTGTATTCAAGGGAGTTTGCTTCAATATTTAGTAAATAATCCCAGCATTTTTCATATAATATTTTATCCTTCGCATGGAAATTGTTCAATTGAACTATTCACTGAAAAGAGCACAAGGACTAGGTGAATCAAAATATGTTGCCTCAATATTTGTCATTTAATCCTAACGGCTAGCATCTAATATTATGTAGTTCAAAGGATTGTGCAAATCCACATTTACATTAGGGAATTTTTGTTGCGGCAATTGCCAGTTTGAGGGTGAGAAAGGTGAAGTATATTGGTGAGTTAGTACTTAATTTTTACAATTCACTGAAAGCAGTACTGGAACTAGGGAATCAAACTAATTTTTTGTATGCAAGCTATGTTGCTTAAATATTTAACAAATAATAGCTGCAACTTGCACCAGAAATTATCACTGAGGGAGAGATAGAGGTGAAGTAAATGGGAACCTAGTCACTTTTGTTGGTTCACTGAAATGAACACTGGAACTAGGGGAATAAAACTGGTTTTGTATACAAAGTATTTTGATTCAATATTTATCAAATAATCCTCAGCAAGTTGCACCTAATATTGTGCGGTTCGCATAATAAAGAGTTCAATTTAACTATTCAATGAAAAGAGCAAATGAACTAGAATAATCATATTTGTTTTTATGCAAGAAACAAGTTGATCAATTAAACGATTCACTAAAAAAATAAAATTGAAAATATGAACTAAATTAATCAAATGTGTTTTTATGCAAAGAACTTGTGGTTCAATTAAAATTATATTTTTTTTTAATAAAAATAAATGCTATACCTTTCATCACCCTCTGTCACCGACAAATTGCAATGAAAACAAACCTAATGTAAATCTGGGGCTGGATTCTAGTTCTATGAAAATTTGAAATGAAAAATATTTCCTTTATAATTTTTTTCATTTGACAGTTTTTTCCTTTTTAAAAGTTTTCATTTCCCATTTTCATAGAAACAGAATTGAGCCCCTGGACTAGGTTAGAAAATTAACATACAGGACAGTATAGCGAGAAAGTGTTTCTACGAAGTTCTATACTTCATGAGCATTTGAAAGCGGTACATCATAAAAAACATTATTTCCTCTTGAAACAAAATTAGATATTTTCCTAATTTAAAATTTATTTTTCATAGCATAAAATACCTTGTCAAAATCCCTTCCCAATACACTGTGTATACTTTAATATATCACATTATTATTTTTTGTTGTCCTTTTCACGACACACATACGAGTATTTCAATATTTGCCGGTGTTATATGGCTTTTATTTTTTTTGTGACATTAGGCACGTTTTACAACATCATAAAATTATTACGATTATTTGCTTGCCAGCCAGGCAAGTTTACTTGCTTTCTGGATGGTTAGCAGGCTGGATGGCTGGTTGACTACATGCTTGCTTGGCAGCCATGCCTGTTAATCTTGCACATTTCCCCACCCATTTTGGATACTTTTGGGGGAATTTTTGTTTTTCCACACGAAACCTTGCTGTTGCCTTAACAGATAGGCATATCCTTGTGGAATGAGAGAAGGCGAAGGAAGCAAGTGACTGAGTGACTGGCATCATCATTTGTTATCGTGATTAATTTGCATACCAAAATATTGTACAAAAAATAAAAAGAACTGTGACATAAAGAAACGTGGTGATAGTGTCCAGAATTTGTCTTTAATGAAAGGACAATTTTATTTCAAATGTTTTTCATTAGGTCACTGAAATCTCTTTGTATTAAAATTTAAATATATTATTTTCCTAATCAACTCCGTAACAAAAATCCTTCCAGTCGTCAGCTGGAATATGTAACTTCACATATAGTTCAATTTAAAAATTTTCTGAAAGGGATACCTGAACTACCATCTACTTTGCATACCAAATATTCCTAATCAACTCCATAATAAAATCCTTCCAGTCAGATGGAAAATATTAGCTTTATTATCTCGGCAAACAACTAAAATTTATATCACATTTCAATTCATTTCATGAAATTGTGAGAAAAATGTATTATTGAGAAATTGTTATTATGTAGGTTACTAAGGAACTAATAGTTCACATTAACGATTCACTGAAAGGAACACCTGAACTAGCTGAATAAAACTAGTTTGCTATGCACACAATTTTGCCTCAATATCTAGAAAAGAATTCCCAGGGATTAATAGGTAATGTTATGCAGTTCACCAAAGAACTATTAATTCAATTTAACGATTCTCTGCGAAGAGCACTAATGAACTTAAGAAACCATATAGTTTCCATACGAACTATTGGACAAACAATGTGTTTGTAAAATGTGAAAAATAACTGTGACATGCGATGCGCTTTTATGGAAGGGTAATAACATTTTTTTTTTGTCGTTAGGACACGGAGATATTTTAGTTAAATAATTTCCTCCTCCAAAAAAATCCAAATATTATAGTTTTACTAACAACTTCTTAACAAAATCCTTCCATTCAGTTGGAAAATAGAAACGCAATTTTCTCTGCTCCCAACTAAAACTCATATTCTATTTATATTTCTCGAAATTTTGAGAAAAATGTATTATTGGGAAATTATAATTATGTAGTTGACTAAGGAATTAATAGTTCAATTTAATGATTTACTGAAAGGATCACCTGAACTATGTGAGTCAAACTAGTTTCTTGTGGAAACAAATTTGTCTCAATCTCTTGAAAATAATCTCAGGAATTGGCTGTTAATATTATATAGTTCATGAACTATATTACTAGTAGTTCAATTTAAAGACTCTTTATAGAATGCACTAATGAACTAAAGGAACCAAAAATGGTTTGTAAAATTTTAAGAAAAGACCGTGACATGGAAAGTCTTTTTAATAGTGTCCAGAATTTGTTTTTTGGAGGGCCAATATAATCTAAAAATTACGAATGGGTCAGTGAAATACTTAGGTGTCCCAGAGAATTCTGAATTTCTGCCTCTACAAAACATCCTAATGAACTCCGTAACAAGATTTTTCCAGTCAGTTGAAAAATATCAAATTGAATGTTTTATTTAAATTTCATGAAATTAAAAAAATATCATTGAAAAACTATTATGTTGTTTACCAATGAACAAATTGTTCAATTTAGCGATTCACTGAAAGGAACACCTGAAATTCAGTAAATTAAAATCGTTTATTTGAAAATTTTAATAATGCCATCAATAATGCAAGTGAAAAAGGAAAGCCGACGATTCGAACCCACACACCCACCACTATGTGATATGCATGTTTCACCTTTGGTAAAGGCTCTTCAGACATATCGGATGTGGAGAGGCTTCGCTGTCCTCGAACTTTCTTTTCTCAAATGCATTTTTTTGTTTTTTACAACAATGGAAATTTTCTGATTTAGTTGTGCTTTCATGACAAACGCTTAGCGCTGCCTTTCAAAGTAAAGAGTTTGGCTCTGAACGCTAACACGCCGTGACAATACTTTTTCCCTGTGTTTTTCAAGGACGTGGGTTCAAACCACAGCCTGGCTCAGCTGATTTTATTTATTTGAAAATTTGCCGATTTTCCACTCCGTTTTCTAAAAGGAACCAACTCGTTCATATCCTTCAGTAGTTCATTTTCGTTCATTATTACATTTTGGTAGTAATTATAACGAATTTGAATCGTCTTAGAGAAACATACCATTTATCTAAGACGATTCAAATTCGTTCTAATTACTACCAAATTCCTGTTGTTGTAGAAAATGTTTGTTTAATTGAAAATAAAAACAAAATATTAAAAAAAACAGAAGTGTGGTAGTTTTTCGAACGAATTTGTATTCGAATCGTCTTAGTGAAATAGGCCATTAGTCTAGCATTTCATTGTGAATATCTTTCATTGAGCAGGTCGATCTTTTCATTTCGTTTACCAAAAGGAACCAGTAGTGGGATTCTGTAACTAATTTTTGCTGTTACCGACAAAAATCGGTAAAATTAAATCGCAAAATGATGACTAAAAACATAAAGAAAAGTTGGCATCACTGTTTGTGTCGGTAGAGGCTAGCGACTACTTTTTATTCATCGTTAACTTACTGACAAATTTCGTTAATTATCGAAATTATAAGCACTTTAATTTTACAGAATCCCACTAAAGGTCGTTAATTTCGTTGCTTCTTTTTTGTTCAATATTACACTTCAGTCCCACATTTGCTTGTAAATATCGTTCATTTTACTCCGTTCACCAAAAGGAACCAGGTCGTTAATTTTCGTTAAAAATTTCATTTCAATGTAACATTGTCTTGTGAATATTGTTAATTGAGCTCCATTCACCAAAAGGAACCAGTTGGTTCATTTCTTTCGTTGGCTCATTTTCGTTCAATATTACATTTCAATCTAACATGCTTTCATTTTTCATTAGCAATGGTTGAAATGAACGTTAAATTTCTGCACTATGCCATTTCTTAATGTAAGAAGAAAGATAGAATGAATACTATGGAAAATTGATCTGAGGGAACTGTATTCACTCAGTCAACCCAATAAACTAAAATATCTATGTGAACGAGAGGAGCTAAGTCGCGGTCCACACTAGAGTGATTTCAATGAAATAATTTCATGAAACTAGGCGTTCTTAGATCGAGTTCCCCACTACAGCAATGCCATAAAACTACTTTAGTATGGAATCCGATCTAAGAACGCATAATTTCATGAAATTATTTCATTGAAATCACTCAAGGGTGAACCAAGACTAAACGAACGAGTGGCATATTTAGGTGTCTTAGAAAAATTAATTAAAAATTTCTGCCTCTGTCAATAGTTGAAATGAACGTTCATTTTTCTACACTATCGCATCTCTCATTTTTTTAATTTTGGAGGGAGATAGAACGAAAACTAATGTAAAATGGCCTGAAATATAGGAGAGTAGTTTTTTGAGCGAGATAATCTAAAAGCATTCACGGAATTGTTGCTTTGAACTAGTTCTTTTATTAACGATACAACTCTAATATTCTACCAATTGAAACTTATATCCCATTTAAATTGCATGAAATTTTGAGATATATTTATTACAGAAATTAAAAATTCTGTCTAAATATCAATTCTTTTGTTTGGTTAGCTTTCTGCTAAATAAACTACCAATAAGAAGGGGTCATAAACTAAAATCCAATTTCTGTTGCCCTCTTGTTTACCATAATTCAAGCTACACCTCTAATTTACTCCTTTCAATAAATTCTGAAAATTTAAATAGTATTGAATTACAATTTCAATTTTTTTCGCCTTATTATCCTCCAAAATTTTTTTTTCGTTTTTTTGTTGTTGTTGGAAAAGAACTGCACCCATTTATGTCTGGCGTTTGGTTAGTCACATTTACCATGAACGCGAAAAATTGGCAAATCTGTAAATTCAATTTGGCCTTTGTAGTGCTAAAATGTTAATCACAACACATTTATGTGGATATGTTTGTATGTAAGTTTGTGAGAGATTAAGTGGGGTTTTGTTTATTTGTTGGCTGTTGTTTTTTTTTTTGTACTTTGCCTTGTTTTACAATTATAAACCTCTCCCACTTGAAATATCATTAATCATTTGGTGCCACATACTAGTTAATTTAAAGCGAAAAACAACTCCAAACATAGACAACATAATCAACTTTAACAGAATCCAATAAAAACAGCAATAACAAAAAACCAACACCGAACAAATCCAAACTTAACAACTATCAAAAACATTTAAAATGCATTTTAAATGTAGTTCCCAAAAAAATCAGCTCCAACAACAAACAATGATTACTATAAAAAGCTCACAGTTTAAATCCCGGGGATTATCCTCAACTTAGCAGACAGTGAGATAAACCTCCAGAAAAAATAACACCAAGCACTTATACAGAGCTGTTGATGAGTTCAGGCACATAATCACCTTAGAGATTGGTGAGACCAATGGTCTGGTCTCGAAATGAAATAAAGGGTGAGAGAGAGAGAGGTATACAGAAAGGGTTATGCCTTGGAAATGGTATTTAAAAATCGTTGCTAATGTAATGGAATTATCATTTTGAACAAATGTGAAGTACCATAAAAACCCAAAAACAAAAAAACGAGGGGAAAACGAAATAAAATTGTTCATTATAATGTGACCATTAAAAGTAGACAACCACAAATAGACAAATGGAGAATAACCAAAAGAGAGGAGTAGCCAAATGTCTGGTTTAATATTAAAAAAAAAACTAAGTGACCCCTCTACCTTTGCTGGAAAATAATTTCATTTATTACTGTCCTGTTTTTATGGCCCTTCCGAAGAGAAGCAGGAGCAGGGCCGGAAATATAATATGAAACCTCAATTCGTTTTTTTCTTCATACATTTGTGTAAATTGGGTGTGGTATAATGTGATAAGTCAAGGTACTAAAAGAATCTCATATAGCATGGATATGGTCCTTCGTTTTGCTTGTTTTGCATGAAGGCATGCATATGCATGCTTATAATGTGTTGGCATGTCTGATTTGTAAGAAACAAAAAATAAAAAAAAAATACTACAACTTAAAAACATTGTTGTATGCCGGCATTTCTACCTTAATTTTTATTTACCAACATTTCCCAGGAAAGCCATCATAATGGCAAAAAACGTAACATAAAGTAGGTGGACTTGTTCATGGACACATGAACGCAAAAAAGGCCATGTCAGGCTAGCAGACAGACGTCGCGTCATATTAAATTGTATAGAGGAAAGATATTTTGTATATTTTTATTACAAATTATAAATTGTTTTGGTAGTTTTAGAGCAAAGAGGTGGAGAGAAAAGAGGTGTGGATTGGATAGGTAAAAAGGTGACAATTTTTATTCTTTTTTTTTTAGTAAAATATACAACATATTACGATTTTATATAAAAGCCTACCTCTGGTTATTTAGAAAAATAATAAAAATATCTGCCTCAATATTTAGCACATCATCACAGAGACTTGCACCGTAGGAACTAGTAGTTCAATTTAACGATTTACAGCAATGAACACATGAACTAGGGCAATCAAGCCGGTATTTTATGGACAATATTAAGCCAAAGTATTTAGCAAATAATCCCAGAGATTAGCTTCATATATCATTTATTTTACCAAAGAAATAGAAGTTCAATTTAACGATTCACTGAATAGGTCACTCGTGAACTAGGTGAATCAAATTTGTTTAATTTGCAACATATTTTGCCTAAATATATAGCAAAATTCTTGAGACTAGCAGTCAATATTATGTAGCTCACTAAGAAACTAGTAGTTTAATTAAACGATTCACTGTAAAGAGCGCTGCAGCCAGGAAAATATAAATTTCAAAATATTCACTCGAAGGAACACCTGAACTATGTGAATCAAACGATTTTTTATGGAAATATTTGGTCTGAATAGTAAGCAAATAATTCCAGATAGAGGAAAAATATTTTGTATTTTTTTATTACAAATTATAAATTATTTTGGTAGTTTTAGAGCAAAGAGATGGAGAGAAAAGGGGTGTGGAATGGATAGGTAAACATTTTTATTTCATTTATTTATTTTTTTATTAAAATATACAACATATTACAATTTCATATACGATTTCATACAAAAACCTACCTCTGGTTATTTAGAAAAGATAAAATAAAAATATCTTGCCTCAATATTTAACACATAATCACAGAGACTTGCACCCAAAGAACTAGTAGTTCAATTTAACGATTTACAGCAATGAGCAAATGAACTCGGGCAATCAAGCCGGTATTTTATGGAAAAATATTTAGCCAAAGTATTTAGCAAATAATCCCAGCGACTAGCTTCCAATATCATTTACTTTATCAAAGAAATAGAAAGAAGTTCAATTTAGCGATTCACTGAATAGAGCACTCGTGAACTAGGTGAATCAAATTTGTTTCATTTGCAACATATTTTGCCTCAATATTTAGTAAAATTCTTGAGACTAGCAGCCAATATTATGTAGCTGACTAAGGAACTAGTAGTTTAATTAAACGATTCACTGTAAAGAGCGCTGCAGCCAGGAAAATATAAATTTCAAAATATTCACTCGAAGGAACACCTGAACTATGTGAATCAAACGATTTTTTATGGAAATATTTGGTCTGAATAGTAAGCAAATAATTCCAGATAGAGGAAAAATATTTTGTATTTTTTTATTACAAATTATAAATTATTTTGGTAGTTTTAGAGCAAAGAGATGGAGAGAAAAGGGGTGTGGAATGGATAGGTAAACATTTTTATTTCATTTATTTATTTTTTTATTAAAATATACAACATATTACAATTTCATATACGATTTCATACAAAAACCTACCTCTGGTTATTTAGAAAAGATAAAATAAAAATATCTTGCCTCAATATTTAACACATAATCACAGAGACTTGCACCCAAAGAACTAGTGAATCAAATTTTTTTCATTTGCAACATATTTTGCCTCAATATTTAGTAAAATTCTTGAGACTAGCAGCCAATATTATGTAGCTGACTAAGGAACTAGTAGTTTAATTAAACGATTCACTGTAAAGAGCGCTGCAGCCAGGAAAATATAAATTTCAAAATATTCACTCGAAGGAACACCTGAACTATGTGAATCAAACGATTTTTTATGGAAATATTTGGTCTGAATAGTAAGCAAATAATTCCAGATAGAGGAAAAATATTTTGTATTTTTTTATTACAAATTATAAATTATTTTGGTAGTTTTAGAGCAAAGAGATGGAGAGAAAAGGGGTGTGGAATGGATAGGTAAACATTTTTATTTCATTTATTTATTTTTTTATTAAAATATACAACATATTACAATTTCATATACGATTTCATACAAAAACCTACCTCTGGTTATTTAGAAAAGATAAAATAAAAATATCTTGCCTCAATATTTAACACATAATCACAGAGACTTGCACCCAAAGAACTAGTGAATCAAATTTTTTTCATTTGCAACATATTTTGCCTCAATATTTAGTAAAATTCTTGAGACTAGCAGCCAATATTATGTAGCTGACTAAGGAACTAGTAGTTTAATTAAACGATTCACTGTAAAGAGCGCTGCAGCCAGGAAAATATAAATTTCAAAATATTCACTCGAAGGAACACCCGAACTATGTGAATCAAACGATTTTTTATGGAAATATTTGGTCTGAATAGTAAGCAAATAATTCCAGATAGAGGAAAAATATTTTGTATTTTTTTATTACAAATTATAAATTATTTTGGTAGTTTTAGAGCAAAGAGATGGAGAGAAAAGGGGTGTGGAATGGATAGGTAAACATTTTTATTTCATTTATTTATTTTTTTATTAAAATATACAACATATTACAATTTCATATACGATTTCATACAAAAACCTACCTCTGGTTATTTAGAAAAGATAAAATAAAAATATCTTGCCTCAATATTTAACACATAATCACAGAGACTTGCACCCAAAGAACTAGTAGTTCAATTTAACGATTTACAGCAATGAGCAAATGAACTCGGGCAATCAAGCCGGTATTTTATGGAAAAATATTTAGCCAAAGTATTTAGCAAATAATCCCAGCGACTAGCTTCCAATATCATTTACTTTATCAAAGTAATAGAAAGAAGTTCAATTTAGCGATTCACTGAATAGAGCACTCGTGAACTAGGTGAATCAAATTTTTTTCATTTGCAACATATTTTGCCTCAATATTTAGCAAAATTCTTGAGACTAGCAGCCAATATTGTGTAGCTAACTAAGAAACTAGTAGTCCAATTAAACGATTCACTGTAAAAAGCGCTGGAACCAGGAAAGTGTAAATTTCAAAATATTCACTGGAAGGAGCGCTTGGACTATGTGAATCAAACGATTTTTTATGGAAAATATTTGATCTGAATATTGAGCGAATAATCCCATTGACTAGCCCCTAATATTATGCAGTTCAACAATGAATTTGTATTTCAATTTCATGATTCCCGGGAAAAAGCCTATTTGGCCTGAATATTTAGCAACTTACCCATTGACTAACCACAATATTGGGGTATGCTCTGAGACACCCTTTACCTCTCACTTCACGCCTCAAGTATTTTGTTCACCCCATTTACTCTTATTTTCCGAGTATATTATGGATGGAATAGGGTGTACTCTTCTTTTTAAATGCCGTAATAAATCTTAGGCCCAAGAAATTCGCAAAAAATGGGAGTAAATGGGATGAACAAAATGCATGAGGCGTGAAGTGTATCTCAGAACATACCCGATTATGTAGTTCACCAAGGAACTATTAGTTCAATTTAACAATTCACCGAATCAAACTACAGTTTTTATGGAAAATATTTTATCTCAATAGATAGTAAATAATTCCGGCAACATGCTCATTATATTACGTAGTTGTTCAAGGAAATAATAGTTCAATTTAGTGGTTCACAAAAAACAAACACCTGAACAAGGTGAATCAAACTAAAGGTTTTATGGAGAATATTTTGTTTCAATATTTAGCAAATAATCCCAGCGACATGCGCTTTACATTACGTAGTTGATCAAGGAACTAATAGTTCAATTTAGTGGTTTACTGAAAAGAGCCCTCGAACTAGGTGAAAACACTTTTTCTGAAAAATATGTGATCTCAATAGCTTTGTGTCAAAAGTGTCAAAAATTGCTCTTTCAAGAACATTTTTACCAGAAAAGTAAAGGAACGGAAAAATGGTAGATCTGGTAGCAATGTCAAAAACAGACATAAAAAATCAATTTTCTTCTTTTATTTCACAGTTTTTAATTTGGTTTTGTCAGCGTTCGACTTCTTCTTCTTCTGTTTTTCGTTTATTTTTTCTTCATTGTGAAATAATCGTCAAACAAATGTCGAAAAATCAGTTCTACCATTTTTTAACTGCAGAAGTTTGTTCAATTTAGTTCAATTCAAAAATGATTCACTGAATAGAGCTAGTGAAAAATGACAATCAAAATAGTTGATTGTTTTAAAGTATTTTGAAACTATATTCAGAAAATAATTCCAGAGAGTTGTATTTTATATTATGTAGTTCTTCAAGGTACTAGTATTTCAATTCAACGATTCAGTAAAAAGGCCACCCGAACAAGTAGAACCAAGCTAGCTATAGTTTTTTTTGTTTTAAAGTATTTTGAAACAATATTCAGAAAATAATTCCACCGAGTTGTATTTTATATTATGTAGTTCTTCAAGGTACTAGTAGTTCAATTCAACGATTCACTAAAAAGGCCACCCGAACAAGGAGAACCAAGCTAGCTTTACCAGTTGAATATTTTAGAGTCAATATACATCAGCTGGATAATAGAGAAAAATATCTACTTAAATAAACGGCAGAGATGTATTGAAATCGCAACCCATTGGACCAAAGATCTCAGGAACTAAACTAATTCGAACTAAAATTAGTTATCAATAAAATTACCAATTCTAATAACAGGTCAGACACAAATCTATTTCTTTAATTCTCAACCAGAATAAGAAGACAATAAGGCCTTTAAAGAGGAAACAGGCAGAAACAATATTATGTTGACAGTTTTTAAATACAATTTTTTCCATTTAACAATTTTCAAATTTCAATCCTCAACCAGAATATGAAGACAATAAGGCCTTAAAAGAGGAAACAGGCTGAAGCAATATTATGGTGACATTTTTTAAATAAAATTTTTTCCATTTAACAATTTTTCCATGTAAATTTTTCTTCAGCTAAGAAGCCAATAAGACGTCAAAAGAGGAAGAAGGCTGAAACAATTTTACGGTGAATTTTTTTTTTTAAATATTTTCTTCCAGTAATTCTTCCGTGTTTATTGAAGTAACGAAACGTTCGAATTATAGAAACTCAATTCATGTCCAAATAACAATTGAACTAATGGATTCAAGGAGTCATCTGGTTCATTTGAATGAGCCAAACAAAATGATTCAAAAAATGTTGGTTTAAAGAATAAAATAATATTTTATGATAACCATCCGACTAGAGAATATTTTTCCACGGACTAAAACTCGTATTTGAACCACCACAAACTTATTACGAGGCATTGGGAGTTCAGTCAGCGTTCGTAATAGGGAAACTCAATATCAATATCAGAGATATTCGAAATATTAAATGAATTAATTGAACTAATGAACTAAGGGTACCATCTAGTGCATTCAAAAAACGTGGAACTAACATTAGTGATCCTTTAAATGGACTAAGCTGTTCAGGACTACTAGAAGATCTATTGAGAATATCTAGGCGATTGGAATTTTCTATGAAGAACAAAAGTTTTCAAACACTTCTTAAGATCAAGAGGCCGAGGAAACTTAGAGGAAACAGAAATTTAAAACTTCATTAATTTTACAGAGGAACGAAACCGTTTCACTTAGAGTAACCTAATTGGTGTTAAAGTAATTTTGTGAAGCAATGTTATGGAGTACACGAATATACAAAAGAGGTCCTTAGAAATAATAAATCATTTTCTATTAGGCACGAGTTATGATTTGTACTAACTCCCCAACTAAAACAAATCATAGACCTCAGAAATTATTGCCCATTTTCAAATCACATCTTGCGATTTCTTTTGCAACTAATGGCAAATATTTGAAATTAGACAAACCTAACAAAATTGATCAATTTATAACCCGCTGATTTAACAAAGCACATATGAACATAGCAGCAGTAATGTTCAACTCACTCACAGTAGAAACTAAAACTTTCCACACCAAACACTATTAGCCAGCATGTCAGTTATACGCAACAAACCAGACATTAGGTTCCGCAAAAAAGCAACAACTTGAAGAAGAGACAGCATCTTAAATTTAAAAACTGTCCATATATTATCGAAAAACCATAAATTATAAAATCACCAAATGCATGTTGGTCAGCCAGTGAGCCGAGCTAGCCAGCCAGCCAACCAGCATGCAATGGCACATTAGTGCCTAGCTGTCTGCATATTAGCTACAGACATCTTTAATATTTTAGTTTGAGTCATAGAGTTTAAGATTTTTGTGTTTTTTACTTACCTTCCCATGGACATCCCACAATTTCAGCTCTCAAACACACTGTCCTATCATATTGACCATATGGATAAATGCGTATTTTTGATGCGAATATAATCGGTTGTAAAGTATTTTCCACTTCGCTATAGGTATTAATGTTGCCGGGTAAAATCTGCAAACAAATGAGAAAAAAAGAGAAAGGAAACAAATGGTTAAATGTGTGATGATAACAAAAAAACTTATTAGTCTATGGTAGTAAAAATGCCTATGAAAAGTGTCTAATAAAATGTTGAAAGATAAGAAAAAGTGAAGGAGAATATATACATATTTTAAAGTTTCTCTGACGGGAGAGTTTAATATGAACAGGAGATCATGGAGGATGGAAATTTAATTTATGTTGCACAAAATAAAATTGAAAAAAATTTAAAATCAGCTAATTTCTGTTTCAATAAAAAGGCAATAATATGATGTATGTTCAATATAAATAATTCTAATAAATGAACTAAAGGAACCAACTTGTTCATTTAGAAAAGTCAAATTAATTTTAGTGACTCCACCAAACCGGAGACTAGTTTTTCCAAATATAATGAGGGGTATAACAGAAGATCATGGAGGAAGGAAATTTAATTTAAGTTGCACAAAATAAAATTGAAAAATTTAAAATCAACTGATTTAAGCTTCAATAAAAAGACAACAAATTTGATGTATGTTCAATATAAATAATTCTAATGAATGAACTAAAGGAACCAACTTGTTCATTTAGAAAAGTCAAATTAATTTTAGTGACTGCACCAAACCGGAGACTAGTTTTTCCAAATATAATGAGGGGTATAATTAAGGTTTCATTTATTCTTCTATGAATAAAGTGTCCAAATAAGAATTGAAGAAATGAACTAAAGGAACCATCTTGTTCATTCCAAAGAACTGAACTCAATTGAACCAAACTAATAGCCAATCAAATACAACTCTCTTTTGTTTATTGAGATTTTCTAGGGAGAACAAATATTCAACCACATAAGATAAGGCGAGCTTAAAAGCTCACAAAGAAGAAACAAAGAAAGCTAGTTCAAATAACAATTGAACTAATGAACCGTTCATTTCATTCAAAAGAGCCGAACTAAAATCAATAAAAGTGGATCTTTTAAATAATATTTCCATCCATCATTACAACAATAAAAGTGGATTTTTTAAAGAATATTTTTTTCTCCCATCCAACAACAGGTGGATTTTTCAAATAATATTTTTTCGAGCAACATAAACTTACCTCCTTTCCTTGTGTATTCTTCCACCGCTTCCAACTTGTGAAACCCGGTCGCCAATATTCCAGGACATAGGCCTCGGTATACTCTTGACCCTGGCCCTTTCCAAAGCGACCCTGTGTGCGTACCGCTGTTATAACATGCACCGATAATAAATCAACTTGCAGGTATTCCTTTAAAGCATTTGAGACCATATGTTTGGGACACCAGGCACCGCCATTATTATCGGTTTTCAGTCTGCAAAGAAAAAGAAGAGAAAAAAACGGATTACAAATCAATATCAAAATCAAATGAAGAATTAAACACATATAAAAATCCAATGATGATTCAAACTTTAGCAAGATAACTCATCATCAAAACACAGTAAATAACAAAAAAATCTTGGCAACATTTCAGCCACGGAGACGAGACAGCCAATCACTGGCTGTAAGTTAGCCATGAAAAAGAAAAAAAAAACAACTGCAGATTCCTATATAAATGAATTGACATTAAATGACAGGTCGGCCCCACATTGTGTCGTTTGTTCAGAGCAGAGTACTGTGGTAGTTGGTAGCTTGATAGTTATAGCTGAAATCGAAGTAGCAGTTGGCGGTTGGGGTGAATTGAATGAATGGCGTGTTGTTTGTTGCAAATGTTGCCAATAACAATTGTAGCCAGGACTCGGGTCTATGCCACATGAAAACCACCTTGTTTTTTTCTTTTCATTTTGTTTGACGATATCACCAAACGTCATCGTCTGCAGAAAATAAAATTAATGTGCCTTTTTTCGTTGTTGTTGTTGTTATATGCATGAAAATGTATAAAATCTCCTCCACAGTTAAAATGCCTTAAATGGTACGTGCAATGAGCCAATGGAACGAAGGAGGGGATTTCAATTTGGGGAAATTACCAATTTCAAGGAAAGAACTCGTTCGCCTCGGGGAGCCTTGTGAGTAGATTTTTTCATTTTTTTAAGATATTAAGAGCTTTCAGAATGAATTTTTAAAGACTTGTTTTGAAGGATATTAATTAAGAGCCTTGAATGTGGATTTTTAAAGAGTTTTGTCAGGGATATTAGGAGCCTTGATCGAGGATTTTTTAAAGAATTTTTCAAGTAGATAAAGGGCTTTAAGCGTGGATTATTAAAGATTTTTTCTTCATAGTGGATTTCATCAGAGTGGATTTTTTAAAGAATTTTTTCTTCATCGGTTATTATACCCTACACCACACTGTGGTAAGGGGTATTATGTCTTTGTGCATTTGTATGTAACTTACAAAAGGAAACGACATAGACCCATAGTTCCTTTTGGGGATATACATATAATCACTTTCTGAGTCGATTTATGCATGTCCGTCTGTCCATGTATTTTTGTTCGCAACGTACAGGTCGCACTTTTTGTCCGATTCAGCTGAAAATTGGGAACTACATTTTTTTTGCAATAGGAAGAACGCTATTGCTTTTGGTGAAAATCGGTTCAGATTTGGATATAGCTACCATATATATTTTCGCCCGATTTCACATATTTGCTGCACCAAACACGCTATATACGTTCAATTTTGATGAAATTTTGAATGTGTGACTGAATTCGGTCTACAAATAAGTGTGTCAAATTGTATCAAAATCAGGCCAGATTTGGATATAGCTCCCACATATATTTTCGGCCGATTTCACGTATTTTCTGTACCACACACGCTATATATGTCCGATTTCGATCAAATTTGGAATGTGTGACTGAATTCGGTCTAGAAATAAATGTGCCAAATTATATCGAAATCGGTTCAGATTTGGATATTGCTCCCATATATATTTTCGCCCGATTTCACATATTTGCTGCACCAAACACGCTATATACGTTCGATTTTGATGAAATTTGGAATGTTTGACTGAATTCGGTCTAGAAATAAGTGTCCCAAATTATATCGAAATCGGTTCAGATTTGGATATAGCTCCCATATATATTTTCGGCCGATTTCACGTATTTTATGTATCACACACACTATATATTTCCGATTTCGATGAAATTTGGAATGTGTGACTGAATTCGGTCAAGAAATAAATGTGCCAAATTATATCGAAATCGGTATATTTGGATATAGCTCCCATATATATTTTCGGCCGATATCGACCAAACACGCTAAATATTTCCGATTTCGATGAAATTTGGAATGTGTGACTGAATTCGGTCAAGAAATAAATGTGCCAAATTATATCGAAATCGGTTCAGATTTGGATATAGCTCCCATATATATTTTCGGCCGATTTCGCGAATTTGCTGCACCAAACACGCTATATAAGTCCGATTTCAATGATATTTCGAATGTGTGACTGAACTCGGTCTGGAAATAAATGTGCCAAAATATATCGAAATCGGTTAAGATCTGGATATAGCTCCGATTTATATTTTACATATTCACAGTGGTGTAGGGTATCATATAGTCGGCCCTGCCCGACTTTGATCCTTTCCTTACTGGTTTTTTAATGATTTTTTTCTTGATCGTGTATTTTTTAAAGCATTTTTTTTCATAATCGTGGATTTTTTTAAGAATTTTTTCATGATCGTGAGTTTTTTAAAGTTTTTGTTTCTTGATCATGGATTTTTTGAAGAACTGCTTTTTTCTTAATCGTGGATTTTTTAATGAATTTTTATCTTGATCGTAGATTTTTTAAGATTTTTTTTGATCGTGAATTTTTAAAAATATTTTTTCTTGATCGTGGATTTTTTAAAAATAATTTTTCTTGGTCGTGTATTTTTAATAGAATATTTTTATTGATCGTGAATTTTTTTAAATTTTTTTGATCATCGATTTTTTAACGATTTTTTTCTTTATCGTGGATTTTTTAAACACATTTTTTCTTGATCGTGGATTTCTTAAAGCATTTTTGCTTGATCGTAAATTTATTAAATCTTTTTTTTCTGATCGTGGATTTTTTAAAGATTTTTTTCTTATCGTTTTTTCTGGTCGTGGATTTTTAATTTTTTTTTCTTGACCGTGGATTTTTAAAGATTTTTTTTTTGGTGATGGATTCTTTAAAGACAAATTTATCATGATCGTATATTTTTAAAAAAATTTTTTCTTGATCCTGGATTTTTTAAAGAATTTTTTTTTTTGATCGTGAATTTTTAAAAATATTTTTTCTTGATCGTGGATTTTTTAAAAATATTTTTTCTTGATCGTGTATTATTTAAAGAATTTTTTTCTTGATCGTGAATTTTTTAAAGAATTTGTTTCTTGATCGTGGATTTTTTAAAGAACTTTTTTCTTGATCATAGATTTTTTAAAGAATTTTTTCTTTGATCGTGAATTTTCAAAAATATTTTTTCTTTATCGTGGATTTTTTAAATACATTTTTTCTTGGTCGTGGATTTTTTAAAGGTTTTTTCTATTAACAATGAATTTTTTAAAGAATTTTTTTTGTTGATCTTGGATCTAAAAAAATTGATCGTGGCCTTTTTAAAGAATTTTTTTCTTGGTCGTGGACTTTCTAAAGAATTTTTTTCTTGATCGTGGATTTTTATAAAGAATTTTTTTCTTGATCGTGGACTTGTTAAAGAATTTTTTCTTGATCGTGAATTTTTTTAAAGAATTTTTTCTTGATCGTGGATTTTTTAAAAATCGTTTTTCTTGATCGTGGATTTTTTAAAAATCGTTTTTCTTAATCGTGGATTTTTTAAAAATCGTTTTTCATGATCGTTGATTTAAACAAATTTTAATTGTTGATTATTTAAAGATTTTTTTTTTGATCATGGATCAAAAAACATCTTGATCGTGGACTTTTTACAGAATTTTTTCTTGATCGTGGACTTTTTAAAGAATTTTTTCTTGACGTGGTTCTAAAAAAAATCTTGATCGTGGACTTTTTATACAATTTTTTTTTCTTGGTCGTGGAATTTTTATAGAATTTTTTTCTTGATCGTGGATTTTTTTAAAGAATTTTTTTCTTAATCATGAATTTTTTAAAGAATTATTTTCTTAATAATGAATTTTGAAAGAACTTTTTTTGATATTTATTTTTTTATAAAATTTTTTCTTGATCGTGGATTTTTAAAAATAATTTTTCTTGATCATGGATTTTTTAAAGATTTTTTTTCTTAACAATGGATTTTTTAAAGAATTTTTTTCTTGAACTTGGATTTAAAAAACTTGATCGTGGACTTTTTAAAGAATTTTTTTCTTGGTCGTGGACTTTTTAAATAATTTTTTTTCGTGATCGTGGATTTTTTTTAAGAATTTTTTTCTTTATCTTGAATTTTTTAAAGAATTTTTTTCGTAATAGTGGATTTTTTAAAAATTGTTTTTCTTGATCGTGGATTTTTTAGAAATCGTTTTTCGTGATCGTGGATTTTCTAAAAATCGTTTTTCGTGATCGTGGATTTTCTAAAAATCGTTTTTCTTGATCGTGGATTTTCTAAAAATCGTTTTTCTTGATCGTGGATTTTCTAAAAATCGTTTTTCTTGATCGTGGATTTAAAAAAATCTTGATTATTGATTTTTAAAGAAATTTTTCTTGATCGTAGACGTCTTAAAGAATTTTTTCTTGATCGTAGACTTCTTAAAGATTTTTTTCTTGAACGTGGATCTAAAAAGATAATCTTGATCGTAGACTTCTTAAAGATTTTTTTCTTGAACGTGGATCTAAAAAGATAATCTTGATCGTGGACTTGTTAAAGAATTTTTTCTTGGTCGAGGAGTTCTTGATCGTGGATTTTTTAAAGAATTTTTTTCTTGATCGTGTATTGTTTAAAGAATCTTTTTCTTGATCGTGGATTGTTTAATGAATTTTTTTCTTGATCGTGGATTTTTTAAAGAATTTTTTCTTGATCGTTGATTTAAAAGAGTCTTGATTTTTGATTTTTTAAATAATGGATTTTTTAAAGATTTTTTTTCTTAATCGCGGATTTTTAAAAAACGTTTTTCTTGATAGTGAATTTTTTAAATTTTTTTGATTGCGGATTTTTTAAATTTTTTTCTTAATCGTGGATTTTTTAAAGTTTTTTTTCTAAATCGTAGTTTTTTTAAAGAATATTTTCTAGGTTGTATATTTTATGTTTTTTTTTAATTTTTTAAGGATAAAAACCGTTTTATTTTTAGGAGAAGCATTGATCGTGGAAAAATATCCACAATGTTGTCAAGGATATTAAGAGCCTTTCCCAATTTAACTAATTTCAATAATTCCTGAATTAACTTTCCCCTTCCTTTTCCAACCACCCCCTATTTGACATTTACCCCAACAAGCCAACCAACCAATATTGTCATCATTTACCTCGTCATCTTGGTGGCTCTCTATGATGATGTCCCCAACAAAACCACGCTGGTATGTAAAGTCTTAAGCAAATGATTTTGAATTCCATTTTCTCCTCGTATTTCTTCGTTTTTTTGTTCTCCTTCATTTTAAATACTGTCTTAGCCATTTGATATTGATATTATAGCTATGATTGTTGTTGTTGTTGCCGTTGGAAGCATACATTACCATTTGGACATTTAAGTGGCGTTTTCAAGATTTGTTCTTTCTTCCAGTGGCTGGCTGGCTGGTTGGTGATTCCTTGTGATTTGTATATCTTGTGGCCAATATAACGACTAAATATTGTTGTTGTTTTTTATTTAGCGTTTTTTTTCACCAAATGGAAATTGCGTTTATGGCTTTAAAAGTTTGCAGGGTGTATTAAACGTCAATTCTTGGTCATGTTATCATTTTTGAAATTCGTTAACAAACACAAAAAAAGAACAGAAATCACAGCATTGTGGTGTATGGATGGATGGCCCCCCTTCTATGAAAAACGCTTCTGGTAAGTTGTTAAGTTCGTTAAGTTAATGCCAACTTCTTCTTGTTCATGTCGCTCTTCTACTGGGGGTACCCCATAGCTGAAATGATGTCTTTTTCGGAATTTCAACATTGAAGTGTTTCTGTTTTTTTTTTTCCTTTTCTTAGCTCCATTACAGTAAGCTGTTGGTTGGCAAGGAAGAATTTGTTTGCTGCTGATTTTTTTTTAACAAACTCAGCAGGATGTTGTCTTGGTAATTAAGGATTAATATTTTTTCGGTATCTCCTCAGTATCTACTGTCCCGTCGTTTTCTTCATTGCTTTGGTGTTTTAAGTTATGATATGATTTTTTTTTTTCTTTGGTATTGAGTGGACGATCAACTGATTTTTTCCATCGTCGTTAAGATGTTGTCTGCTTTAAGCATTTATTGATATGTTAATTTTTTGTTGGTTTGCTGGTGGGGAGCATTGTTGGGGTTCTTTTTTGGTTAATGATTTTAATGATTTTTCTTGAAATGTTATCATTCTTAATGGGAATAAGATGAAGGGGAGTGAGAGGATAATTTATAAGAAATTAATTGGAGAGGTTGGTGTGTTTTTGAAGGATTTGGATTTTTAAAGGCAATATTTTGAAGGATTATTAGAGCCTGCAAGTGGATTTTAAAGCCATATTTTCCAAGGATATCAAGGGTCATTAACGTGGATTTTTAAAGATTTTTTTCTAGCCTATATTTTATAGATTTGTCAGGATCTTTACCCTATATTATAGCTTCTAATAAAGTGTTGTGTATGATTGTTGCAAATTGCATTTGCCTTAACATTTCTAACCCAAATACATTTTTAGGTGGAAAAATTTATGTATTTTCCCCGAACCCTCTGACCGCTTAAACTAAACAAAAATTTGTGTTTATTTTAAATCTTCCAAAGAGGCAAGAAAAAACCCCTTTGCGGAGCCCCCCGAAAATTTCAAATACTTTGCTGACACTAAATGTCTAACTAATTTTTTATGATATGATGTTGAGTAAGTTCGTCGACAAGTTTAAGTGGAGTAAAGAATATGTAGTTGCCTAACATCTAAGCAATTTTCTGCTTTAGCTTTGAGGATTTTCCGAAAAAAAACTCATTATCGATGATTTTCTTTTGAAAAGCAAAAAACAAAAAAATTGGAAACTGTCTCATAGTGTCTATGGCTTTGCCGGCTATCATTGCAGTCTTAACATGTTCAAGTGCTAAGTAATTATCAAGAAAACAAAAAAAAAATAGAAGAACAAGAAAGAAATGCACAAAATGTTCTCCAACACCCATTCAATGTAAAGAAGAAAAGAAACGGGAAAATGCAAGAAAATATGTAATGCAGAAATATTGTTTTTTTCTTTTCTTTTAAGAATTGCTTCAAAAGACTTTGTGCACCAGACTATGGTGCAGACGTTCGTACGTATGTACATATAAAAAGATCTTTTTAAAATAGATCAAAGCAATAAAGCCATGGCTGCCGCCATTCATGGAATGAACAGCAATAATAACAACAGAGTCTATAATAAGGAGGGGAGGGGAGAGTGAGTGGTTGGATGGCACGACCCATGTTAAAAGTCTTTGGTCGGTGACTCGGTCTTGCATTACAGTTTTCTTCAAACACTTTACCTGGTGTAATAATTTCTTTCACCGCAATTTTCCATGTTTCTTCTTCTATTCCGAAAAAAAGAAAAATTATAATTGCATTTTGTTGAAATAGAATTTATGTTCCCCTTTTACCCCATTCCCCTTTTTTTAGACGTATCAAGTGTTTATCTTTGTGGTTTCGATTTGTAGAATTATGTTGAAAGTATATTTCATCAGTGGGTTATCATTTCATCACAAGAAGTGTTTCAAGTGTGATTGGGGAGAGGGAGAGGAGCTGGAGGGGTTGGGAAAACTGATCTTAATTTTGGTGTTTATGATGTTTAATGATAAACACACACTCATGCCAGCCAAGTTATAGGAAATTGTATCGGTGGTTTCAATTGCGGTATCTCCCCTCCTTCCCGTAGCATTTTTCATGTAACAAAAAATATATATTTTTATGATGGGCAATATTGTAGTTTTTTGTTTCGTAGAATTATAAAATTATGTGTCATAAAACAATTGTCCCACTCTTTGATACAATTGTCCGACAATTTCTTGATGTAGTTCCGAAAATTACTATTTTTGGAATATTTTTATTATTTATTTTTAAAAATAGTTTTAACTACATTCAGACTAATAAAAAATAATAAAAATATCTTTAAGATATTTTTTATATTTTTATGTTGAGAGTTATTATATAATATGCAAATTTTTAGAGCTTTTAATTATTTTAAAATTATTTTGAAATCAAATTGAAATTATTTTTTAAAAATATTTATCCCAAAATTTTTGATTTTTTAAGATTATTGTGAATAATTAATTTAATATTATATTGTTTATTATAAAAAATTTAATAGTCCACATTAAAGACCGTAATTCTCAATATTGGATTTTTTTTCAAAATTTTAAAAAAGTTATTTTTTTTGTCCAAAGTGCGTGAATTAAAAAAAAAATAAAATTATTAAAAAATATTTATGTACAAAAAATCTTTGTGTTTATTTCAGCTTACGTCCATATTTTGTTGTAATTCAATTGTTTGAATAACAACAAAATATTTTAAAGTGGATATGAAATTGATTAGTTTCGGGCGAAGGGTAGGGAATACTATAGTTTCAGTTGTCGCCAAACAACTTCATCAGTTCCCTTTTTCGCCGACTCTGTATCGATAAACAGGTCAATAAAGCCATCTAGCAAATTAAATAAAATGAGAAATTTGCTGTATGGCCCTAAAGCTGTTTACCCTACAATTTGAGTCGATCTAAAGAATTTCATATCCACCACTGTTTTTATGTCGTCTTTGCTTCGCAAAGAATACGAACATAGGAATGTTGCTTCAATAAGCGGGGGTAAAAACAACAAGAAAGTTGTTTTTGCATTACGCATTAGTCAACAAGGCCGTGCTGATGCCTATTATTGTTGTTGGCAGAATTTTACATCTTTGTGTTTATTTCAGCTTAAATTTAAATTTTGTCAATTTTTTTAAAAAATATTTTTTAAAGTGCGGGGATTTTTAGAGCATTTTTAATTTTTTTTTTCAAATTAAAAAAGGATATTTCTTTTTTTTAAATCCGTGGATGTTTGAAGAAATGTTTTGCAATAAAAGGAAGAAGCTAAATTTTTTTAATGAAAATTTTTCTCAAATATTTTACATTTTTAATATATTTTATAATTAAAAATTAAAATTTTTAAAATTATTGTTTACATTTTTTATTATTTATTTAAAAAAAAAATGTTTTTCAACCAATAATGTTTTTCCGGCCAATAAAGGGGATCTTTAAGATATTTTTTATATTTTTGAAGTAGAAAGTCATTATATAAAATCGTAAAAGCAATTGTCCCACTCTTTGATACAATTGTCCGACAATTCCTTGAATATTGGATTTTTAAAGAATTTTTTTTTTTCAAATTTTTAAAAAAGTTTATTTTTTGTCCAAAGTGCGTGAATTTAAAAAAAATTAAAAATTTTAAAAAAATATTTCTGTACAAAAAATTGGCTTCTTGAACAAAATTGTTTCTAATTTTTTCAAATTTAAAAAAAAAATTCTTAAAATTTTATGAATATCTTAAGTTTTTTTTATTTTTGTCAATTTTTTAAAAAATATTTTTTTTAAAAAAGGATATTTTCGGAAAGTGCGTGGATTTTTAAGGATTCGTTTTTAATTTTTTTCAATTTCCTAAAAAAATATATTTTTTTCTCAAAGTGTTTTTTATAAGAACTTTATGTACAATTTTTATACCCTACACCACTATGTGGTAAGGGGTATTATGTGTTAGTGCATTTGTATGTAACATACAAAGGGAAGCGAGATAGACCCATAGTTCCTTCTAGGGATATACATAGAATCACTTTCTGAGTCGATTTATGCATGTCCGTCCGTCCGTCCGTTCGCAACATACAGGTCGCATTTGTTGACCGATTTCGCTGAAAATTGGGGAATACCATTTTTTTAGCCGTCGGAAGATCAAGTTCGAAGATGGGATATATCGGTCCACGTTTTGGTATAGCCCCCATATAACGGTACCACCCGATTTACGGTATTTTGACGTTTTCAGCTACATTTTCAGACCGATTTGGCTATAATTTGACATTTAGGGTTCTTAAGTGTCAATAAAGATATATAACAAAACTTGTGGACATAGGTCCACGTTTTGGTATAGCCCCCATATAACGGTACCCCCCGATTTGCGGTATTTTGACGTTTTTAGCTACATTTTCGGACCGATTTAGCTATAACTTGACATTTAGGGTTCTTAAGTATCAATAAACTTATATAACAAAAGTTGTGGACATAGGTCCACGTTTTGGTATAGCCCCCATATAACGGTACCCCCCAATTTACGGTATTTTGACGTTTTTAGCTACATTTTCAGACCGATGTAGCTATAATTTAACATTTAGGGTTCTTAAGTGTCAATAAACTTATATAACAAAAGTTGTGGGCATAGGTCCCCGTTTTGGTATAGCCCCCATATAACGGTGCCCCCCGATTTACGGTGTTTTGATGTTTTTAGCTACATTTTCAGACCGATATAGCTATAATTTGACATTTAGGGTTCTTAAGTGTCAATAAACTTATATAACAAAAGTTGTGGACATAGGTCCACGTTTTGGTATAGCCCCCATATAACGGTACCCTCCGATTTGCGGTATTTTGACGTTTTTAGCTAGATTTTCAGACCGATGTAGCTATAATTTGACATTTAGGGTTCTTAAATGTCAATAAACTTATATAACAAAAGTTGTGGACATAGGTCCACGTTTCGGTATAGCCCCCATATAACGGTACCCCCCAATTTACGGTATTTTGACGTTTTTAGCTACGTTTTCAGACCGATGTAGCTATAATTTAACATTTAGGGTTCTTAAGTGTCAATAAACTTATATAACAAAAGTTGTGGGCATAGGTCCCCGTTTTGGTATAGCCCCCATATAACGGTGCCCCCCGATTTACGGTGTTTTGATGTTTTTAGCTACATTTTCAGACCGATATAGCTATAATTTGACATTTAGGGTTCTTAAGTGTCAATAAACTTATATAACAAAAGTTGTGGACATAGGTCCACGTTTTGGTATAGCCCCCATATAACGGTACCCTCCGATTTGCGGTATTTTGACGTTTTTAGCTAGATTTTCAGGCCGATGTAGCTATAATTTGACATTTAGGGTTCTTAAATGTCAATAAACTTATATAACAAAAGTTGTGGACATAGGTCCACGTTTCGGTATAGCCCCCATATAACGGTACCCCCCGATTTACGGTATTTTGACAGTTTTAGCTACATTTTCAGACCGATTTAGCTATATTTTGACACTTAAGGTTCTTAAGTGTCAATAAACTTATATAACCAAACTTGTGGACATAGGTCCACGTTTTGGTATAGCCCCCATATAACGGTACCCCCGATTTGCGGTGTTTTGACGTTTGTAGCTACATTTTCAGACCGATGTAGCTATAATTTGACATTTAAAGTTCTTAAATGTCAATAAACTTATATGACAAAACTTGTGGACATAGGTCCACGTTTTGGTATAGCCCCCATATAACGGTTCATTTATGTTCATATTTTGGTATAGCCCAGATACCTCCGAACTAGCTGTTAATGACATTTGAAGTTCCCACGTTATGTACCGATTTTTGATATTTTGAAGATTCTAGCTAAATTTTTAAACTGAATTAGGAGTTATTTGACATTAAAGGCTCCCATCAAAAACTGTCAACATAGGTCCATGTTTTATTATAACTTCTATATAACAGTACCTCCCAATTTCTAGGCCACCAAAAATTGTCAACATACATAGTTAGATATAGGCACCATAAAAAAGGGCCTCCCGAATGAAGCATAAATGTACATAAACATTATCTGACATTTTAACGTACCCACTTAAAGTTGGGGACAGGAATGAAAAGTAATTATTCCATTTTAGTTCAGAATATTTTATGGTGGAGGGTATGAAAAGTTCGGCCCGGCCGAACTTAATGCTTTTTTACTTGTTTATTTTAAAATAATAATTAAATATTTTATGTTCCAAAACCCTACATAAAATATTTTAAAATAATAATTAAATATTTTATGTTCAGTTTTGGAAAGTATTTTGTAAAAATATTAAATTTATATTCTAATTTTTTCCAAATTTTTTATTCTTCTTTTTGTGATTATTAAATTTTTGAAATATTCAAATGACCGTTATTTGGGCTGTTAATTAAAATTGTAATGGCCCATATTAAAGTCCATAATTCGTAATTTAAAAATTTTCGTAATTTAAAAATTTTCGTAATTTAAAAATTTTCCAAATTTTTTATTCTTCTTTTTGTGATAATTACATTTTTGAAATATTCAAATGACCGTTCTTTGGGCTGTTAATTAAATTTTTAATAGCCCATATTAAAGTCCATAATTCGTAATTTAAAAATTTTCGTATTTATTGAGAAGCGCAGGTACCCCCATGGAGGCCTTCATAAATTTAATTAAAAAACAATTAACCTATTTTTTCAAAAAAGAAAAATCATATGTAACCCTTTCCCAGTTTAAATTGAAAAATTGTTGTTAGAACTCCCAAACCTAATTTGCTTAGAAAATACTTCTACCGAAGGCGCCACTAGTCAATTAGGAACCCACCAAAAGAGGACAGAGATTGTCTGTGGCATAATTTCAAGCTATTATGGACACTTTGTAATTTAAATTTTATAGACTTTTTACAGTGAAACCTGGCAATAGGGGATAACAAATAATAAACTTATAATTCCAGAATTAAACTTTCTTCCAATGCGGCAAACAATAATTAAGCCCAACGCTGACGTCTTGTGAGGTCTCTTTCGACATAGAAGGCCCTTTATCAAATATGATGTTCTATACAAGACCCTTATTAAAGTTTCTATTCCACACATGTTCTCCTTAGAAGTCGTCTATCATAAATAGCTTTCATGATACCTCCCATCTCTGGAGCCCCCTTGCTTACAAATCATCAAAAAAAACCTTCTCTCGCATAAAAAAACCTTCTACTGAGTTTTTATAATCCAACCGTATGCCCATTTTTCCCAACTCCCTGTGCAAGGCTCCACTGTATGCCAACTACATAGAGATTCTACTGGTAATTTTATGACAATTTTAAATAGTTTACTTCAAAATATGTATGCACAGGAAATGACCGACCGCACCACATGATATGTATAATTTTCACACACACACACACTGCTTACAACTCCAGCATCTTTACTAATTTAAATGATATCAACAACAACAATTTCAAAATCTCATCATGGGCAAACAGAGATTTTTCGTTTAGTAAATATTTAATAAAATAAAATTTGTTGGGGACAATTTTCTTCACTTTTTTTGGGAATTTTACAACACAGCAAAATATTTCGAAATTAATGGCAGTATGAAAGAGAGAATTGTAGCTATGCCTTTGGTTTGAGTGACCATTTCAAAATGCGGGTATTTTGACTATTTACCAAATGCCCATATTATGCATTGTTACACACAATTACTGAGTGATGCCCTCTCCTGGTCATTGGGTAATTTACTTTTTTTTGGGATATTGTTTAAATAGTCCAACCTCTCCCTCGCTCTGGGGGTTTCCAGTAATTTACAATGAAATTGTTGTTTACTTTAGTTAAGAAGTGGAATAATAATTACAATTTTATCCCTTATTATTTTTTTGATTTTATTCTTTTATTTTATTTGATCTAAAATTAATATTAATGAAGGCGTGAAAAAATAAAAATTAGAGGAAACTGAAACTCCGCTGGCAGAACAATTCCCGGAAAATCTGTTTAAGGAAAAGGAAATGATAAGATTTTTTTTTTTTTGGAATGAAAGAAAAATAATCGGAATATGTTTCATTGATATCATTAATCACAATGGGGTGTCATTCACTACCCCAGTAGATGATTGTCAGACGAATGAAGGCAGATTCAGATTTGTAAATGGTTTGGAAAACATGCCCTTTAAAAAACTTGGAGAAGAAACTCTCTGGCCATAAACCTTCTGATATGGTCCACTAAGATAAGAAAATTTTGTAAAGCAGTTTTACTGGGAAAACCCTTAAGCGCCAACCTTAGTAATTTTATGACCTTTATTTACGAGCATTTTTCAGTAACAAAAACTTTTTTTAATTTTCATTAATAAAAAAACAATGCATAAGATTTTTTAAAATTTTTATATGGTCATTTATATTTTATATTATTTTTTAATGCCGAACTTTGCGAGGAAAAAATACAATTTCAATCAAATGACAAAAAATATATTTTTTTAATTATTTAAATTTCTGTGTAAAATTTCTTAAAAAATATAAATTTTATTAAAATTTTCTTTAAATAATCATATGTATTAAGAATGCTAAAATGTTCCAGATTATAGTAATTTGAAAATAAAATATGTAAAAATTTTAATAATTTTGATCTTTTAGAACAATTCACAAATTGAATTAAACCTTAAATACATTTTTCGTTGTCAGGGCCGGGACTTTTCAGCCCGTGTAAAATTATTGACTTAAAAAATCAAATAATTAAATTCATTAAATTTTTATTATTCTTTATATTTTAAATTATTTTTTTAATCCAGAACGTTGCAAAGAAAAGCACAATTTTAATCAATCATAAAAACAAATAAATTTAAATTTGTTTTTATAATTTTTTTTTAATTATTAAAATTTCTGTGAAAACGTTATTAAAAACTATTTATTCAAAAATATATATTTTCTTAAAAATTTCTTTAAAAAATCATATGAATTAAGTAGGAATGAAAAGTTCCGGATTATTTAAATTTAAAAAATTAAATATTAAAAAATTGTATTAATTGTGATCATTAGAACAATTTAGATATTAATTTAAAATTAAAATATATTTTTCTTTGCCGGGACTTTTCAGCCCGTGTAATTTTTGTTGCCTGCGTTTATAAATAATTTTTTTTAACATTTTTTGCCTTAAAAAATCAAATAATAAAACTCATTCGAATTTTTATAACTTGTTTATAGTTCTTCATATTTTTAATTAATTTTTTTAATCCCGAATGTTACAAAAAAAAAAGAACAAATACAATTTCAATCAAACAAACTATTTTTTCATTATTAAAATTTATGCAAAAAATAAAAATAAAACAATAATAAAAATATCATATGAATTAAAGGGACTATAAAGTTCCAGATGATTTCAATTTTAAAAATTAAATATTTAAAAAAACTTAATATGTCTGACCTTTTAGAATAATTTAGAAATTAATTGGCCATTTAAAAAAAGATAATTTCTAATTTATACTGTAATTTCTGAGAAAAGGTTCTGAATAAATCATAATTTATTATATTAATTAATTATTTATTATTTGTTTTTGTTTAAGTTATGCCAATGCTTAATGATTTTTTCTTAGGCCCGGGACTTTTCAGCCTTAGCGAATTAGCTTCCTACGTCCTTCTGTTTTTTTTTGCAAAATTTTAATTTTTTTCATTAATTTGTTTATTTCCGAAATTAATGAAAAAAATTAAAATTTTAAAAATATTTTCAAATTCACTCTTAGGTCCACGACTTTTCAGCTCATCCTTTTGTGATTCATTAATAAAATTTCGATTTCTTTTAATTATAAACATAAGCATTCTTGCATCAATACTAACGATCTCAACGACAACATAAGAAGTATCTAAATACGTATTTTCTTTCATTAGCATAAGTGTTCACATTAAAATCCCCCCCCCCCCCCACCAACATGTTTAGAAAACTCTTTTGGAGAAGTTTAAAGTCATGGTTACAAATCTATCTTCTGTAGCCACTTAGTTTAATTTAAATCACTATGATTATGTCAAACAAGAGTAAACATCATAAACTTAACAGAAAAACGTGATCCAGAGTCATTTATTTCGTTTTTCTTTCTATCCCTCACAGCCAAAGCACCAACGAATCTACCAGTCCGGCCAGCTAAAGCAATTCACTCAGTCGCAGTCGGTTGGTCGCTCGGTCCCATATAAACATTCAATTAAATTAAGATAAATACCCTATCGACGCCATTCAAATGGTTACCATGAACACAACAAATGGACATTTCCATGCCAGAAGAGCTATAACAACAGAGGAATAGATATTTTTTCTCCACAAGCCAGTAGAAAGAGGAATAGGAAAAACAACAAAAACCCAACTTCAATTTAAATTAATTCCTCTACAAATAGTTAAGAAATAGAGATGATGATGGGAAACAAGGAAGCCAACAAATCTATGGCAACAGTCTGCTGGAATGGTTTGGCCATGATGGCCAGGTCGTCATCATGTACAACAATTGGCCAAAAGTATCTTCACTACTGGCTGGCCAAGTGATTAACTAAATGACAGTTTGTTTTGCCTGAGCTACCCACGATGTACAAATGCCTGATGGCAATAGCTGGATGGCTACTTCAATGAAGTTTGTTGGCTTGGTGGGGTCCATCAACTTCATCGTAATCACCAAACAACAAACAAACATAGAATAATTTCTTTCCATCTCTCCACACTTCAGCCTCACCTCGAATGCTAAGTCAAGAGATCTGAAAGCCCATTAAAAGTCGTCAATGAAAATTAAAAATCAGAAAAAAACGCTGCTGCATACAAATGGTAACAGCTTTAACAAAATCAAATGTCCCAAGGAGGGATATGACCGGGGCCGGCCAATACCCCACTCACTACTTGGCTTCTTGGTAAGCGAGTATTAGAAACTCTTTCTGTCTTTCATTTCATAGAGATGTGGAGAAAAAAAGGAAAACAGAACAAAACTACTCTGAAGAAGGTAAAAAGAAATACAGGCGGCTTTTAGAAACTTTGATTAGATAGTTGTTAGTCCGGTTGCTAGCTTGGCTATATGCTGGCCACCACAACTCTAAGAGATTTCTCCACAAATTTAAACCATGGCTCTAAATGGTTCTTGGTCAACATCAGCTTGTCCCCTTGTTGGCGTTGTTGTCGTTGCTTATAAAACAATGTAAAAGATCTGAAGAAAGAAAAATCGTCATTCCTGCCACTCGCTGCCTGCTTGCTACTCGATTCTTAATGTTAAAAGCAAATTATATATTTCAAGCTTTTTTGTTCACATGAAACGAAACGCCATTCGTAAACAAACAGTAGACCAAAACAAACGATTGTTAACTTTGGCAATAACAATAATTAAAGTCAAAATGTAATGGGTCTATAAACTAAAAGGATATTAGCATTTTAAATGATTTTTATGGCATTTTAGAGAGAGAGAACGGGAAGAAGAAAACGAAAAAGCAGCACCAAAGAAAAGAGCCTAGAATCGTTGGAAGTGAAAAAAATGCAAAACAGGAAATTATCAGCATCATAAAATCATTGGATCCAAGGGATATTACATCGACTTCTGTCAGTATCATTTTACAAATCGTCATCTTTCAAATAGTTTATGTTGATTAAATTGGCCTTTTTTCACTAAAGAGCAATACAATATTGACAGAGTAAATTGGCAGGTGGCCAAAATAAACATAACCTCTAGAATGGAGGAGCATCATGGGCAGATGGGAATGTGTATTTCAACATAATAATGGATGTGTTGAAAATTCAAAATTATGCATAAATTGGTTTACAATGGGTTAAAAGATGTAATGAATTAGGGAGGAATTTTTTTAAAGAGTATTCTTCCAACCACGTGGATTTTTTAAAGCATATTTTTTGAAGCACCTGGATTTTTTAAAGAATATTTTTTTTAAACACGTGGGTTTTTTAAAGAATATTTTTCAACCACCTGGATTTTTTAAAGAATAATTTTTCAATCACCTGGATTTTTTAAAGAATATTTTTTCAACCACCTGGATTTTTTAAAGAATATTTTTTTCAACCACGTGGATTTTTTAAAGAATATTTTTCAATCACGTGGATTTTTTAAAGAATATTTTTTTCAACCGCGTGAATTTTTTAAAGAATATTTTTTTCAACCGCGTGGATGTTTTAAAGAATATTTTTTTCAACCGCGTGGATTTTTTAAAGAATATTTTTTTCAACCACGTGTATTTTTTAAAGAATATTTTTTCAATCACGTGGATTTTTTAAAGAATATTTTTTTAATCACATGGATTTTTTAAAGAATATTTTTTCAATCACATGGATTTTTTAAAGAATATTTTTTCAATCACATGGATTTTTTAAAGAATATTTTTTCTCCCACGTGGATTTTTAAAAGAATATTTTTCAATCACGTGGATTTTTTAAAGAATATTTTTCCAATCACGTGGATTTTTTAAAGAATATTTTTTTCAACCACCTGGATTTTTTAAAGGATATTTTTTTCAACCACCTGGATTTTTTAAAGAAAATTTTTTTCAATCACGTGGCTTTTTTAAAGAGTATTTTTTCAACCGCGTGGATTTTTGAAAGAATATTTTTCAGCAGCGTGGATTTTTTAAAGAATATTTTTCAGCAGCGTGGATTTTTTAAAGAATATTTTTTCACCCACATGGATTATTTAAAGAGTATTTTTACAACCACGTGGATTTTTTAAAGAATATTTTTTCACCCACATGGATTATTTAAAGAATATTTTTTTCAACCGCGTGGATTTTTTAAAGAATATTTTTTTAGTCACATGGATTTTTTAAAGAATATTTTTTAGTCACATGCATTTTTTAAAGAATATTTTTTTCAACCGCGTGGATTTTTTAAAGAATATTTTTTTTCAACAGCGTGGATTTTTTAAAGAATATTTTTTTCAACCGCGTGGATTTTTTAAAGAATATTTTTTTTTAGGCACATGGGTTTTTTAAAGAATATTTTTTTCAACCGCGTGGATTTTTTAAGAATATTTTTTTCAACCGCGTGGTTTTTTTAAAGAATATTTTTTTTAGGCACATGGATTTTTTAAAGAATATTTTTTTCAACCGCGTGGATTTTTTAAAGAATATTTTTTTTTCAACCGCGTGGATTTTTTAAAGAATATTTTTTTCAACCGCGTGGATTTTTTAAAGAATATTTTTTTTCAACCGCGTGGATTTTTTAAAGAATATTTTTTTCAACCGCCTGGATTTTTTTAAGAATATTTTTTTCAACCGCCTGGATTTTTTAAAGAATATTTTTTTCAACCGCGTGAATTTTTTAAAGATTTTTTTTTTTTCAACCGCGTGGATTTTTTAAAGAATATTTTTTTCAACCGCGTGGATTTTTTAAAGAATATTTTTTTCAACCGCGTGGATTTTTATAGAATATTTTTTTCAACCGCGTGGATTTTTATAGAATATTTTTTTCAACCGCCTGGATTTTTTAAAGAATATTTTTTTCAACCGCGTGGTTTTTATAAAGAATTTTTTTTTTCAACCGCGTGGTTTTTTTAAAGAATATTTTTTTCAACCGCGTGGATTTTTTAAAGAATATTTTTTTCAACCGCGTGGATTTTTTAAAGAATTTTTTTTTCAACCGCGTGGTTTTTTTAAAGAATATTTTTTTCAACCGCGTGGATTTTTTAAAGAAAATTTTTTTCAACCGCATGGATTTTTTAAAGAATATTTCTTTATGGGCTATCATACGTGGATTTTTTAAAGAATATTTCTTTATGGGCTATCATACGTGGATTTTTTAAAGAATATTTTTTTCAACCGCGTGGATTTTTTAAAGAATATTTTTTTCAACCGCGTGGATTTTTTAAAGAATAATTTTTCAACCAGAAAATCAGATATAAAAGTTTTTAGTGACTTTTTCTTAAGTCCGAGACTTTTCAGCCGTGATCATTTAGGCTCCTACGTCCCATAGATTTTACACGATTTTTTTTTTTTTACAACATCTTCATGAATTTTATATAATCTTTAATGAAATTCTTTGTATTCATAATTTGGGTTAGGAATTTTCAGCTGTTATTTTATGGATTTAATATCTATCAAAATTCATAAATACGAATTTTGAACTAATTTTTTTCAATTTATGTCACATTTTAAATAACACATTTTAGTTTGAAAATAATTATTGTCATAAAAATCGAATTTCTTATTTATTCAGCCCAAAGTTAATAGACATAAATTTAATCATTTTTTAAAATTAATTTTAGTTCAAATCTAACATTTACTCCTTAATTTCATTTTAAGAAGAAAATGCTTCGAAAGTTCCGGGGCTTTTCAGTCCATGTTCATTCAAAATTCTTCCAATTTTTTTCAGTGGCACATTTTTACATTGTTTCTCGAAATTGTGTTCTAAAGCCTTAAAATCCCCTTCAATTTTTTTCACCATAATTTTCGCACAATTTAAATTCCAAAACATTAATAAACTTACCTCGCATGTTGTGGTCCAACGAAACCCGTATCATGGGCTGAACTCGCTGTAATTTGAGCATCTGTGATTGCACCAGATTCCATGCCCAGAGGCATATTACATGTGGCTGTAATAAAGAAGAAGAAAAAACATAACATTATTTAAAAATCAAAAAACTATAAATTAAAATAAATAAACAAATAAAAAATTTAAAAACAATAATACAAAAAAAATTCTTTCTTTGTCTCTGTCGCTCACTAATTAATTCAGATTCTAAACAAAAAATACAATAAAAAATAGAGGAAAACACCCCACATCTGAAGATGAATAACAACAAAGACCCCAAAGCACAAAAGAACACAACAATTAATTAAGAAGAAAATTTACATTTAAAACACTAAAACAAAAACAACAAAAACGGCAAGAGCAACAAAATAGAAATTCTTAAAATTGTCTTGCACAAAGGAGACACAGAGTTTTTTTTTCTTCTCAGCCATAAACATAAATTTTCCCTTACATGCATCTTCTGGAGGGAAAAGAAGCAATTTATGAAAAATCACAAAATTTCCTTTGTGATTGTTGTTGTTTAAAAAACTATTTTCATGTCAAATTTATCAAATTAACTGAAGCATTTATGAAATATGTCCAATAAACTAAAGATGGTTTTTCATTTCTATTTAAATTTTATTTTTTTGTGGCATCAGGCTAAACACTTGTCTGCTTTGAGCGAGAGTAGTGATTTCCGAGAGATTTAGTGTTTGACCAGTGTCATTTATTTTATTGAATTTTTTGTGTCATATTTTTATAGTTTTTTGTTGTTGTTGAGTTTTTTTTTTTTGAAAATGACACATGGTGCGTGTTGCAAGTGCTTAAACGCCACCACAGACAGACCATTGTGTGGTAAATATAGGCGTTTCCTTGGAATTTAAAGATGAAAGGCATTTGTTTGCTTCCTGCTATAGCTATTTGTTGCATGATCTGGCTTTGCATTTTGCGTTTTTTTGTCATGAATGTCTTATGGAGATCTTTTTGTTCCCGAAGAGAAATGTCATACAATGTGATGAATATGTTGCTTTTAGGAAGTTTTTGGCACGGAATCTCAATAAATTTTGAGGACAATATTCACGCGATCTTTCAGAATTAATAAGGAAGAGATAATTTCCGCATTGAGTCACCTGATCACTTCACAAGAAACTATATGGATCAAATAGAAGAAGAGCTTCTTGTCTGCACAATGAAGAAATTTAGTGTTCAAAATGATGTACTGGTAGAAGGCCACCTAGAGTGGTTTCTCATAGAAGATGATTTGGTCCTCTTAGAGAAGACCTGTTGGTCTTCTCATAGAATTTTTTGAATTCTTAAAATAATAAGTCTTAAAATAATTCACGTTTAATGTCCACGTTAAAAAAATTAAAAAAAAATATTTTTGTAAAAAATTTAAAAAATATTTTGAAAAAAATACCCAACCTGGAAAAAATAAAAAAATATATTTTTGTAAATTTTTGACTTTTTAATTAAACGTTTTTTAAAGGAATTGAAAAATATTTTTCTTCAAAAATACAAAGTTTGAAAAAAAAAATAGAAACTATTTCTTAAAAAAGTCCAACTTTTGAAAAAATGTTTTTAAAAAATTCCACGTTTTTAAAATATTGAAAAAAATATTTTTTTTACAGTTTAAAAACTAATTCTTAAAAATCTTTTTACGTTTACAAAAATTAATATTTAAAAAATATTTTACAAAATCCACGTTTGTGGTCCAAATGTCTTTGAAAAATATTTTTTTTAAAAAATTCACGTTTTGAAAAACTGAAAAAATATTTTTGAAAAAAGAACTTAAAAAAATATTTAAAAAAGTCCACGCCTTGGAATAAAATATTTTTGAAAAATATTAATTTTTTAATTCAATGTTTTTTTTTTTTTAAAGTTGAAAAACATTTTTTCTAAAAGAACCAAATTTTAAAAAAAATTGATAAACTATTTATTCAAAAATCCACGCTTTGAACAAATTGAAAAACATTTCTTAAAAAATCCAAGTATTGAAAAAATATTTCACTAAAAATTACCGTTATCAAAAAATTTAAAAAAATATTTTTTTTAAAATTCTCCTTTTGAACAAATTTAAAACAACATTTTTAAAAACTCCACTATTTTAAAAAATTAAAAATATATATTTAAAACAATTAACGTTTTGAACCAATTGAAAAAAATATTTTAAAAAATCAGCGATTTGAATTTAATAAATCCAAGTATAAAAAATATTTAAAAACAAAATCCAAGTTTGGAAAAAAATTAAATCTAAGTTTAAAAACAATTAAACACATATTTTTATTAAAAAATCCACGTGTTGAAAAAGTGTAAAAATTTTTTTTCATTATTTTTTAAAACGTCAATCTAAAAAAATATATTTTTTTAAACGTGGATGTTTTGAAAAAATTTTTTAAAGCGTAGATTTACGTTTTGGCGAATATGTTTTTAAAAAATGAAAAAAATATTTTTTCAAAATATGGATTGTTTAAAAGAATTTTTTCAATATTTCTCAAAGGGTAGATTTACAAAAAAAAATTTAAACGTGAATTTTCTCAAAATTATTGAAAAGTTTATTTTTAAAAACGCGATTTTTTCAAACTTGGATTTTCTAAAAAAATATTTTTTTTAGAACGTGGATTATTTAACAAATATTTTTTAAAATGTGAATTTTTTAAAACGTGGATTTTAAAAAAAATATGTTTTTAAAACGTAAATTTTTTAAAAAAAATTTATTGAAAAGCGTATTATTTAAAAAATATTTTTTTAGAATGTGAAAATTTTAAATATATTTTTTCAAAAATTGGGCATTTTAAAACACTCTTTTTAAAAAAATCCATGTTTTGAACGAAATTGAAAAACTATTTTTTATGAAAAATATTTTTTAAAATAGAAACAAATTTAAATCCAGGTTTTGAAAAAAATAATAATAAATCCAAATTTTTTCGAACTTTGATTTTCTAAAAAAATATTTTTTTTAACAAATATTTTTTAAAATGTCAAATTTTTAAAAAATATTTTTTAAAACGTGGATTTTAAAACAAAATATATATTTAAAACGTAAATTTTTTAAAAAAAATATTTTTCTAAACGTGAATTTAAAAAAAAAAAATATTTACTGAAAAGCGGATTTTTTAAAAAATATTTTTTTCAAATCTGAAAATTTTAAATATATTTTTTCAAAATTTTGCTTTTTAAAACACATTTTTTAATTGTTTGAACAAATATTTTTTAAAGCTTGCATTTTTTAAAAAATATTTTTCCATTTTTTTGAAACTAGGGGTTTTCAAATAAATGTATTTTTTAAATTGGTTAAAAACTTGGATCTTTTAACCAAATATTTTCCAAAGCATGGATTATTAAAAAATTCAATTTTCCATTTTTAAAAACGGCTTTATTTTTTAAATATTTTTTCAAAATGTTTTTTCAAAATTTTAAAAAATATTTTTTAGAAAATAAGAGTTTTGTTTTGCTTTTTAAAATAAAACCACGTTTCGATTTTTTTTTAAATCAGCGGTTTGAAAAAAAAATTAAAAATTGACGGATTGAAAAAATATTTTTTAAAAAATTAGCCGATAGCCTTATTTATATAATTTTATTATAATTTTTTATTTTAATAAATATTTGGAATAAAGAAAAAAATAAAAAACTCCAAATTTTGAAAAAAATATTTTTTTGAAAAAATCCTGGTTTTGAAAAAAATATTTTTTAAAAAATCCACGTTCAGAAAACACCCAAAAACATTTTTTAAAATATCCACGTTTTGAAAAAAAAAATTGAAAAAGTATCTTTTTAAAAAATTCACTTTTTGAAAAAATATCAAATACTATTTTTTTAATTTTTTTTTTTAATTTAAAACAAATATTTTTCTTAAACGTGGATTTTTTAAAAAATATTATTTTTAAAACGTGGAAATTTTAAAATATTTTTTTTTCAAAATTTGGGCTTTTTAATAAAACACATTTTTCAATCGTTAAAAGAATTTTTTCAAATCTTACATTTTTAAGAAATATTTTTCCATTTTTTTTAAAAATCTATCAAATAATTATATTGTTTTAAATTCTTAAAGAACTTCTCTCAATTTTCCAAAACATGGATTTTTCAAAAAATACGGCTTCCATTGTTTAAAAAATATTTTTTTCAAAATGTGCTTTCAAAAATTAAAAAAATTCAACTTTTGAAAAAAAAAAATTTAAAAAAACCAGTTTTTTAAAAAAAATCTAGGGTTTTTCAAATAAGTATATTTTTTAAACTTTTTAAAAAATTTAATCTTTTGAACAATTATTTTCTCAATTTTCCAAAAAATTTATTTATTTTTAAAAAATAAATGTAAACATTTTTTAAAAAGTGGATTTTTTTAAAAATATTTTTTCAAAAATTAAAAAATATTTTTGTAAAAAATAAACGTTTTGCTTTTCTTTTTAAAATAAAGCCAAGTTTTGAAAAATCTTTTTAAAAAAACAGCGCATTTGAAAATAAAATTAAAAATCGGTTTGAAAAAAATATTATATAAAAATTAGCCATTAGCCTTAGATGCTTGTGCTATATTTTATATAATTTTATTTTTATTCTTTATTATAAAAAAAAAATTTAAAAAAAATTAAATTTTGAAAAAATATTTTTTAAAAATTCCAGGTTTTTAAAAAAAATATTTTTTAACAAATCCACCTTCTGAAAATAATTAAAAAATTAGAAAAACCAAGTCTTGAAATAAGAACGAAAAAATGTTTCGTTTAAAATCCACGTTTTGAAAAAAATTAAATATTTTTTTTAAAATCCATGTTTTGAAAAATATATTTTTTAACAAATCCACCTTCTGAAAACAATTAAAAAATTCAGAAAAACCAAGTTTTGAAATAAAAATGAAAAACTGTTTTTTTAAATCCACGTTTTGAAAATATTGAAATACTTTTTTTTTAAATCCACGTTTTGAAAATATTGAAATACTTTTTTTTAAATCCACGTTTTGAAAATATTGAAATACTTTTTTTTAAATCCACGTTTTGAAAATATTGAAATACTTTTTTTTTTAAATATCCATGTTTTCAAAAAAAAAAAAATTAAGAACTATCTTTAAAAAATCCATGTTTTGAAAAAAATTGAATAACTATTTTTTTTTTTTAAATCCACGTGTTGAACAAAATTGTAAGACTATTTTTTAAAAAAATCCACGTTTTGAACCAAATTGAAAAGCTATTTTTTAAAAAATTCAAATTTTAAAATAATATTTTTAAAAATGGAAAAACTCCAACACGAGAAAATTAATAAAAATCATTAAAAATGATCTTCGCCTTAACAAGCAAAATTTCAAAAAAAAAAACAAATAAAGAAAAATAATAATAAAATCCAAGTTATGAAAAAAAATAATAAAAAATTCTGAAATTGGATGAAAAAATTTTCTTTAATAAATCGACGTTTTGAGGTCTGAAGTTCGATGAAAAAAGACTAGGGGGTCTTCTCCAGACCTTTTTTCTAGAGCATCTTCTTTCTAGATGACCTTTCGGCCTTCTTATAGGAAACCTATTGGTTTTCTCATTAAAAACATGTTGGTCTTCTCTTAGAAGACCGTTTGGTCTTCCAATAGAAGATCATTTGGTCTTCGTATGGAGGACATGCATATGTCTTCTACAAGAAGACTGGACTAGGGTCAACTTGTAAAAGTCCAGTTACTGTTTCTTTTTTTGACATTTCCATTTATTTGCCCTTTACAGTATCTTTATATATACCTCAAATTTTATTATATCTCTTGACATGCCTTTTAAATGTCCTCAATGATTATACCATCAATTAAATAACAAGCTAACAACCGTATATTAAACGACTGACAATTGTTTACAGCATCTGTCTATCAGGTTGAGTCGAGCAGCCTTCGTTTTGAGATGCTATGCTAATTTAAATACTAAACGATACCTTCATATTGAGTTGGTTTATTTACTGAGGACTTTTTGAAAATCGCTTACTGTTTAAATTATGTTCTTTGTCGTTCTTAAAGGAGTCTGTGGTACTGCTGCTGAAATTTCCACATGACAATTGACTTATGAGCTATACTCCATGTCATGACTAACTAACTGGCTTTTTTGCATAAACGAAGCAACACATTATTACTTTGTTAGGTATGTTTGTTGTGACAGACAGTTTTTTTATCCCCAATAAGGCTATGGATCTGCTCATCTTTAACTAAACACATCACAACGCATCACATCATTCTTTTGAATATCTGCTACTTATGTATCAATGAAGGGAGCTATTCAGTTTTGTCTCTTCAGATTTGTATGGTATGTCCTTTGTGTATTTTGTGAGTCTGTCACTGTAAAGGATGCTTATATGGAAGTTATTCACTAGGAACTGAAATCTTTAAATAACATATTTATCAACGTAAAGTTGCCGTGATGATTGGTTAGCAGGGAGTGGATGGTAGTACTGTTCTCTGGTCAGAAAAATCAAGTCTTTGCTCCATCCTAACTAAAGAGACATCTGTTGGAAATACCTTTTCCCGTTTGGCTATTCATTTAATGCCGTACCCCCTTCTTAGCTTTTTGATTCGCTTGCTTTGTTCTTCATGATAGCGATGGTAGTATGCCCATCCCTTAACCCGTCAAGCTTCATAAATGTAAGTAAATGAAATCATTGGTATTTGTCCCTTATTTCCACCATTGAGATTTAGCTCCATGTTTATGTTGGGGTTACATTTTCAACCTTATAATGTTGATTAAAGTTGATATGCCGCATAAATGGATTTTCTCAACAGCCTGAAGTACAAATCTGGTGGCCACATTGAAGTAGTTGTTCCCTACAAGGTCTAAGTATTTCCCAGTTATACCACAGAATGGAAAAGTTTGAAACAGACAGTACTATTGGAGACATTAACGTGGCTGGAGTACGCAGGATATTTGAAAAAAAATTAACATGATTGGAGTATTTTGTGGTATCTGTCATAGCCTCGAATCCACAACATTCTGTAGGGAAGGCATTTCAACACCATGGTGTTACCAAATAAAAAAAAGTCCCCCTTATATTACAAACGCCTTGAGAAACCCAACATACCTTCGAAACCCCGTAAAAAATGAAAATCCATTCATCCTTACCATGCACATCCCAACCATCAAGCAACACGATCCCAAGTACAAATGTTTGCAACAAAGCTTGTGGAAAATTGTTACCCTTTGCCTAATATACACAGGAAGAACTGTGGCACATAAGAACCTTAGCCCTTTGCTTTTTGTTGCCTTTAACTTGCATTGTTGTTGTGCATTCACATGGAAAATTTCTGTGTTCTGTTTGGTTAATGCCATTCTAGCGTTTTTTCTCTCTTCAACTTCTTGTCTGTGATGGCATAGGAATGAATATCCTCCATCCACTTTCAGCTAACTGCCGATGATGATGATGATGTGTAGCATGATAAACTTGACTGGGAAAATATCAATGGAGTTTAACTAAAGATTCATACATTCCATTGTGGCGGCTCACAAGAATGCTAACATTTGACGTTTAACTACTGTTTCAGGAACAATGCTTCCCAAGAATCGTTCGAAATGGAGAGAATGCAAAAATATATTTATTGCTAACAATGATATCTGTGTGCATAATTTGTTAAACTCAATGATGGTAAGCTTCCTTCCCTTCATACCATCGAAGTGATTGGCTTGATGTGCTTTATGCACTCATCCATCCTGCTGGAGTCACAGACACATCTGCTGAACCACTTTGGGTTTTAGGTTAAGATTAAAATTGAGATTTTTTCCATTCCCTTTATTTCCTTTTCTTGGCTTGTGATGTGGCTGAAAATTTGCATAAGTTTTTATCAAAATGACTTAGTCAAAGAGTTCTGTATGTCTGTTTAGGTTCAACTTAATAAATGATTATATCGTAACATATATTGGTTTAGACAGACAGACACACAAACATACCACAACACGCATTGGCATTTTTCTTCGTTCGTCTAGTCAATCGTCATGTAGTCCTTGCTAGATTTCATGTCATTTATTATTATTTTTATTGTTGTTACTGTTGAGTATATTTATGTATCAAGATCTCTGTTCACTCTTTTGAATACCTTTGCCAATAATGTTAAAGGTGTATCCATCCACCCATTCATCCGTTTAGCTATCCATCCTTTTCATCTATTTAACCATGTGTAAGGATACGTAATTTGTTACAATTTAAATTTATTGCATTTTGAACATGTTTAAGCAAATTAATGAGATTCCATAAATTTTATTTAAACAAGTATCTCCAAACGAGATTTCAGACAAAGGACTTAGATAATTTTTTATTGTTATGGGGTAAGGAAATGGGAGAAAAAAATCTATATTCAAAGCAATATTATTTTGTAAAAAATAAACCTAAAATTGTTATTCAGCTATTTTGTATGCAATTTAGCTAAGCAAAACACAAAATTCTGTACAAAGTTCAATATCTAAATTCTTTTACCCATAAGGTGACAATTCCGCTTACTAATTTAGCTAATTATTTCAGTAAAATACAGAATTTTTAAACATTTTACTTCAAATATACATTAAAATGCTATAAAAACTAATTCAGCTAAATTTTATTTAAAAAAATAGTGTAAAACTACTTTGTTTTTACAAAAATGTGCACAAAATTGCTATTTAGCTGTTTTAATTGCAATTCAGCTTAGCTAAAATAGTGTAAAACTACTTCGTTTTTACAAAAATGTGCTATTCAGCTGTTGTAATTGCAACTCAGCTAAGGAATATACAATTCAGCTATGTTAAAATATTGAAAAACTACTACGTTTTTACAAAATTGTGCACAACATTGCTATTCAGCTGTTTTATTAGCAATTCAGCTAAGGAATATTCAATTCAGCTAAGCTTAAATAGTGTGAAACTACTTCTTTTTTACAAAAACGTACTTAAAATTGCTCTTCAGCTGTTTTAATTGCAATTCAGCTAAGCAAAAAAAGTGTAAAACTACTTTGTTTTTACATAAATGTGCACAACATTGCTATTCAGCTGTTTTATTAGCAATTCAGCTAAGGAATATTTAATTTCGATAAGCTAAAATTATAGCAGCTTACTTTTATTTAAAAAAAATAGTGTAAAGCTTCTTCGTTTTTACAAAAATTTACTTAAAATTGCTATTCAGCTGTTTTAATTGCAATTCAGCTAAGCTAAAATAGTGTAAAACTACTTTGTTTTTACAAAAATATGCACAACATTGCTATTCAGCTGTTTTAATTGCAATTCAGCTAACGAATATACAATTCAGCTAATCTAAAATATTGAAAAACTACATCCTTTTTACAAAAATGTGCGCAAAATTGCTATCCAGCTGTTTTACTAGCAATTCATCTAAGGAATATACAATCCAGCTAAGCTAAAATTGTGTAAAACTACTTCGTTTTTACAAAAATGTACACAACATTGCTATTCAGCTGTTTTAATTGCAATTCAGCTAAGCTAAAACAGTGTAAAACTACTTCGTTTTAAAAAAAAATGTGATATTCAGCTGTTTTAATTGCAACTCGGCTAAGGAATATACAATTCAGCTAAGTTAAAATATTGAAAAACTACTTCGTTTTTACAAAAATGTGCACAAAATTGCTATTCAACTGTTTTATTAGCAATTCAGGTAAGGAATATTCAATTCAGCTAAGCTAAAATAGTGTAAAACTACTTCGTTTTTACACAAATGTACACAAAATTGCTATTCAGCTGTTTTAATTGCAATTCAGCTAAGCTAAAATAGTGTAAAACTACTTCGGTTTCACAAAAATGTGCACAACATTGCTATTCAGCTGTTTTATTAGCAATTCAGCTAAGCTAAAATTATACAATATGTTTAAAAAATGGCGAAATCAGCTGTGAAAAATGAAATATTTGGGAAGTTGAAATGTGTTAAATACACATTAACCCCATTTTGAATTTCCGAATGCTCTAAAAATGTAATTCAGCAAATTTTTATTTCCAAAAATTGGTAAAAATTCCATTGTTTAAAAAAGTATGTCAAAAATTGCAGCTCAACGGATTTAGACGTAATTCAGCTGAGCAATATTCAGCTCAGCTAAGCTGAATTTGCAATTATACACGAATTTTAATATCTCAACTATAAATATGTCTACAAAATTGCTATTCAGCTGTGAAAAATGATATTCAGGTGATTCACAATGTCAAATATACCGTAAAACAAGCATTGGATCCATCGTCTCGCTTTTTCAAAAAATGTGTTCTAAATAGCAATTCAGCTGTTTTAGCCGCACTTCAGCTAAGCAATATTCAATTCAGCTAACCTGAATTTGCAATTCTACACTAAATTTAATATCAGCACTATAAATACATGAACACATCAACAATTCAGCTGTGAAAAATGCTATTCAGCTGCCTGGTTTTAGGAAAAAGCTAATTCAGCAAAGTTTTGGCACGTGAGAATCTATAAAAAAGAATTCAGCTAAGGTTTTATTATGTAAAAATGTTCTTTTTGCTGTTTAATAAAATAAAATAAATTTTTTTAAATAAATATCATAAACAATTTTAATCCAGCTACTACAAACCTAATTCAGCAACATTATCAAATGTTAAAAGTCTATAAAACTGCTATAATTTTATTAAAAATTGTTTAAAATTGCTATTCAGCTGCTTTAAACACAATTCAGCAAAGGTTTTTTTTCTTTTTTGCTGTTTATTACAAAAAAATAAATTGATTTTCTTAAAAAAACCATACAAAATTGCAATTCAGCTACTATAAACCTAATTCAGCAAGCTTTTTACATGTTAAAAATGTTCAAAATTGATATATTTTTGTTGAACATTGTCTAAAAATGCTATTCAGCTCCTTTAAACCCTATTCAGCCAATATTTTTTTTGTTATACCCATCTCTTTGCTGCTTCCTGTTTCTCCATGAATCTCTTTAGGTTTAATTATGTTAAAAGGTTCTTTTTACTGTTTAATAAAATAAAATAATTTTTTTTTAATAAATACCATAAACAATTTCAATTTAGCTACTACAAACCTAATTCAGCAACATTATCGAATGTTAAAAGTCTTTAAAAATGCTATAATTTTATTAAAACTTGTTTAAAATTGCTATTCAGCTGCTTTAAACACAATTCAGCAAAGGTTTTTATTCTTTTTTGCTGTTTATTACAAATAAATAAATTGATTTTCTTAAAAAAACCATACAAAATTGCAATTCAGCTTCTATAAACCTAATTCAGCAAGCTTTTTAAATGTTAAAAATTTTCAAAATTGCTATATTTTTGTTAAACATTGTCTAAAAATGCTATTCAGCTACTTTAAACCCTAATTCAGCAATCTTTTTAAATGTTAAAATTTTTTAAAATTGCTATATCTTTGTTGAACCTTGTCTAAAAATGCTATTCAGCTCCTTTAAACCCTATTCAGCTAAGTTTTTTTCTTGTTATAACCATCTCTTTGTTGCTTTCTGTTTCTCCATGAATCTCTTTGAAACCATAAATCAACATTTAAACTTTCTACAAATATCCTTTAAGACAACTGTTGTGTTTGTTAGTTTTTCTTTTTTACTTCATGTGGTTGTTGTTTTTTTGTCGCTCCACAACAAGAAACATCACCCCATTAAAATGTCAATAGTTAAATGTTGAAATATATATTTAAACAAAAAACAGAGAAGCGAAGAGGCAACCGGTAACAAAAGAAAGACGACTTGAAATTGTTACCACAAAAACCAAACTTGCTATATATGAGGCAACACCGTGGCTTATGTGGGGAGCTAAATGTAATACAAAGAAAGAACAGCCAGAAAAAAGACCAAACAAGCTGCCGCCAACCGTGTAAGAGGCCATTAAAAAGTCATAAGAATACGATTGGAGAATTGGAAAAGTGATAGTCTAAGAGGAAACCCCCGTGGATTTGTCGATTTTTTTCTTTTGCTGCTTTGGATGGAAGATGCAACAGCGAGTTAGGAAGCAGGGCCATTTGCTGAGCTATGGGGTTGTGTGTGTGGGACAGGGATCTGAGGTATTTACACATAAGGAAGCTGGCTGCCTCCTTAAGGCTTTCTGTATGGCTGCTATAAAAATCCTTAATGACAATTCAACTGGCGATCATATTTAATGGCAAACAAATGCATAGCCATTTGGAGCTAAGCCATGGAGTCCCAGAGATATAGAGAAAGAGCTTTTTCTTGTTGTTGTTGTTTGTTGTAACTTACCTATGTCAAAGGCATGCGCATGCGTAGCCTGATATAGTACTACACTGATGAGGGTTAAAAGCTGATAGGAAAGGCACTGGCGGGAGAACATTTTGCAGGTGGTTGTGTTGTTTTTGTTGTTGGTGGTGGTTGTAGATGTGTTAGCAGAAATTAAGGTGAGTTGTTGTTGTCGTTGTAATGATGTTGTGTTTTTTGTTTTAGCCATTTTTTGTTGTGAATTTTTTTTTTGTTTATTTTTGTTTAGCAAAAAAATAGTTACACAAGGCAGTGTAGTTATGGCTGCTTAGCAGGAGATCTGTAAAGAAAAGAAGAGAGAGAAAAATTTATTAAAAATCAGTAACAATTAATTTTAAAGTAATTTTAGAAAAAAAAAACTATTTCAATCCTTGTTTATTAGCTTATCTTCATTATTATCATCATATTCAACTTTTTCTTTAAGACATTTCTTTGATTGTTGACCCCATGCCGGTACAGAAGCTCTTTGTTAATGTCAAACACATGCTGTTCCGCACAGTCTTAGGCCTTCAATTAAAGTCAACAATAACTGCTGACACTCTGAAGATTTTACATTTAGACAATTCCCCGGATAATTGGAATTTATGTTGAACAGCATATGGACTAAAGTCAAATAGGGTCATACCTATGGTATCCATGCAAAAAACAACAAAAAAAAACTTAAGTGCTGAATGTGGAAAAAAGAAACACTTTAAAATTTGCTTATGCTCCAGCAAACTGTTTCAGCACAAAACGAACAAAAACATTGCAATGTCATAAACTGACAGCTGTCAAAATAGCAAAGTTTTTTTCTTTCGCTCAACGTCTGACGTTTTCCTAAACAAGTCAGACAGATTTGTAAGAAAGTGTGTGTTCGCTATTTCCCTATATTTGCCGGCACAGAGGTCTGCCTAGACAGACATTCAGCGTGTTCGCATTTTTAGACACATTTTTTGCTGAATAGCAAAAGGGAACCCCTAAACCCTCAAAACAAAAACAAAAAAGAGCAGATTAAATTGTAGACTTCATCAATGTCTTGTTCTGGTGATGTCGACAGTTTGCTATTGTGCCATGATTTTTGTTGTTGTTACTGTTGCTTTATTTCATTAATTCATTAAAATGTCAAAGTGTTATGGAAAAATGTCAGATTTTCTTTTTTATTCAAAACAATTGACATATTCAAAGAAACAAAAAAAAAAGAATCAAAATTAAAATTGTCTGAATATGAGTGAGCGAGTGTGTGTGTGTCTACTTGACATGTGTTCATGTAAACAATGTACTTGGCATTTGGCGTTAAATTTCCTATTGACAATAAGAAACAAATCAACAAGAAATTTTCGATGAACGAAGCATAACGAAAGCCATTAGAATTATGATTTATTTGAAGAATCGCACAATATTAGAATTCATCTCATATAAACCTAATTCAGCTAGCCTTAATATCTTAAAACTGCCTATATGTTGGGAGAAAATGGTGTAAAATCTTTATTCAGCTCTTTTAAACTCAATTCAGCTAAGTTTTTCTCCATGCTACTATCCGCTTTTTAATAAAATAAAATTATTTTGCTAACGAAACATACAAAATTGATATTCAGCTGCTAAAAACCTAATTCAGCAAGCATATAAGTCTTCAAAATCGCTATATGTTTGGTAAAAATTGTGTAAAAGGTATATTCAGCTCTTTTAAACACAATTCAGCTAAGTTTTTTCAGTGCTGCTATCCTTTTTATGCCATTTGATAAAATACAATAACTTCTATTTTGTTAAAAAAACTATACCAACTTGCTATTCAGCTGCTAAAAACCTAATTCAGCAAGCATAGAAATCTTCAAAATCGCTATATGTTTGTTATAAATTGTGTAAAATTTCAGCTCTTTTAAACCCAATTCAGCTAAGGTTTTTCTAATTCAGCTAATTAAATATTGCTTAATTTCACTCAAATTGTCTTTCGGGACCAAGTTCTGGAATAGAAAACACTAAAATAGAAAGAAAACATTAATTCAGCTAATAAAAAACTATTTCAGCAAAGGAAAACATGATAAAAACAACATAAGACTATTGATATTAATTAATAATTGCATGCAATTGCAATTCAGATTCTAAGTATTGTATTCAGGTAAGTATATATTGCTTAATTGCACTCAAATTGTCTTTAGGGACCAAGTTCTGGAATAAAAAAACTCTAAAATAGAAAGAATATTATTCAGCTAATAAAAAACTATTTCAACATAGGAAAAACATGATAAAAACATCATAAGACTATTGAAATTCTTTAATAATTGCATGAAATTGCAATTCAGCTTCTAAGTATTGTATTCAGCTACGAAATGTTTGCAAAATTTAATATTTTTCGGTCAATTAACTAATAAAAATGCAATTCAGCTAAGGATATATAACTTAATTTAACTCAAATTGTCTTTGGTGACAATTAATGGAATTAAAAAACTCGAAAATAGCAAGCACAAATTAATTCAGCTAACAAAAAACTAATTCAGCAAAGAACAAATGTGCTGAAAGCAACATAAATATATTGAAATTGATTAATAATTGCATGCAATTGCAATTCAGCTACTAATAATTGTATTCAGTTAAGAAATGTTTGCAAATTGCATTGTTTTCGGTCATTCAGCTAATGTACATGCAATTCAACCAATCATATATGGCTTCATTTCATTCAATTTGTTTTCAAGGGTCAATTAACGGAATTAAATAGCTTAAAATGTGAAGAAAATATTAATTCAGCTAACAAAATTCTAATTCAACAAAGAAAAAATGTGCTGAGAACAACATAAATATATTGAAATTGATTAATAATTGCATGTAATTACAATTCAGCTACTAATAATTGTATTCAGCTAAGAAATGTTTGTAAATTACAATGTTTTCGGTCATTCAGCTAATGTACATGTAATTCAACCAAGCATTTACGGCTTCATGGCATTAAATTTGTTTTCAAGGGTCAAATAACGGAATTAAATAGCTCAAAATATGAAGAAAACATTAATTCAGCTAACAAAATTCTAATTCAGCAAAGAAAAAATGTGATGAAAGCAACATAAATATATTGAAATGGATAAATAATTGCATATACTTGCAATTCAGCTACTAAGAATTGTATTCAGCTAAGAAATGTTTGCAAATTACAATGTTTTCGGTCATTCAGCTAATGTATATGTAATTCAACCCAGCATAATTCAAGCAATTTGTTTTCGAGGGTCAATTAACGGATTTAAATAGCTCAAAATGTGAAGAAAATATTAATTCAGCTAACAAAAAACTAATTTAGCAAAGAAAAAATCTGCTGAAAGCAACATAAATATATTGAAATTGATTAATAATTGCATGTTATTGCAATTCAGCTACTAATAATTGCATTCAGCTAAGAAATGTTTGCAAATTACAATGTTTTTGGTCATTCAGCTAATGTACGCGTTATTCAACCAAGCATTTATGGCTTCATTTCATTCATTCAATTAACGGAATTAAATAGCTCAAAATGTGAAGAAAATATTAATTCAGCTAACAAAATTCTAATTCAGCAAAGACAAAATGTGTTGAAAACAACATAAATATATTGTAATTAATAAATGTTTGCATTTAACTGCAATTCAGGCACTAATAATTGTATTTTGCTGACATTCGCCAAGTAATTACTTTAATATAAAAACTCTAATATTTTGTTCTTTTTATGAAATTCAGCTGAGGAAAAAATCAATTCAGCTGAAATGTTTAACAATAAATTAATTGATTTCTTATTGAAACCAATATTTTTATTATTTTAATGCAATTCAACCTAGGAATGAGACAATTCATCAGGACTTCCATCAAAAAATTAGTTTATTTTTGTTATTTTAATGGAATTCAGCTAAGGCAAAAACTAATTCAGTTGGATTTTCATCAATAGTATAAATTAATTAATTCTAAAAAATTTACCTTGATGGTTTTATGCAATTTAGCTAAGGATAAAACCAATTCAGCTAAAATTTTATGTACTAAGGTAATGACTTTATTATTAAAACTCTATTTTTTGTTGTTTTTATTCAATTCAGCTAAAGAAAATATTAATTCAGCGGGGCTTTTATCAATAATTAAGTATCTTAATATTGAATATTGAAAAATCAATTCAATTCAGCTGGACTTTCATCTTTGAATTAATTACCCTAATGTTAAAACGATCAAGTTTTGCCATTGTGATGCAATTCAGCTGAAGAAAAAAATAATTCAGCTGGGCTTTTCATCAATAAATCAATTGCCTTATTATTGAAAGTACCATCTCTGTCATTTTATGCAATTCAGCTAAGGAAAAAAACAATTCAGCTGGACTTAAATCAATAAATAAATCACTTTTAAATTAAAATTCAAATTGGTGTTGTTTTTATGTAATTCAGCAAAGGAAAAAACTAATTCAGCTGGGTTTTATCACAAAATTCATCACCTTAATGTTGAAACTCCCATTTTTTGCCATTTTTAAGCAATTCAGCAAAGGAGAATATCAATTCAGCTGAGATTTTCCTTCGATTTTTAATTTCTTTATTATTTATTTTTAATTTTTTAAAACTTCTATTGCAAATGCCGTTACAATTCATTAGCTGAATAAACATCTTTTCATGTCTTTACAATAAAACTTGAAGTATATTTTCTTTAAATTTAACTTTAACAGCCTTATTCAGACCATTACGCCTTCCCATACTGTTCATAGGGCATTGCCGTAGAAACGTTTCATTTTAATTTTGTCGACAATATTAAATTTCATTAAATAAATTTCCCTCCACATTACGATCGCAAAAAATAAAAGAAAAACAAAAAAAAAACCAAGAAGGCAAGTAGAAAATAGGTTAAATTAATAATGACACCCTGGCATCGTATCAAAGCGGACGGACAAACGGACGTCTTCTCCTACTCCTAGTCATTTATATGCCAACCCCAACTCCCCGTACTCCCACCCAGCCAACAAATGTCTTCCTTTAGGGCTTTAGTTTGGTACACAAACAACACCTTACAACTACCATTACTTGGCAACATAAAAATTGCCTTTATTTGTTGTTGCTTCTGTTGTTGGTGTTGCTGTTGTTGTTAGCTTCATTTTCCTCTCCTGGAAGTATTGAAACCTAACGCCTTTTTGCTTTATTAAATACCAAACCATGTTGGGGTATAACGCCACAATGAACCAAGCATGTACACATACGACGAGGATGACGAGCATGAAACCTTCGACGTTTGCTGAATATGCCATACGTACATACCTACCTACCATACATATGTACATATGAGGTGTACATGTTTAGCTCCCATAAAATGCCAAAGGCACTTGCACACTTTATGCTTGGCGTTGAGCAAAGAAGGAGCAAGAAGGTGCGAGGGAGCAAGGATCCTTTGTTTTTGCAATGTTAGCTGCTTGGTTATAGCCAAGTTAGTTAAAAAGAAGGCTAAAACCATGTAGAAATATGTTTCTACGGCAAAGCAATAATGCAGCGCCGCCACCTTTTTGTGAACATTATAAATGTGAGAGAGGCATATTATAACAAGATGTAGAAAATGTATTATACAAACGTTGTAAAAAACATTGTGGCTAATGTTCATACATTTGCAATAACTGGCGCATCTTTGTCTATAAAAGAACCTCAGCATATTCATTTCATGATCCTATAAAGGGAGCAACCTTTTCAAAAGGCAGAGCCACGCCGTTGAAAAAATGAAATACTAAAACTTGTTAGTTGTATTCTTTTTTTCGTATTAAGCCAAAGCTTTTATTGCTTTGGCTTTTTGTTTTAAGATCTTTGGCCATCATCTAGTCATTCATATGTCCATCCATCCGTCCATTTATCTGTATGCAACTAAAGCAGCTGGCTGAATTTACCGCCAAATACAATATAGCCAAGTCTATCTGGTCATAGCTTGGCATCTATTTATCCCTGGCGTTGGTGCAATCATATCTCCTCGTAGCCATCTCCAGCAGGAGATAGGTAGGCCTTTTTACAAAACACATAAGCCCATGGCTTATATTTGTTTTAATACAATTTTTCAAAGTTATAAAAAAACTTAGGCTGCCGGACTCTGCAACTGCAACCTGGTCGTTTGGTCGGTCGTTTGGTTACAGCACAAGAAAAATGAGCAACATTTCATCTTTTTGTAGTTAAAGTTTTTCAGTTATGTTATGGTCCCATGCATCTATTCATCCATCCGCTATCCATCTGTCCAGCCATTCATTCGCATCCTTGTAAGCGCCCGCCTTTCAGTGTGTGCGAGAGTGTGCCTTTTAATCACACTACAGGGGTTTTTTGTGCTCTTTGCGAACAAACGTCTATGGTATCGGTTCGGGCATCAGCAGCGAATATTCTTCCCATCACAATGGTCGGTTGCCCAACCATTGGAGCCTTTGGTGTTGAATATCTTTGGGAGTTGAAGTTAAGGTGTTAGGTGTCTAGTGTTTTCAGGCTATAGTTTTTCAATTTATATTTGCCACTTTTTGATAGATGTTTACCAGTTACATTCAGCCAGCCAGCCATTCGCCGCCATGCACACAAGTTAACCGAACAGTCATAGGCGGATTTATGGCAGCGTTTTGACTAAAGTTTTGGGTTTTTATAGCAATAAAGTTAAAAAAACGCAATTCAGCTAACAAAAATGTAATTCAGCAAACAATATATGAATTCAATTTTTATGTCCAATGACATTTTAGAGGTTTTTATATATTTTGAGGTAATTCAGCTACACAAAATGTTATTCAGCAAAATATAAAGTTGTGTATATTACATTTAGCAGTAATTAGGACAAGAAAAACTCAATTCAGCTAAATAAAATGTAATTCAGCTAACAATATATGAAGTCTATTTTAACTTCTAAGGAATTCAGAGATGTTCTTGTGCATTTTGAGGCCAAACAGTAATAGACGTATTTATGGCAGCGTTTTGAATAAAGTTTTGAGTTTTTATAGGAATAAAGGTTAAAAAAACACAATTCAGCTAACAAAAATGTAATTCAGCAAACAATATATGAATTCAATTGTTATGTCCAAGGACATTTGAGAGGTTTTTATATATTTTGAGGCAGTTCAGCTTCACAAAATGCTATTCAGCAAACTATAAAGTTGTGTATATTGCATTTAGCAGCAATTGGGGCAAGAAAAACTCAATTCAGCTAACAATATATGAAGCCTATTTTAACTTCTAAGGAATTCAAAGATGTTCTTGTACATTTTGAGGCCATTCAGCTACACAAAATTTTATTCAGCAAACTATAAAGTTCTGTATATTGCATTTAGCAGCAATTGGGCCAAGAAAAACTCAATTCAGCTAAATAAAATGTAATTCGGCAAACAATATATGCGAGGTTTTAACAATTTAAGCCGCACAATTGCTTAGTATTTTCCAATTTAATTGATAGTCAGCAAGGAAAACATGTATTCAGCAAAGCAAAACCTTAATATTGTTATGCTAAATTAACAAAAGTGGCATAAAGTCATAACTTAAATTAAATTCAGCGGAAAATTATTAATTTTACCAGGTCTGGATTTAATTCAGCTAACAAAATATGTAATTTTAAGCTATGCAATGTATTTTTAAAATTTTCGCCACAATTCAGCTCACGAAATACATATTCATCAAGACAAAAACAGCACATTTTAACTAAAAACTGATGAAATATGTTATTCAGCTGAAGATGATTTGTATTCAGCAATGGTAGAACATTATGATTTTGCTGAAAATTGAACAAACAACCAAAAAATGCTTGTAGGCATCCTATTCAGCTGGCTGAATTTTATAAAAGTCTTACTTTTGTATGTAATACATATTTTCTAGTTCCGCATTACACCTCAATAATCAATTTAAGGGAGAAAAAATGTAATTCAGCTATGGAATTACTAATTCAGCATAGGGTTAAGACCCTATTTTAGTTATAAATTGGCGAAATATGCATAAATTTGATATTCAGCAAATGAAAAACATGGTAATTTGGCTAAGAATTTAATGCATACGACAACAAGGCTTGTAAGCACTCATTCAGTTAGCTGAATTTGTTAATTTTGTATGAAATAAATATTTCCTAATGTTGGATTCCACGTTAAAAATGCATTTTAGTGAAGAAACTGCAATTCAGCTACAAAATTTATAATTCAGCAAAGATTTGAAAAATTATTTTTAGTAAAAAATTAAGATAAATGCAATTCAGGTGAGGAAGTTTTATATTCAGCAAAGGTAAAACCTTGTAATTTTGCTAAAAACACAAATAAGCTCTTTAGTAACCTATTCAGCTAGCTGAATTAGCTAAAAGTCGTACTTTTTCATAAAATTAATAATATCTTGTTTTGGATTCCACCTAAAAAATGCACTTAAGCGAGAAGAATGTAATTCAGCTACATAATTTGCAATTCAGCAATGGGTTAATAACTATTTTTGGTAAAAAATTAAGAAAAATGCAAAATGCTGAACCAATTGATATTTAGCAAACCAAAATAACAGCTAGCTGAATTTGCTAAACATGGTGCTTTTTCATAAAATAAATGTTTTCTAATTTTGGATTCTTATTTTATCGATTTAAGAGTGAAAAAAATGCAATTCAGCTACACAATTTTTATTTTCAAAAGATATTTGTGGTAAAAAATTAAGAAAAATTCATTTCAGCTGAGGAAATTTGATATTCAGCAAAGGTAAAACGTGAAAAATGTGCTAAAAATTTAACAAATAGCAAAATAAAGCGTGTTAGCACTCTATTTAGACAGCTGGATTTGATAAAAATTTTACCCCTATATGAAATAAACATTTGCCAATGTTAAAAATGCTTTTAGGCGGGTAAAATACAATTCAGCTGCGGAATTTCTAATTCAGCAAAGGGTTAACCCCCTACTTTAGCTAAAAATTTAAGAAAAATTCAATTCAGCTAAGAATGCTTGGTATTCAGCAAAGGAAAATTTTTCTAAATTGACTGAAAATTTAATACATAAGACAATAAGGCTTGTCAACAACCTATTCAGCTAGCTGAATTTCATAATAATGTTAACTTTCTATAGAATTGTTATTTTCTTAATTTGGATTTCTTGTTAAAATTCCCCTCAAACGAGAAAAACGCAATTCAGCTAAGCTAAAACTTATAATTCCCAATGAAAATCGTTACACGCTGTCATTAAGCCCTATGTAAAACATATTAAGCTAGATAAATTTCAAAATAATGAATGTTTGTTTTCTTTTCAAAATTTATTGCTTTAATTTTCAACACAAGTGTAAATGAATGTTGCTGAAAAAGTGCAAACACTGAGTGTGTGCATGTCTCTCCCCCTTCTTACATCACTTAGTTGAGATGCTAAAGAAAAAATTTCATTCATAAATTTTGTTTTAGCGGTTTTCTACACAGCGGTTTTTTCGTTGCTGTTTTCACATTTGCCATGTTTCACATTGTTTATGGCTTACGAGAGAGAGAGATCTTGCCATGGCTACATAAACCGAAATCCACTAAACTATGTCTTCCAGCAAACGGTACATTTTCCTTGACAGGAAAAATATATCTTAACATGGCGGCTGAGAACCGAACGAAAAGAAATGGATGAGCAAAAAGTGCTTAAACACAATTAAACAGTTAATTGCTTAGAAAGAGGTTGAACGGCATTATATAGCATAGCTGGCAGGTTCGTTGGGTGGTGATAATATTTCGTTGCTGACTTAGATTGAATATATGTATTTCGTTATTTTCCCTGTCTACCACACACACACACAATTCACAATGTCTGTGGCCTCATAATTGCATTGCAAAGCGTCTCTCCAACAACATCTTATTTTTATGATGATGATGATGACGATTATGATTAACATTTTGTAGAGTAATCCAACTCAGATGAAAGGAGGGCCATAAATATAATTGATCAATTATATATATTTTCTCAGCACTTGTCTTCGCCGGTCGCATTATAAAAATATATTCATTATTATGGAGAAATGAATGTGAGAGAAAGAGAGAGCGAGTCATGAAATCAATGATAAACCGCCACAGCTGAATGTGCTGAATATGATGAAGCCGAGAAAAAAGTCGAACATTCACATGACAATCATTGTTAAATTAAGTTGAAGTATTTAACAGATGACAACTGAATTAATAAATGACAATTGCATAAAGTGGAACACAAAAGCCTTACCGACGACGACCAAGAGACCAGCGAACACAAAAAACGAATTGTAATAAATGTGATTTTCAGTTTTTTTTCTTCTCCTCTCGAAATTCTGTGGCAGCAGAAATTGTATCCGCTTTATGTGACAGCGAAAAGAAAAGCCATAAAATGCAAACAATCGAAGACAAGTGCATGGCAAAATACAAAAATGTCCCAAGAGCAAAATTTGCAAAAGTTTTTTTTTTGCAGCAAAAAATTTAAAATTTAAGAAAATCTAAAATGGGAAATTTTTTCTGAAAACAGAATTGGAAAATTTATAAAGAATTTAAAATTTAAGAAAAACGAACAATTATTACAGCTGAATTAAAAAATTGCTTTGCTGAATAGAAAAATGGCACCGCTAAATTGGGTAAATTTTAAGAAAACCCAAAAAACCGAGAAATTCCAAGCCGAATTGCACTTAATACTTAGCTGAATAAAAAGTTCTTGCAGCTGAATTGGCTAATGTGTGTAAATGAAGCATAGAGTAGCAGCTGATTAAACAATCAGTCAGTTGAATTGGAAAATTACCCAATTAGAGTTGCAAATTCATTAAATTATTATATGTAATAGCTTAATTAGGAAATTATGCGGCTGAATTGATAAATTCTTGCAACTTAAAGCTGAAAGGAATTGCAAAAAATTGGCAAGAATGCAACCCAGCTGCAATATTTGTAATTCAGCAAAGGTAAAGATTTTACTTTAGCTAGAAATATGAAGAAATATGTAATTCAGCTGAGGAAGTTTGCTATTCAGCAAAGATGAAACATAGTATTATTGCCTAAAATTGAATCCAAAAGACAATAAGGCTTCTTAGCAACCTATTTAGCTAGCTGAATGAGATAAAAATTTAATTTTTTCATAGCATAAATGTTCTTTAAATTTGGATTTGACATTAAAAAATTCCTTTAAGCGAGGAAAATGCCATTCAGCTAATTAAAGTGTTAATTCAGCTAAGCCAGAACGTAATTTTCCCAGAGAAAAATTATAAAAATATAAATTTTAATGGCTGAATTGAGGAAATATGCAGCTAAATCTGAAAACTATGCAGCTGAATTGAAAATTCCAAATAATCCTTGATGCAACCCAGCTGCAATATTTGTAATTCAGCAAAGGTAAAGATTTCACTTTAGCTAAAAATATGAAGAAAAATGTCATTCAGCTGAGGAAGTTTGCTATTCAGCAAAGATAAAACAAAGTATTGTTGCCTAAAATTGAATCCAAAAGACAATAAGGCTTATTAGCAACCTATTCAGCTAGCTGAATTAGATAAAAATTTAAGTTTTCCATAGCATAAATGTTCTCTAAATTTGGATTCGACATTAAACAATTTTAAGCGAGAAAAATGCAATTCAGCTAACTAATTTGTTAATTCAGCTAAGCCAGAACGTATTTTTCCCAAAGAAAATTTTCAAAAATATAAATTTTAATGGCTGAATTGAGGAAATATGCAGCTAAATCTGAAAACTATGCAGCTGAATTGAAAATTCCAAATAATCCTTGATGCAACCCAGCTGCAATATTTGTAATTCAGCAAAGGTATATATTAAAATATGAAGAAATATGTCATTCAGCTGAGGAAGTTTGCTATTCAGCAAAGATAAAACATAGTATTGTTGCCTAAAATTACATACAAAAGACAATAAGGCTTCTTAGCAACCTATTCAGCTAGCTGAATTAGATAAAAATTGAAGTTTTCCATAGCATAAATGTTCTCTAAATTTGGATTCGACATTAAAAAATTTATTTAAGCGAGAAAAATGCAATTCAGCTAATTAATTTGTTAATTCAGCTAAGCCAGAACGTATTTTTCCCAAAGAAAAAAATTAAAAATATAAATTTTAATGGCTGAATTGAGGAAATATCCAGCTAAATCTGAAAACTATGCAGCTGAATTGAAAATTCCACTAGCTGAATTACTTAATTGGTTAAGGGATTGACAAATAATCCTTTTTTTGAATTTAAACTGTCCAAAAATAGCAAATTTCAATAGCTGAATTGAAAAATAATGCAGCTGAATTAGTTATTTGCGAAAGAAATAAATTGAAAAATATACTTCTTGTAAATAAATAAGGAAAGGTTTATATTACCATGAGTTGCTTAATTTTAGCTCAATAACAGCTAATTTCGAAATTTCTTTTATTTTGTACACACTTTCAAACATTTCTTTGCTGAATACATTTAAAACAACTGAATAAACAATTTAAGCAATTTTAATAAATTGCAATAGCTTGTGATTTTTTATAAAATATTTTCTTAGCTGAATTTGATTTTTATTAGCTGAATTGCAGTTTTAACAGCTGAATGTAAAATCGAAGACCATATGTATATTTTAGTCTGGAATATAAAGATATAAGACTGCAAAAACGGCCTGCTGAATAGCATTTTTCTTAGCTGAATAGGAATTATAGTAGGTGAGTATTAAAAGTAGTTCCATAAAATGCTTGATGTATAGCAATTTCTTTAGGCCTGCTGAATAGCATTTTTCTTAGCTGAATAGGAATTATAGTAGGTAAATTTTAAATGTAGGTCTATAAAATGTTTGCTGAATAGCAATTTCTTTAGCTGAATTGCAATGCTAATAGTTGATTTGAAAAACCTATAACTTTATGAACATTTTTCTACATAATAAACAGTATAAGAATGCAAAAAATCCTGCTGAATAGCATTTTTCTTAGCTGAATAGTAATTATAGTAGGTATATAGTACATCTGTGTTTATAAAATGTGTGCTGAAGGACATTTGTCCTCGCTGAATAGTAGATCTAATGGCTGGATTCAAAATCTCAGACTATTTTACACTAGAACATAACGATAAAAGACTATAAAAAGGCCGGCTGAATATCATTATTCTCAGCTGAATGTCATTATTCTCAGCTGAATAGTAATTCTAAACATTTTCGTTAGCTGAATAGCAATGCTAATAGCTGAATTCAAAATCTAAAATCATATGTATATTTTACTTTAGATTGTTATGATATAGGACTATGAAAATACCAGCTGAATTGCATTTTTCTTAGCTGAATGGTGATGTTAGTAGGTGCATTTTAAATTTAAGTCTATAAAATGCTTGCTGGAAAACATTTTCTTTAGCCGAACAGTAGTTTTAACAGCTGAATATAAAATCTAAGATCATATGTATGTTTTACTATGGAATATAACGATATAAGATCACAAAATGCCAGCTGAATATCACTTTTCTTAGCTGAATAGTGATTCCATTAGGTGCATTTTAAATTTAAGCCCATAACCTGCTTTTTGAATAACATTCTCCTTAGCTGAATAGTGATTCTAATAGCTGAATTTCAAATATAAGAGCAGATATGTATTTTACTCTGCAATATAACGATATAACATTACAAAAAAGTCCTGCTGATTAGTATTTCTTTAAGCTGAATTGTAGTTCTAATAGGAAATTTTAAATTTTAAGTATGCAAAAAGTCGTCGGAATATCATTTTCTTTAGCTGAATAGTAATTCGAGTAGGTGAATATTAAGTTTAAGCCTATAAACTGCCAGCTGAATTGTAATTCTAGCACATAAATAGTATTTCTAGGTGATGAATTTCAAAACTAAGACGACAGAAGTCATGCTGAATAGCATGTTCTTAGCTGAATAGTAGATCTAATAGCTGAATTTCAAAATTAAAACTACAAAAGACCTGCTGAATAGCATTTTTCTTAGCTGAATTGTAATCAGGGTGGGTGCATTGTAATTTTAGCTGCATAAAATGCCTGCTGAATAACACTTTTCTTAGCTAAATGGTAATTCTGATGGCTGAATTTGAATTTTAGGTTTGTTAATTAGTGAAAAAATTACAAATTTCCATAAAATGCATTTTAACCTATTTTTTCAACGTTCAGCCATGCCAATGAACAAAAATACGCCGTTGCATCAAGTTTGACAACAAATTTAAATATCTGTTTCGAATTGAATTTCAAGTTACAAAATTGTTAAGAAATTTGTGAATTGTTTTTTTGTTTTCGATAAAAAAAAAATATATTTTGTAATTTAAAAAAATATATAAAAAATATTGATAAAATACGAGATACCCAGCTGGTTTCTTTACTTTTAAATGTTTTTAAAACGCGTTTTAATTAAAAGGTTATTTGAATATTTTTTTGATAAAATTGCTTGAATGCCAATGTATGCAGATGACGCCGTCTTGGAAATTGTTGGTCTTTTTCGCCTTTGGCCAGAGAAAAACACATTTGAATGTAAATTAAATGTGGCAACTAAATTGTTTAAGAAACACTATTTTTGAATTTGATTTTTTCAGTTTTTTCTTTTGTTTTTTCTCTATGCAGTTAGTTAGCTTCCATAATTAAATGTTGTCATAATTATGGGAAGGGAAATTTCATCATTATGTCTATGGCAAGTTTCTTTCCCCAGACATTTCTTTTGAAAATATGCCGCTTAATTACCAAGTAAATTGCTTAGGCGACACCTATGTAGTTTGGTGGCTGGCATAAATTTTCTCTTTAACTTATTAATAAAATAAACATTAAATTGAAAATACAACAAAAACAACAACGACAACATAGGTTTTGATTTTCTAATGCAACAAAAGGCCAAGTGTGGAAGCCACCACACGGTGGGGTATTAAGTTAAAAATTTGGCTTCCCTTTTAACTCTTTTTGGTAATAACTGAATATTTTTTTTTTGGAAATGAAGCATGCCAACTTGGCCATATAAGGTTATTGCCGCTTAATTATAAACAATTACATAGCTTGTTTTGGTTGTTCTATATTCTGGCTAACAAAAAAACTATTCAATGAAGTGTGACACCTGTTTGAAAATAGCCGGGAGCAGTCAAAGTCACCTACAATCCAGACCGGTAGGAGGGCACTTAGCATAACAAAAGGAAATTGAAAATTTTCAAATAACACAAGCGACAACAAAAATTAAAACACCTACTCATGAAACAACCACTGGACACCCATGTCGTTCATATCGTTGTTTGAAAGAAATAAACCCCGAAAAAAGATATTGAGTGTAACATTATGGAAACGTGCCACAACGTGACCATGTACAAAGTGCCCACTACTACCTTTTTTCGGCTTCTTTTTTAAGTCCCTGTTTAGCTGTCGCCACTAAATGTCCAGCATATGTTTAGTTATTCTCTCTATGACGATTCTCCTCATCATCATGCCCAAATATCACAAACGAAAGGAAGAGCAAACGTGTTGGAGCCATAAAAAAATTTAATCAACCGGAACTAATTGTGGCTTTGTGGTGGGTGTTAGGAATAAAATAATAATACCATAACAACTAGACCCTTTTTTCTCTTTATATGCTCCTATATAAAATATGGTATTGGTGTAATGACCTTTAATATGGAGATAGAGGGAGAGAGAGAGCCTTAAAAATATAACAAGATTTTATTTTATTATTTAAAAAAATGCAAAAAAATATATACAATTTTTGCCTTGTTATAAATTTTCTTTATAGGCAAATAGAAAAAAATTTTCAACACTTGGCATTTTTCATTTTAATTGAATCCCTTAGGATTTGTAAAAGTATGTGTGTGCTCGATTTGATGTTTGCATGACTTTGAGTGCTGGCAATTTGTGTGGTTAGGTTTGAATATTCTTCACTTAGATGTTTCCTTGAACTTTTTTTGTTCAAGCAGACATCACTTGAGATTTGGAGAAAGGTTAGGCAGCAGCCTTTAAAAAAAGCTAAATTGGCAAAAAATATTGAATAATAAACACAATTTGTAGAAAAAATATTGGTATTATTTAACATAAAAGGCATGCATAAACTTGCATGGTTGTCGGAAATTGGTAGAAATAAAGAAAGATTGTGCAAAAAAAAATAGAACTTGGCCCTTAAAAATTTATTTTACAAAAAATTTATAATTTACACACTTTTTTAATATACACAATTGGTCCTTCGATCACAATAATCATGCACAAACTTGCATAAATGCTCACATTTTCATTAAACTAATGATTAGAACAATTTGGTTAAAAAAATGGTCCTTCGATCAGGAGAATCGCGCAAAATCTTGTAGGAATGTCACATTTTTCTCGAAATTTAATAATGAAAGGTCGAAGAATTTTCAGAACTTTGGAAATGCCTTTAAAAAAATAAACTCACAAAAGAATTAATAATGTACACAATTTTATAGTATACCCAATTGGTCCTTCGACCACAAAAATCATGCACAAACATGGATAATGTGGCAAAGAAACGTCTTAAATTAGTAGAAATATGGAAATACCGTTAACAAATTTTATTGGCAAAAATATTAATAATATACACAATACACGATATTACGGCGATACAGGAAATACGATGGATTCGGAAAAGCGTCACAACAACACCTAAAGGTGACGCACTCTATTATAGCTGGCATGACGTAAAACATGAGTTTGGTTGCGGATTTGTAGTTAGTCGGAGACTAAAACATCTGGTCTCCAGCTTCATCCCAGTGAATGAAAGACTTGCTGCAATTCGAATAAAAGCTAAATTCTTCAACATCAGCTTTATTTGCGCTCATGCTCCCACTGAAGAAAAGGACGAACAGACCAAAGATATATTTTACGAGCGCTTAGAAGAAACATATGACCGTTTCCCTGCCCATGACATTAAAATCATTCTAGGCGATTTTAATGCCAAAATTGGAAAGGAGAATATCTTTGGCCCAACAGTCTGGAATTTCAGTCTCCACAGTGAAACATCTGACAATGGTATGAGACTGATAGACTTTGCAGTTGCCAGAAAACATGGTAGTTAGCAGTACCAGATTTAATCATCCCGATATTCATAAGGGCACCTGGCTGTCTCCAGATCAAGTAATCAAATTGATCATGTTGTGATAGATGGAAGACATTCATCGAGCGTGTTGGATGTACGATCGTTTCGAGGCGCAAACATTGATTCGGACCACTACCTTGTTGCAGCAAAGGTACGTACCCGTCTAAACGTTGCAAATAAAGCACGAGCACACACAACGCGGATGTTGGACATCGATAGGCTGCAAATACAACAGATAGCCACATCATATTCCACTCAACTAGCCCAATTGCTTAACGAGGGCACTCCTTGTCCCGATAACATAACAACACAATGTCAAAATATTGCCCACTCCATGCAAAAAGCCGCAAATTCCATACTTGGATACCAGAGACCCCCACAAAGGAATTCATGGTACGACCAGGAGTGTCGTGCTGCTACCGAAGAGAAAAATTCGGCATATAGCGCTACTTTACAATCCGTAGCAACGCGTAGCGCTCGAGAGAGATATCGGGAGAAAAAGAGAGAGGAGAAACGTCTTTTCCGCAGGAAAAAGAGAGAGATGGAAAAGCGGGAGTCTAAAAAAATCGAGATGTACAGGAATCAGTATGAAGTCCGATAGTTCTACCAAAGAGTAAAACATCAAACTTATGGCTTTGGTACAGGCACATCCTCCTGTAGAGACCAGCAAGGTAATTAACTGATACAGATAGTGTGCTCAGGCTATGGAAAGAACATTTCTCCAAACTGTTGGTATCCGATAGTAGCGAAGACGGCGAAGATACAATCCAAGAAGATGGTATTGAATGTATACCTCCTGGCCGAGATGAGGTTAAGACAGCAATAAACCAGCTGAAGAATAATAATAATGCAGCAGGAGCTGATGGCCTACCAGCCGAGCTGTTTAAAACCGTAGGCGACACGCTAATAAGGTCTATGCATCAGCTAGTTAGCTCCATCTGGCAGGAAGAACGCGTACCCGACGATTGGAACCTGAGCATCCTGTGTCCCGTCCATAAGAAAGGAGATAAGACTTTATGCTCCAACTATAGGGGCATAAGTCTTCTCCCTATCGCCTACAAGATAGTGTCAGGGATATTGTGCGAACGACCAAAGCAAGTCCACCATTGACCAGATATTTTCCCTGCGGCAAATCCTGTAGAAGACCCAAGAGATGCAGATCGACACCTACCACCTTTTTGTCGACTATAAAGCAGCCTTCGACATCCCGCTGCGTTCAAAGGTATTCTAAGTCATGTCTGAATTTGGTATCCCCGCAAAGCTCATCCGGCTTTGTAAAATGACTTTAACTGACACGAGGTCCTCAGTTAAATTGGGAAAGAACATCTCCGAAGAGTTTAGTAACAAAAGAGGTTCAGACAGGAAGACAGACTTTCGGGTGATCTCTTCGACATTCTGCTGGAAAAGGTTATACGAGAGGCAAACGTCAAAAGAAGTGGCACAATCTACACCAGTAGCCACATGTTACTTGCTTATGCTGATGATATAGACATCATGGGATGATCAGTAAAATAAGTAACTGATACCTTTATGAAGGTCGAAGGAGAATCTGCTAAAGTGGGTCTGGCGGTAAACGGTGAGAAGACAAAGTTGATGGTGTCGACGTGCAATGCGCCCATTGAGCTCGGACCAACTGTGGAAGTTGGTTCCTATAATTTTGAGGTAGTAAAAGACTTCGTCTACCTCGACACAAACGACATCAGTTGTGAAATAAAAAGAAGAATTGTATTGACTAACAGATGCTACTTTGGTTTAAGTAAGCAGTTTAAAAGCAAAGCCACATCTCGTCAAACAAATATAACGGTCTACAAAACACTGATACTACCCGTGCTGATGTATGGCTCCGAAGCCTTGGTACTTGCGCAAGCAGACATTGCAGTGCTTGGTGTGTTTGAGAAAAAAAATCTTCGAAAGATCTACAGACCAATCTGCGTTGCGGGCGTCGCATTAACCACGAGCTGTATCTGCTATACAACGACATCAATATTGTTTAACGTATCGAGATGCAGCGGTTGCGTTGGCTAGGCCATATCATAAGAATGATCGAAGATGAACCCGCTAAAAAGGCGTATAAATACGAACCGCTTGGCGGTGCACGCAGAATCGGCAGGCCTAAGCTTCGATGGAGCAAACAAGTGGATGAAGAAATGGAAAGGCGCGGTATTCCAAAAAGTCAAGCGAAAAACAGAGAGGAATGGAGATCTTTTCTTAGTTCGGTCTATGGAACAAATGTTCTGTAATGGGCCAACTAAGTAAGTAAGTAAGCGGTATAAAATACTGAGTCTTCGACAAATTAAAATTACGAATTCAGCTAAGAAATTGGCTTATTCAGCTAACATATTTTTCATTTTTAGGGGAATTTCAAATTTATTTAGCTGAGCAAGTTTCCTTTTCAACAAAGCATTTTATATTATTCAGCTGTTAATTTTTCTAGAGTTTCAACATACAAAAGTGTTAAGATTTTGGAGATGACCTTCGATTCAAGTTTTGATGAGTTGCTCTTCAGCCTCATTTAGTATTGACAAAAATTCTGGCTTTTTGATAGACCAGCAGCCTCTCTTTACATAATATATGTACGGATGTCGTAAGTATTCGATCAAAATCATTAGTCAATCCACTTCAGAATGTAATTAGCATTGTTGAATTTAATGGATCTTTGTTCTTTGACGTTTTATTAAGGCAAACAATTTTGAAGTTCTTTTGGGAGTGGTGGCTGGTAACTACTTAGGCGAACAAAAGCCATGGCAGATGATTTTAATGCTGACGATGATGATGGTTGACAAACTGAAACTTCTTCTTCTGCCGCTGCTACTTTTAGACACTCTTTATGGTTATGACAAATTAATAAGGAAATTAGCACTTAAATGTTTATTTAAGCATAACAGAATAAACAATGGTAATGGTATTCCCTATATGGAGCGTTTTGTTTTGGTTTTCCTTCGGAACTCATAGTTAAGTAGTTGTGGCGAAGTTGTGGATGGATGGCATACTGCAGGCAGGAACACAAAACAACAACCTTAAAAATAAGCAACCAAGCAAAGCCATGAGAGAATGGAAAGCAATTTTTTAATTAAAAAATGTTCAAAAATACCAGAAGAAGGCCGGCCAATCAAGTGAAGAAGATGAATGAATGTGTATTCACATCCCGCATATGATTGATTTGTATATTTTAGGGGAATATATTTTGTTTTCGTTTCTTTTTTTGGGAAGAAGCGGCAAAATTGACCCTCAAACAAAATATTCTGCTGGAACTTCATAACTGCAAACTTAATGAGGCTTAACCAATAATGTATCAAAAAACTTTAAAAATGTTACAATAAATTGCGACAATTTCCGCTCAAGCCTATCGCCATAAGGAACCTTTGAGTTGAGAGTTAAGGTAAGGCAAAAATATGGTCATGGGTCTTTGATAAACAAAGCAAATGCTGCTGAGAATATTTTTTTGTTTTAATAAGCGGGAAGTTCATATATTCCTTTATTGTCTCTACAAATGCTGGCTTTCATTTCATAGGAATTTTGGCTGCCTCTGTGTGTGTGTGTTTAATTCTTGAAACAAAAAAGAATAATAAACGCGCTTCTATGCAGCTAATTTCCGGTTTAACCATTTAAAGTTGGGATATGAGTTTTTATTTTATTTTTTCGTACATACAAACGAAAAAACAACTTTTCTTTAGTTTTTAATAAATGCTAATTTCTATTCACACTCATAGACACCAAACAAAACAAAAAAGCAACAGCAAACCTCAGCAAACCACTGGCCGGCACAAAACTTATTATGCAAATGTTTCTGTTTATCTTTGGCAGTATTTCTTTTTTTGTATTTTTTAAAACAAAACGTAAAAAATACAAAAAATAAAAATATTGTAATGAATAAAGAAAATCAAATGAATCAAAAATGTATATGAATGGAAAGCAAAAGAAAAGCCAAGAGAATGGCGATTCAGTCAACGAGCGAGTGAATGAATGAAAACTATATGCCTGCAGCCTAGCATAGCATTATGCACTTAATTAGCACGGCTTTTTTGTTTTTCGTCATGCCACAAGGCAAAAAGAAAATACTGTATGCCGCATATTACAAAATAAGAGAGCCATTCGAGGTTAGAGGTTAGGTGGAGTAGTGATATGATAATTGCCGCTAGAAAAATAATGGGAGCGTGAGAAAAATAAAAATAGCAATATTAAGTGAAATGAAATAGGGGGAATTTTGTTCGAGAAGGTTTGGTTCGGTTTATGGTCCTTCGACCTTTATAAAGGTGGCTAAGACTTGCCTCAAAACACCAAAGCAGGGAAATAGGCAGGGAATATGAAATGCCAATTCTCAATTTCTACAAAATAATCGAATATTTATAATAAATGGTCCTTCGGCCACAGCAAACATAAAACAAAACGAAGCATGTTTTTGGCACTCGAAGTACCAAATCAAATTAAAATATCGAAAAAGGTGAATATTTTTGTACAAATTTGCGAGGTACGGTCATCCATGAAAAATTGGATATTTCTTGTGCTCGAAGGACCAGCTATGTAATGAAATTAAAATGATAATTTTTGGAAGTGCAAATTTTCTTTTCAAAAATTTACAAATAAATGGTAATTCGATCCCAGCAATATGATACAAAACAAGCACTTTTCCGTAATTTAACAACCAAATTAGACTAAAATATAGAAAGGAAAAAACTACATTTCTTTCAAAATTGTTCTAATTATTAATTTTGTTGTCATATTTAAAATTCAAATATTAATTTTGCCTAAGTTTTTCCTCCACTTGTTTTCACAATGCGACTAACCAATAAAATTCAACCAATTAAAATTCCATAAAATTATTGTTAACACAAATCACATAAAAGTCAACCAAAAATCCAAGTGAATTCAAACAAACAAAAAGGACTGGCTGGTGGCCTCGGCAATCATGTAGAAAAAAAAAAGTAATACAATAAAAAAACCCCCAGCCCAGTCAATTATATGCCATAAATTTTGGTTGGGTTCGTTAAGAAAATACACAGGCAAAGCACCACTGCTCCCTTACAGCCAACACTCGCCCCAACAATAAGAATTATTAATATTTGGTTTTGTAAACTATTGTTCATTATATATTTTTTTGCACCACTAATGAACTACCAAATATGAAACACAAAAACCCTACAGGTGTCTTTTGTCGATGGAGAATGATAATAAATTCTGTTTAAAAAATTTCCAAAAAAAAAAATATTATGAGACAATGAAGCAAACTGTGACATAAACAGGGCAAAAGCATTCAACAAATAAACAAACAAAAACTGAAAAAATGGAAAACAATTTTTCATCAATATTTCATCGAGAAAACAAAAATGATGAGGGGAAAAACTTGAAAATAATTTGTGATGACTTAAAGTGTTGTAATCTCCCCTTGGTTTGGTTTTTCGTTAGAATTATCATAAACTTTGTTATTGTTTGTGGTTAGGTGGCTGATGATTTGTGGAGTGCTGCCTCTTAACAAGGTGGCCGTAATAAGGTGCAGGCATTTGGTGTTGGATGATGATAATGGGAATGCTGCCTTAAAATAAAAACTATCTTATGGGTAGAGGGAAATTAACAAAACATGCAGAAGCAATCTCATTAAACTGTCAAAATATTTTTCTTGGGGAGCCTTGGATGAGTGAGTGGCTGACTGGGCACTCGTTGAATGCTGTTTTATCTTAAGTTGAGGTATATGCCTTTTTCTTTTTTTGTCTTATAAAAAAGCACGCCTATTTTCTTTTCTCTTTTCCTTTAGGGAATATTTTTACTACTTGTCATGGCACCACTAAAATCATAAAATGCTTCATTTTCTATTGCTTCGTCTACTTCTGCATTTTGACCAGTAATTATGTGGCGCCCAATGCCATTATTTAAAATATTGTTATTAACCAAATAAATGTTATAAACTTAACATTGTGGGCTTTGTTTTACAGCTTATTAATTAGAAACAGATTTCCACATTTTTGCCCTTGGGGGGAAATATTTCATCATAATTTAATTGGGAGGCAAAAATGTAGTTAATTTTTTATGAGTTTTTTTGGGGGGATAACATTAAAATGTTGTTTTTTTCACAAATCGAAATGTTGTTAAAAATTTTATGGATTTTTTGAATAATTTTCGAATATAATGGAAACATTTATGACAATTTTGGAATTTTTTATAAAATAAAAAATTAAATATTATCTAGTGCTATTTTTATAATTTTATTGTAATTTTTTATTATAACAAATATTTCAAATAAATACAAAATAATATAACCTTTTTTGTTAGAAATGAAGACCCAAACTTAATCAGCTTGTCGCTTGCTTTGTTTGCATTCCAAACGTTAAATTATAAAGGAATGCCAGAGCCTCTTTGCAATAATTTGACTTCGTTCTCCTCAAAAATTAGACTTTGAAAAGCGAAGAAAGCAAGCAAAAATTGGTTGAGTTTTGACCTTAAGCTCGTCTAAATAAGACTTCCTTTTTATTCCTTTCTTGCCAACGTTTAGTCAATGTTTGTTGGCATCATTTGGGGGCTTCATCTATTTTATTATTAACTTACAATAATTAAGAATATATTTACATGACGTTTTTAGTCAATAAGAACACGTAATACGACACATTTTAATTTTAGATCCAACTTCAATCTACACCTCCCCGATCCACGGATTTGAGTCCTATGGGCAATTTATGGAGTATTTTGGAGACAAATATAAGAAGTCATAACATCTAATGGGGAAAAATGCAGATATCTTGCACCGAAAATTTAGTTAAATCTTTGCCAAAAAGGCTAAATGCTATAAAGGATAACAAAGGATGTCATACCAAGTGCTAAAACCCCAAGAAATCCTTTTTGTTTCATAAAACTTTTAGAGTGGATACTTTTTAGTGTGAGGTAGAAATCGATATTTAACAATTTTTATTTTTTTGTATCTCAATTTACCCGAATTTCGTTTATTTTATTTTTATTATATTTAAGTTAAGACCCTAATGTAAAAATGTAAAAAATAACGAAATCGCTATCATTAATTAACTCTTAGCAATCGCAGTTTTATTGAAAGGAATTGAAGTGGATACTTTTGACTGTGATTCACTGTATATCAAAGAATTTTATATTGCAGCGTGGTAACTAATTCGAATGTTGTTCGTATCCTCATTAACGTTCGTCTTATTTATCTTCTATTGTATTCGCAAACTTTCTACTATGTACCTTGTTCGTTCTTTATTTATTTTGTCCAAAATGTTGACATTATCAAAGTTTGCTTTATGTCCTGTAGGTGTATTGTGTTGCTCCAAAGCCGCGATCCGTTTTCACTATCGGCTTTTCTTGTTCTCCCAATCTAGTTTGTAATGCTCTTTTTGTTGTTCCTTTATATACTAAACTACAGCTTTGTTCGTCATTTTCCTTGCATTATTTTTAATTTTCTAATTTGTTCTCTTTCGAGTTGAGCTATTAGGCCTGAGAGATAGATTGAAAATTTTCAGTCTATCGAAGTCCCACATATTGAATAATTCGGCTACGTTTCGGGAATTGGTTAAGTTCGATCATCAGGAATTTAGATATAATTTTAGTGCACAGACCCAAGGCCAAATTAGTCTTTTTTAGTATGTTTCACCCAAATTTTACTTTATTGTCTGAAAGTTCTATAGTCTGCAAAAAACTTCTTTGCTTTAATTTTTTTTCGGACAAATATCCCACCCATTTTTTTCCAACAGAGATATGAACTAAGAGCAGCTTTACATATTTCCAACTTCCCCTTCAATTTAATATATTCTGTCTCCTTCCCTTTTTTAATGACCTCTACTTATGTTTATGTGGCGGTCTACTAATGAACTACTTTCAAATATTGACCACCCACCAAGCGCGGTGACGTTTTTCAATTTAAAATAACCCGAACTGTTTTTTTTTTTTTTTGTTCTTTCCATTCTACTTAATTTTAAATTCCAAATCCCTTGGCATAATATTATCCACGGCCAAAGAGAAAAAAACTCCAACAAGCAGCAACAAATCTCACACCCAATGTAAACTTTATTAAAAAAAAAATACCACTCCAATGTTTATACACACGCTTCCTGCAACACTAATTAACCCTTTTTCACACGCCCTTATCATACCACGCCACCACACTAAATAAAAAAACCGCCGAAGAACTTCACAATTGAATATGATAGCCACAAAGCCTGCCTGGGTTTCATTCAGTTCTCTTTTGTATATTTATGCATCATTCTCTTCTCGTCTTTTTATTAGCCTTCACATAATTGTCGGCGAAAAAAAACTATGTAATAAAAATATGGATGGATGGATTTGAAATTTAAAATCCACAACAAGAGTGCGAATTAGCCAGGCGGACGGTCAATCATAAGCCTTAGGATTTTGTGATAAATCAAATATGGGCAGAACGTAAAGGAATTTAAAAGAGAGAAAAAGATAAGGGCTATAAATTGCACTCTGCGACGACTTCGTAGCCGTCCGAAGACGAACTCCGGCATTACGAATTTAACTAATTTCATGTAGTATCAAATGAACGCAGACGCTGACAAGACTGACGCCGACATAGTATACACACAGCCCGTGAGATTCACATGAAGATTTAGAAGCGTCAAGAAGTTGAAGAACAATTTTATGATTTATATTTCTAATTTACTTTAATTTTTTATTAATAGATTTTTTCAAGTCTGATCAAGCCACTCATATTGCCTACATTACTAGTATCACTAATACTAATATACTAATATCACTAACCAGTATCAACTAGCATTACTAAACTTATAAAATGCTTCATTTTCATATGCTTCGTCTTTTGCATTTTGACCAGTGTGGCGACCAATGTCATTATTAGAACCAGGTCCGTAGCTACTTCGCATTACGATTTTTTTAATTCTATTTAGTGACAACAGACGCGATTTAAAACAACGCCGATGACAACGGCTTACAAGACTTAAGTCAACGCCGACAAAACAGACACACAGTCGCTGAGGTTAAGAAGTAAAGAAGGTCAGTATCAAATACAATTTCGTTTTTTTTCATTTCCATTAGGAAATATTTTTACTACTTGTTGTGGTACCACTAAACTCATAAAATGCTTCATTTTCATATGCTTCGTCTTTTACATTCTGATCAGTAAATTTGTGGCTGGTTTCTTCCATTACTATTCTGTCCTTGCATTACAAATTATAAGAAGTTTATAATTTGGTCCTTCGACCTTCAAGTTAAAGCGCAATAAAATCCGCAATTTTTAAATTCTTCCCTTTTGCTTCCAATGTTAATATAAGATATATCATTAATATTTAATTTTTTGATGATATTACAAAATTGTGATTTGGTCCTTCGACATGTTTCACATTTCAACATAACTGGAGCTCTACAGCAAAACCTCAGGCAGCAAATAGTTTGATTACTTTTTGCCACTACATTGTTTATTGATTTTCTGCTCGCACTTGAGAGGTAAACTATTTTCTGTGAAGTGAATGGCACTTTGTTGAACTTTTTTTTCCTATTCGCAACGTTTTCTGTTACCTTTACTACGCATATTGAACTTCCGTTTCCTGCACACAAAACAGGAGACTTCTGGCGCCGGTTGTTGTAGTTGTGTTTTCTTTTTGTTTTTCTACACTATGTATTTCGTACATGCAGCAGTTTTTCTTAACAAGAAAGAAATTTTGCAGAAGGTGGAAACCCCAAAACATGTAGAGAAAAATCGAAAAAACCTTCAAATGCCAGGAAGAAGAACGCAAAAAAATAGAGCTACGTGTGGAAAACACGTATGTTTTGCTCTTAGCTAATGTTTTTCTTTTTGTGTGGTAGTGCTTTTGGAAATTTAATAGCACTAGTTTTTTGTACTTTGCTCTTCACTAATGAATAACTACAACCCAACTATTAGGTAATGTATGAGTAGAACTTTTCAATACACTCTCTGGTAAACTATGGTATTACGGTCTTGCCCTTTTTTCCACGTCTTCTTGTTGATGTTGTTATTATGTCCTTCTATGTCCTTGTTCCTTGGTTTTATTTTACTTGTAGTTTTTTTCGTTATGTGGTAAAGAACAAATGTTAGAACTTAAATTTTTACTCAACACGAAACAAAAAACCGAAGGTAAAAGAAATGTTCTAAGGTAAGTAAGGTACTATTTACTCAATGTTGTTTTAAAGGGCATGAAGTAAGGGAATAGATGCGGGGAATATATGTTGGGAATAAGTTTCTGCGGTTACTTTTGCTTTAAATATAAATTAAATTAGCTTTTAGTTAAGATAAATGCTAACATGCTTACTATTTAAGTAAAGTTTTGTGGTTTTCTGAATGTTTAAAGGCAATTATTGAAGAAAGTGCTTACTGTGGTGGCATTTGGAAGCAGTTAGGTAAGCCCAAGTGAAGCAAGAGAGACAATATTTGAATAACATATTTTATGTGAGATTAGAATTAGGTATTAGAAAATAAGATTATTTCTGACAAACAATTTCATGTACTGTACAGCGTAAAAATGAAGAAGAACACTTTAAATAATTTTAAAAATATTTTATACAGAAGTTAGCTTATATAAAGTGCCTACCGACATGCTATTTTGCATCATTTGGGTAAGTACAAAGGTCTCGAAGTGGAGTGCGAGAGGACATTTTTAAAGAAAATGTTTTGTGGGAGGTTTATATGTAGGTATTCGAAGATTACAGACAATTAGATGTACTGTACAGCGTTAAAAAGTAAATAATTGCTTATAAGAAAACTTTAAATAGTCCTAAGAATATTCTCAACAGAACTTAGCTTATGTAAATCTTTGCTATTACTTTTGCTTAAAAAATATTATAAATTTATTGTTTATTTTTGCTGTTACTGTGACGCTGGGTTTCATCATTTAGCTATTAATAGATTTTGTATTAATAGATTTCTTTTTCTATTCTGATCAGGCCACTCATATTGCCTACATTACTAATATCACTAATACTAATATACTAATATCACTAATTCTACCCAGTGTCAACTAGCATTACTAAACTTATAAAATGCTTCATTTTCATATGCTTCGTCTTTTGCATTTTGACCAGTAATTATGTGGCGACCAATGTCATTATTAGGACCAGGTCCGTTGCTACTTCGCATTACGATTTTTTTTTAATTCCATTTAGTGCCAACAGACGCGATTTAAAACAACGCCGATGACAACGGCTTACAAGACTTAAGTCGACGCCGACAAAACAGACACACAGTCGCTGATGTTAAGAAGTAAAGAAGGTCAGTATCAAAAACAATTTCGGTTTTTTTGTTTCATTTCCTTTAGGAAATATTTTTACTACTTGTTGTGGTACCACTAAACTCATAAAATGCTTCATTTTCATATGCTTCGTCTTTTGCATTTTGATCAGTAATTATGTGGCTGGTTTCTTCCATTACTATTCTAAATCAAAGATTTTAAAGATTCGCTGAGGCTATAAATAGGGAATTGTTTAAGATTTTCTGGTCCATTAATGAGGGATTTTTAAAAGATTCTCTGAGACCATAAATCGGATATTTCTTAAAGATTTTCTGGATCCATAAATCGTGTTTTTATTAATATTTTTTAGACCATGAATCGATTTTTTTAAGATTCTCAGAGTCCATCAATGGGGGATTTTTTAATATTTTATTGAACCATAAACCGACGATATATTAATTACTCTGAGGTCATAGATCTGGGATTTTTTAGTTTTTCTGGGTCATAATTGAGGGATTTTTAATGTTTTTTTTTTTGGTTTTCAGATTTTTCTGGTCAATAAAAGGGAGATTCTCAGAGGCCATAAATGGGGGATTTTTCTAACATTTTCTTGGACCTTAACCCGACATTTTTTAAGATATTCTGAGATCATAAATCTGGGAATTTTTAAGTTTTTCTGGAACATAGATAAGGATTTTTTAATTATTTTTTGTTTTTAGAATTTTCTGGCCAATAAAAGGGAGATTTGTTTAGATTTTCTAAGACGATTTTGATTTTCTGGGGTCATAAAGTGAGAATATTTGAAGTTTTTCTTGATCCTTGGTTATTTGAGTTTATATAAGAATTTCGGGGGGGGGGGGGGGTCATATATCCTGTTCGCAGGACTTGAAATGAATTTCCAACCACAATAATAATATTTTATGATAACGTACTCTTGTTCGCCATAATATTAATTCCATTCCCTTTCAAAATAGCTTTACATTGGCCTAACTTTTTATTGCACTGCTTCACAAATAGAATTAGAAGACTTAGTAAAATTTTTTAGTGATTATTAATATTTATTTTATTTCGAAATAATAACAAATGTTACATTTTTCTACATTGTTTCCTCTATTTGTAGATCTCCAAAGTTAATTAAATAGAGAATTGTGGTTTAATTAAACATAACATTTAACTATGTCATAATCACCTTTGCGTGACATACATACAGAAATACATATGATGCTGATATCAATTTTTATGATGGCAAAAGATGCCGCCAGCATTTTATTGTATTTATTTAACCTAAAATGATGGATGGATGGTTGGAAAGCAAATGCATTAGATGACATAAAAGAGGTTAAACACAAACGAGGTTATCCAGAGATAAATCATAAATGCAGGAGAGATGGGAGACTGTGCCCAAAAGATTTATGAAGTGCCTAAGATATGTGACAATATAAAGATTTTAATATTTGGATTATTTAAACTTTAAACAACAGCTTTTTGAAAGTTGTAAAATTTTGTAATGAAAGGCACAGAAAGAATTTTGAAATTGAGATTATACAGGTACTTTACAGCTCTTAGAAAAGAAAGAGAAGAGTTATAAAATTAATAAAAATTCTTACAAAAACAATATAAAGATTTATTTAAATATTTAATTTTAAACTAGATTTCATGAAATTTGTGAATTCTTGTAAAGAAAGACACAAAGAATATTATTGAAATTAAATAGGCACTTTAGAGCTGTTAGATGAGAGAGACATAGTTATAAAATTAATATAAATTCTTACGAAAACTATTTAAATACTTTTTTATTTAAACTTCAAACAACATTTCATGGAAGTTGTAAATTCTAGTAAAGTGGGACATTTTGCGAATTTTTATTAACAGTAGCTAGACATTCGACATCTCTTAGGAAAGAGAGAGAAAGGCAAGGGATTTGCCCATTGCAATATGATATAGTAGTTCAAATATTAATACAAATTCTAGAAAATTTCTCCTTATTTTCTTGTTTCAACAACTTCCTAGAATTTCGTGCCAACCATTTAGAATACAACAACACATCGCAATTCGTGTGATGCCAATGTGTTACTCTAACACATATTTAGTAATGAATCGAAAACACATGGAACCTATTAAATAATATATATTATGATTTTTAAAACATATGACAGCTTCAAGTTTAAAGTGATATCAAATTACAGATAGATATTTTTGGTAAAACATCTTAATTTGTCTATTTCAAGATTAAGATTTTTCTTCTCAAACAAACAATGAATGACCCAGAACAGCTATGGGTTCTAAGTGTTACATAATTACCGCCTTATGTTGTGAATCCTGAAATGTCCTTGCAAAGGAAATTGTGTAATATTAGAAACATGTTTTAAATTTTTTTCTTCATTTCATCCCTTAGCGCCGCCTTGCTCTTTCGGTGTTTGTGTCCTGGATAATGATTACCTTTAATGTTATTGTTGTACACAATTGTTGTTTTAGTTTTTTGTTTGATAAATGATCATTTCTATATTTTACAACAGACTCATTTATTTCGCGCTTTATAAAGAGCGAAAAACAACAAATTTAAAGGACACCAAAAATTTGTATCATCCTGAAGGTGTTTTGTTAATGTTTTTTATTCAGGGTATGTCCCTTTTTCGCTTTGAAAACATTTAGTTTAAAGCGTGAAAAAACACAGAATATGGGTGCTGTTAAAAGCATTTAAATTTTTCAAATATATTTGACACCTGGGTAGTGTTGGTAATTTCCTTAAAAATTTCTCCCTTCCATGCAAAGGGAAAAAAACGTATCAGACACAGACAGCCAGTCAGTCCATCATTTGTTGCCAGCCAAGGAAACATCATTAAGCTTTGCTAGTCAATTCTGGCGTGTATGGCCGTTGGTATTACTTTTTAAGGTTAGGGGAAATGGAAATTGCGTTGTTGTTTTTCTGTTTCTTCTTTATAATTGACCCCCAACAAATTACTGAAAATAGTAACGAAATTTTTTGTTGTTTTTTTCGTTGGTTGGTAAAACTTTTCATTTGGCATTGAAAAATTACTTTGCATGTACGAACAACATAATATTTAACAAAATTTTGTTCGTCAATTTCATTTGGGAGGGCAGCTAAAAACTTTAATTTGTCTAAAGATTGTAGACTTAAGATAACAAAGAGATAGTTAATATGTGGAAAGGGGGCAGTGGTTAATGTTGATTACTAAAATTTAAGTTGGTGTTCTTTACTCTGTGTTGCACATACATGAAATGTCGCAGGGTTTGGTATATTTTAACAATTTAGGACAATATTCCAAAAATATTTTCTCAGAGAAAAAATTTGTAAAAATTGCAATTTATTATAGACTACAAGTAAGTAAATCTGTTATGAGAAAAATATGTTGATAATAATTCTCATTAACTTTATGAATAATTTTATTTAAATAATTAATAATTTAAAATAATGCCTGTTCCAGAACCTTCAACAATCTACACATTTTTACTACGAAAACAATTTTACCTAGATTCTCGCAGTTCTGGAGTAGGCCAATTGTTTTTTAAGAATTTATGCAGTCTCCACAAAGCCAAATAAACATTTTTTATTAAAATTTTAAATACCACTTTTTCATTTTCCCTTTTTTTAAATCCTAAACAAAATAAAAATAAATTTTCAGCATTTAAAATCAACGTTTATATTCTTTTTAGATACAATATAAAACAAAAACCAAATTTTTATAATTTGTTCAGATACCATATACAATTTTAATTTTTTTTAAATAAATGCAAAAAATTCCACCGAACTATAAAAATGTAATTTAGTATCTTTTAATTTGTACAATATTCCTAAAAATCTTTTCTTAGAGGAAGTAATTTTAAAACTCATAGTGCAAGTTATTTGGAAAGTCATGAGGACAGTATGTTAAAAAAACATTCTCACTAACTCCATGAATAATTTAAAACAATTATTATTTTTTTTAAATTTTGCACTGAAGTTAAAAAGTTTAATTTTTATAAATTTTTCAGTTAAAAAATGGAAAAAATAACATTTTCAAAATTTGAAACATATATTTTTTAAGTTATCACTAAATTCAAAAAATTTAATTTTTATAAAAAATGTATATTTACAATAAAAATCAAATTCATAAGTCTTTAAAAATGTGAAATAAATTTTCAAGATTTTAAATATGTTTTAATATTTTTAAATTATTCAAGAAAACCAAGGATTTTTTTTATTTCTTAGAAACATAAATTTTTAAAATCTTAAAAAAGATTTAAAAAAATTTTAAATATTAAAACAAAAATTAAATAAATTATTTGTTTAAATAAAAAATTGTATAAGATATTTAATTTTATAAATTTGTTAAAAATCTTGAAAAAAATGGAAATCTTAATTTTCAGTATTGTTGTTATTCTTTTAAATATTTTTAAATTATTCAGAAATTGAATAAAATACTAAAATAAAATTGAAACATTTTAAATATTTTAATATATTTTTGAATTATTCACGAATGCCAAGAAAAAATTAGTTTCTATAAATTTGTTAAAAACCATAAAAAAATAACTTGAAATCCAAAAAAAAAAAAATTATTTTTCAAAATATTTGAAAAAAAAATTCTTTTATTATTATATAAATTGTAAAAAAATATTTTTAAAAATATAAATTTTAAAAATCTTAAAAAAGATTTTTTTAAATTTTAAATATTAGAACAAAAATTAAATAAATTATTTGTTTTTTAATAAAAAATTGTATAAGATATTTAATTTTATAAAAATGAAAAAATGGAAATCTTAATTTTCAATATTGTTATTACTCTTTTAAATGTTTTTAAATTATTCAGAAATTTGATAAAAAACTAAAATAAAGTTTGAACATTTTAAATATTTTGTTAATACATTTTCGAATTATTCACGAAAGCCAAGAAATAATTAGTTTATATAAACTTCTAAAAACCATAGAAAAATAACTTTGAAATCTAAAAATTGTTTTTTTTTTCAAAATACAAAATATTTGAAAAAAATCTTTTATTATTATATAAATTGAAAAAAAATATATTTTTTAAAATTTGTTAAACATGTTGAGAAATGGAAAACTTTATGTTCAATATTTTTTATATTCTTTATCCTTTTGTCGGATAGTTGTTTAGTAGAAGAAAACTAAATGAAAAATCCCTGATGATGACTTTCGAAGAAAGTCGAAATATTGGAAAATAAAAATTATGTAAAAACAAAACCCATTGTTTTTTATTTATTCTGACCTAAAGCCAAACAACGAAATATAAGTTTAAAACAGTCCAAAGGTCAACTATAAAAATAATTTTAAATATATTTAATTTATTCACTCAAGTTTGAAAAATTTAATTTTTATAAATATGTCGAAAGCAAAAATAAAATTTCAACATTTTAAATATTTTTTATATTATTAAATTATTCACGAAAAAAGGAAAGGAAAAGAAAAAGGGAAATTAATTTTTATTAATTTGTTAGAAACCATAAACAATTAATTTCAAAAATCTTAAAAGAGGGTTTGTTTTGTCAAAATATTTTAATATTAATATATTATTTAATATATTTTAATATTTAATATTTTAAATTTAAAAATTATTTTATTTTAAATTAAAAAATCTTAAAAAATGTAAACTGATTTTCAATATCTTTAATATTCTTTTAAATATTTTTTAATTTTTCACTTATGTCAGAGAGATATAATTTTTATAAATATGTCGAATACAAAAAAATGTCAGCATTATAATTATATATTTGTATATTTTTTCACGAAATCCTAGGAAAAAAACTAATTTTCATAAATTGGTTAAATTTTAATTTAAAATATTTGAATAAATATTTTGTATTTGCAAATAAAACAAAATTAAAAAAAAATAATTTTATAAATTTCTTAGATATTGAAAAATTCTTAAAAAATATGACAAAATTTCCAAAAATTTTTGAGTTTTTTTTTTAAATAAAAAATATTTATTTTTTGAAAAATTACCAAAAATTAAAATATGTTTAATTAAATTTACCTTTGTTTCTATGTCAATGTCAAAATTTTTCATAAACATAGATAAATTTAATTATTATAAATATATTGTATTTAACATATTTATAAAAATTTAAATTTAAAAACAAAATTGAAAATCGTAAAAGATATGAAGTCATTCCAAATATGTTTAAGTTCTTTAAAAACGTCAAAAATATTTCCAAAATTTAAATCTCACAAAATTGTGAAAAAAATAATTTGTAAAATTCCACTATTTCTTCCACACAATTAAAAAATACTCTTATCCAGCAGCATCCAATTGCATTTCTACGTATTTTATTGTGGAGATGTGTGTGCGTGAGTTTGTGTTTATAATTATTTTTGTATTTAATTTCTTATTAAAGTCAAAGAATTTTTTATAAAAAAAATTTAAAATTAAAATACAAATTCTTCTTTATTTTATATTTATTTACGTATTTTGCTTTGAAATTCTATAATTTTTTTATTATATATTTTTAATATTAAAAATGGAAAGTTTTCCAAAATTTAAATTTTTATTTCCCAATAAAAATGTTTGTCAATAAAAACGTTAAACACTCGATTAAGGTAAAAAAAAATATTTTTATAAATTTATCGAATATTATATAGAAATAAATTTTTAAAATGTTTTTTAAAAAATATAAAATTATATTTTCATTGATATAAAAAAATCCCTCATTTTCCTCCAAAATTCAATAAATTTTCCACATATTTCATTATGTAGTTGTGTGTGTGTTAATTTCTGTGATTATAATTTATTGTTATTATTTTCTTTTTTCTGTTAAATTGTATTTATTTATGTATTTTGCTTTAAAATTCTATTTTCATAATTTATTCGATATTTTGCTTTAAAATTCTATAAATTTTAGAAGCAATTTTTTTTTGTTGCATTTATATTTTGACTGGTTTCATTAGTAATGTTTGTTTGGAATTTTTGTTCGAGTTGTTGCTGCTTGTTGTTGTTGTTATTGCTGGAAGAGCAAAAGTTTTATACACTTGAGCTGTGTTTGGTCTCATAATTTAGTTTAATGAAAATTTATATAACAAAATTCTCCGGTTGCACATTCACATACGTACATACATACATATGTATGTATGTGATGTAGTTATAGTTATTTGGTTGAGAATGTTTTTGCCCATACATGTGCACCATATGCAGGGCTATATATGTATATAAAGTATTATATGTATGGCCAACCAGAGTCAGCCAAGCAACCAGCCAGCCAGCCTTCATTCAAATGATGTTTATGTTGCAGGCGGAATGTACACACATATACATATACTTAATGTGGGACGAAGGGTTCCCGAGAAGAAAGTTATTAAGTTGGGTATGCAAAGGTCACTTATTCGGAGATGGTTAAGGTATATTTTGAAAAGTATAAATTCTTTTGATTTTTAATTAATTAATTTAATTTAAATTATTATAAAAATTATCTCGAGGACCAATGCGGATTTTTTTAAAAAAAAAATATTTATTTATTTATTTAAAATTTTTATTATAATAAAAAATTGCAATAAAAATATATAAAAAATAGCACTAGCTTCTAAAAAAATATTATTTCATCGTGGATTTTTCAAACTCTTTTTAACGAGGGTTTTTAATGATTTATTAATGGATTTTTTAAATAATTTTTTTTTATGTGGATCTTTCAAATAATTTTTAACGCTGATTTATTAAACAATTATTTTTCAACCTGGATCTTAAAAAAATGTTTCTTGTGGATTTTTTATGTAGATTTTTTAACAATATTTTTTTAATTTTAATTAAATTTTTTTGACTTGTTCTCTTTCACAAATCAACGACCCCCATCATATTTTGCATTCCTACAAAAAAAAGTATTTTATATGTTTTGTATATTATGCTGCATAAATAATTTTATTTTGCCACAAAATATTATTATTTTATTTGCTGGCAATATATGTACGTATTTATGTGGTAGACATGCAGCAACAACAATTTTTTTCATTCATTTATGTGTATGTAGGTTTTGTTGCATGCTGCAGCCATTCATTGCAATTGCTTGCTGGCTGCACTTGTTGTTATAGATAGGTCGCCGTTGGGTGTTGGGGGTTATACGACTCGAGTCAAGCAACGTAGTCTGTCTGTTCACAACAACAAATACAACAACAAAAAAGTCAGCAATTTTATTCAAAATATTAAATTGTCTGTCTGTAAGTTTGTTTAAAGACTTTATGCCATAATAACCGGCTGTCTGGGACAAGTGCATACCCTAGTGTGTGGGTGTGTGTGTTTGTTACTGATTGTGTTTATGTGCTAAAGTTATGATATGTTTTGAGTTAAATATATTGTATACAATTTTCTTATTGCCAGAAAAAATAATAAAAAAAAAAAATAAACAGACAATTTTTCTCCAAAAAATTATTGAGGCGTTAAGACAAAAAAAAAAAAGAACTGCAATAACTTTTTCAATTTATTTGATGCAAATATTTAAAATGGAAAAAATGTATTTGAATAAAATCAATATGCAAAGGATTTAATACATGACTGGGATTTTCGTTATTCAGAAAGAAAAATACAGGATTCTAGTGACTCAAAACAAGATCTTGTAAATTTGGTAGATAATCATTATTCACAATTCAGCGCCTGTATTTTGGAAATTAATACAAAAGTTTCAAAACTAAAGTTTCAAGTGTCTTCCTAATGATTATTTGTTAATTTTCAAAATTTTGTTACATCTTATTTTAACTTTAATCCACTGCCACATATGAACAAAAATATATTTATTAGCATTTGCATAAAACCAATTGGAGATTATCTTCATTTAACTTTTCATTTTCTATAAAAGCATCATTATCATCACCTGTATTATCACATTGACTTCATTTAGTTTAGATATCAAATGTAACTACCTGTGTGTTAACTTGTCTCTCTATTTCTCTGTTTCACACAAAAAAAAAAAATATTTGACCACACAAAATAAATTTATGCACAATATTTCAACACTTTATATTCCAGAGACACATCTTATCACTGATATGGAAAATTAACTAAACAAAAAACCCCGAGCTTTAAAAAATATGTTATCATAAAGTCATCACGCACGCACACAAACAAAGAAGAGTAATGCAGTTATGGCCATTAAATAGCAATTATTAAATGCATAAAATTTAAACACAATAACAAAATGGTAAAAAGCCTTAGCCATAAATAAAATAAATAAAAATTTGAAAAAATGAAAATTACATAATAGAATTGTAATGCCAAGTTGTGAACAAAGCAAAACTAATATCAAAAGTGGAGATGATCATTCAAAAAAAAAAAACCTTGTAATCTCCACAAAGCTAGATTATCAGTAATAATGATGCTGATGAGGCTGTTTTTATTTGATTTTTTCTTTTTTGATTTGAAATTAATTAACATAAAATCACTTTTCAAAAAAGAAGCCACAAAGTTAGGTGCTAATAAAACACACAGAAACAACAAAATATTGCGTCGTCGTTTTTGTTGGTCAAGTGGAAAAACTAGAACATAAATCGATCACACACCAGTATAACTGTGAAGGTCGTCATATAAAATATAGTTTCAAAATATGATTTAATACGTTTCGTTGGGCTGTAATATATTTAGTGTGGATGTAAGATATTCTCATATTTATAAACAAAAATATTTATGATTTGTAAAGTAATACAACAAATTCTTTAAATTTGGACATAATGAATTTTAGCCTTTTGTATTGAAAAAAAAAAAATATTCCCTAATTGTATATCGAACCGAACTCAAAAATAAGTATGACAATATGAATATTTTGTTGTTATTCTAAACGTTTCGTTGCTATTTTGACTATGAAATATAGAAGAGTACAATACTGCCAGGATTTCGTTAAATGAATTCGTCTATAAAAAATATAAAGTTAAAATTTATTCAAATATTTCAAATTTATATGTCTGTTCCAGAACTAAAAGAATCTACTAATTTGTACTATTTTATTCGATATCATAAGTACAAATTTTTATTGCAGTAAATATATTTAGATTCTTGCAGGTTCTGGAACAGACACATTTGAAATTGAAGTTGTTGTTACAAGACTTAAATCTATTATTTATGAGAATTCTTTGCAATGTCAAACATTTCGGATTTCTGAGAAAGTCAAATATCATCTACGGTTTAACATTTTTCTTTACTGCTCCATTTATTCTCCTGAAATTCTTACATTTGAACCGAACACGTTTCATATATTTTTAATAGAGTTAATAATAATTATTTGCATTACACAAATACTAATCTATCATTTGATTCTTCCGTCATTTCAATCAAGTTAATGAGAATTATTTGCCTTACAAATGTAGCAATCCGTTTGATTTGAAAACTTCAATCTAAGCTATTTTGATAATTTATTCGACATTTTATACTTTTGAAACGATATGTTTTCTAAAAATGAATTGCAATGTCGAAAAGTTAATCTCCTCAATACTGAGCTATTGCTTTAATATTACTTTACAAAAAATCAAAGTCAATGAATTTTAATGACGTTAATGAGAATTACTTGCACTTCATACTTATTTATTTCAGTTAGTTGAAGGCTTCAATTGAAGACTAAATACAAACTAATTACAAATATTAACTTGAAATCGCTTTATCGTCGAACCAATGCCCAACAAACGTTTCACTGATTGCTGTAATCAGTTCATCTGGAAAAATAAACATGAAATCGGTTTTGGAGCATTTCTATTTATACGAATATTATTGCATATTTGCTGCGCGAGTGCCTGTCTCCAGAATCATTTTCAATACAATAATAGTAGTATTCAAAATTAATTAATTAATTTTTTTAGAGTTGAATTGTGAAAGATAAAGTTGCATTTTTATGAAATTTCCTATTTTTGAAGCAAAAATTTTGATTCACATCAGTTAAGGCTTCGGCTTCCATGAAAGTCATGGAATCCTGGAGAAAGAATAACAAGTTCGAACTAGGTTGCACTTTTCCTTTTAGTCTTCTACCAGAATTAACGTGAGCAAGTAAGCCAGTCATTTATGTATCGAGCCCTTTATATTCAGTACTCGAAGGTTTTATGGGGTTTGTAATGCCAGGAAATTTTCACATAAATCAAATCCTTACGTTACGTTTCGTTGGTGGCAATGAAAATATTATTTCTCTTTCTAATTCAGCAGATTCTAAATGAATAAATAGAACGCGATTATTTGTGATATTTTCATTATTTCTCTTTCAAGTTGGGAATTATTTGATGTCATATGATTTCTCGCAATTATTAGAAAAAGCATATGCGAATTATAACTTATTCAATATATTCGTCAAATAGCCCACACTGGCAGTCCAATTCATTGAAACCGAGTTTCAACGAGACTAGCAAGTATTAAAGCTCTAAAGAGAAATAATCTAAAAGCAAGAGCTTTTCTTTTTAGCAAGCAAAATAGCAAATGAGAATTATTTGCGTTACGCAAATATCAAGCAACATATTCATACTCCAATTAAGATCTTGTCGATTTTCATTTTTGGCTTATTGTGACGTAGTTCATTTTCATACAATTCAGATAATTTATATTTTGAGTTGGCACTTTAATACCATTTGTTCCGCCGTGAAATCATTGGAAAAATCATATACGAATTATAATTTTTTATAGCTTTATTATTACTTTTTGCATCTTATTTCTACTGGGCTGAATCGGTCAATGTTTTAATGAAAATAAAACTGATTTATAAGTAATTTCTCGTTTGAGTCGAGCTTAATGACCGATGATTTTTGCAAGTGAAAATGGAAAGCCGAAGGTTCGAACCCACACAACCACCATTAAGTGACCGGGTTTCGCTGTTGGTAGGAGCTCATCAGACATATCAACTGTGGAGTGGCTTTTAAGTCATTAAAAAAACAAATACTGGTTTATTTGATTTTTCTTCACCTTTGATGATTGTATTCCAACTTCATCAGAAGATTTATTTTTCAAAACCCTACCAGGTTATCGAATTAGTAATCGGATTAAAATCTCTTTTAGGTTCATGCTGGTTTTTATTTTTTCCTTAATGGAGCGAGAAATATTTGGTCTTTTCCAGTACTGCAAGAATCTACTATTTTTTTCGATAACATAAAGGAAAAATTGTTATCGCAGTAAAAGGCAGTAGCTTTTTGCAGTTTCTGGAACAGAGCAATTGTTTTTGTAATCTTTACAATATTTTCGTTCGAGTTTCAATTTTTGCCTTACTACGGCGCACAATGGTTCAGGAATCGATTTTCCTGGCCAAAAATCAACATTTTGTTTTGTCAAAGATATTTAATTTCTATATGGGATTCGACAGTAAACATATTGAAACTAAGGAAACCAAAAAATTAGGTCAAAATATTGGGAGGCATGGGCGCGGTGTGCCCCTAATAACGAACATTTTTCCATTTTTCGGAAATACGTAATCTTTGCAAATTTCTGGAGAAAGACGTAGCTATTTCTCGGAAACTATAACAGATATTGTGTTCATTGTTTTTTTTGTACGGTAGGTAGGATTGTGGCCTTTGAACATGAGCTATTTTATTTTTCCTCAGGTACTAAATTTTATGAAATTCCAAATTTAGTGAACTAGAACTTTTGTGGAACATCATGGAACAAATTTTTTCAATTTATTGAAATTACATGGGTAAAAATGTGTGGTTTCCTATACTTTATACAAATTAACTTTTTTTTGAGTATATGAGTTTTTGTACGAGTTATATACGTTTTATGAAAACCCAAGGAGTATTTTTTTTTAATTTTTGAAAAAATTTAAATTTTTTTGTAAATTTCTTTTTTCAAATGTTTGAATAAAAAAAATTTTCGAATTTTTTTTTCGATTTTTTTTAGTTTTTTGGAAATTTTATTGTTTATTTGTTGGTGTTTGACTATCTTTAATACATAGGAAGATATAAAAAGCACAAAAACACTCATATTTTGATGAAAAATAGTTAAAAAACTCAAAAGTTTAATTTTGACCTTGAATTCCTCTGCAACTACCAGACCGAATTTGACCGTTTGTAATTCGCCTGATAGCTGATTGTGTTATCTATCTAACAAAAAAAAAAAAAAGAATCCGTTCAAAAGTTACAGAATTTTGACCAGGAAAAACGATTCTGAACCACTGTGCGGCGATGAATATTTTTGTGATAGTTTTATTATTTTCCTTTCGATTTATACGACCTACCTATATTTTTGATATATCTTAAACTCGGGAAAAAAGCAACACTTCTTCATTCTATAATCCAAACCAGCACCCTATTTTTAAAAACACAATTGAAAATCCAAGTTCAATTTCAGTACTAGACTTTTCTCTTTGAAATCAAAATAGCGAAAGAGAATTGTTTGAATTTTTATTTTTGCCTAACTAAGGCTAAGGAAATTTGTTAATGATATTTTTAATTGTTTTAATTGAAAAAATTAGGAGTGTGCCGAAGTGTACCGAAGTCTTTTGCGTTATCCACATAGTAAGCGAGCTTTGAATCCCTGCTTGAACCAATCTCAAAGATTTAAATACACAGTTCTATGTCTTTGCCAATCTAGATTTTTATTTTTTACCTTAATAGGGTGGGCTCCTGCAATAGATTTATACAGAATTTTAGTATCGATTCAAATTCCTCAGAAGACTTATTTAGCTTCTGTAGCTTGTTAAACATTGTTTTTGAAAAGCTATTCCTCGGATGAAGTAGAAAATATGAGTTTTATTGGGTTATCCAAATTGTAAGCCAATTAATCAACCTTGACTACCAACAATAATTATTATTTGCGGTCGTATTACAAATTTCTTCACATCTGATTATGTGAAGCGAATGAGAATTTTTTATACTATATACGTATATGCTTAGTTTTATTGATTTAATTTAATTTCCTCAGAGAATTAATTTTACATCTGTTATTTGCCAGGTATTGTATGCATAAACTAGACATTGAGAAGTTTTTAGGTAATCCAATTTGTAAGCCTATATATCCCCAATGACTCAATTTTTGTAGGGCCTTTGTCAAATCACCTTATAAATCTCTTTTAAAAATAATAGCATTTCCTCGAAGATGTTGTAAAATGCAGCAATTTATATTTTCAGCTTTACACGAAGCTAATGAGAATTATTTGCAGTAAGGTAGCTATTAATCCACAATGACTCAATCTGTTTAGCCATTTGCCCTACATTTTTACATAATATTTGCGTTGGTATTTTCCACCTAAAATCTTCAACCTCAAAGTTGTTGTAAAACGCAACAATTATTTATATTTAAATTTATGCGAAGCGAATGAGAATTACTCGCTGTAAGGAAACTATTAATCCACATTGAGTTAATCTTTAGCCCGTTTGCTAAATCACATTATAAACCCCATTGGAAAATAAAACCACCTACATTGTTAATTATTATTTGTGGTCGTATATTCACCTAAAACCTTCAATAAAACGCAACAACTTACATTTTTAGTTTCATGCGAAGTGAATGAGAATTATAGCGTTTCTTTAAAGGATTTGTTGTTTTGTGGCTCAATGATTAAATTTCCTCAAAACAATTATTTCGCTCATATTCTTCGCCAGGTATTGCTTGGACAAAACAGAAGGGTAATTAAAATTTAAATTTTGTTAATCCAATCAATTGTAATCCAATTTATTCACAATGAAAAAGCCTTCACATGAATATGGCGCTTCTTTAAAGGATTTGTTTTTTGTGGCTAAATATTTTAATTTCCTCAAAATATTTATTTTGCTTATATTCTTCGCCAGGTATTGCTTGGATAAAACAGAAGGGTAATTAAAATTTGAATCCAGTTAATCCACAATGACTCAATTTTATCCACCTGAAATCTTTAAACTCGAAGTTGTTGTAAAACGCAACAATTTATATTTTTAGTTTTATGCCAACCAAATGAGAATTATTTGCAGCCACTAATCCACACTCTAAGCACCCAATAAAGCACTATTTACTTTAATTTTTATTACTCCTAACCCTTTGCCAAATCTCACTGAACACATACACACATAAATCTTTTCAAAACACTAACGCACACAATAAAAAAGTAAAATCCAACTACCCAGCAAACCAAATGTCTGATGTCCGACACGTCTGAACAATTTCGAAAGCAAAGTCGTTCAGATTTCGTTCCGATTTCTAAACGATTTTTCGGAAAGGAAATAGTTCAGATTTTGTACCGATTTCGTTCAGATTTCGGAACGAATGTCGGATAGAAATTTCCTTTCCGAATTTCTTAAGGATTTTCTTCAGATTTCGTTACGAAATCGGACCGAAATCGATCCGATGTCGCTTCGACATTTTGTTCCGAAATTATGTCAACCACTTCATACAACTTTCGTTAAGATATCGTTACGATTTCGGACGATACGTCCGATATTTTGTTCCGATTTCGTTACGAAGTCGGTACGATTGGTTTGCTGGGTAATTAAAAAGTTGTAAATGGATTTTGAGTTTTATTTTTTTTTTGCTTTTTTTTTTTGTTCACCCACATAACACAATATAAATTTTCAAATATAATAGGTAGTGGAGGACTGGCGGCCTTTCACAAGAAGCAAAAACGAAAAAAAAACAAGATAAAATCATAATCCTCTCATTTGAAGCGTTTTTTTGGTAAGATGTTGTTTTCTGTTTTTATTTTTCGTTGATTTACTTCCTTCTCGTTGGCAAGAAAATCCGCCAACAAAATCTATTACCACATAAAGCACACACGTTAGTCGGTGGAGGAGAAGCGAGCACAGGTAAATATTTTGGAGGAGACACGGCAAATGTTGATTTTTTTATTTTTATTTAGTTTATTTTTTTTCTTGGCTGAACGCCCACCCAAATCAACACTTCAAAAACGAAACAAAAACGAGGGATTTTTAATCATATAGCGGCTGTTATAGTTGAGGCACTTTTTTGGGGATTTAATTTAAACACTTAGGAGGAGGGGAACACTGTGATGAAGCACACACACTGTACTTGAGACACAAAATTTGCAGCTACATTCAAAATTGTTGGTATTTTTTTTTTTTTGAGAATTTTATTATTTTTTTTCGTGAAGTAGACAATTTTTGTCCTTAATCTTTTAGTTTGTTCCAAAACTTTCACAAATTTATTGCTATTTTTAGATTTTTTCCTGGGATTTTAGTGGATTGTTTTTGCAGTTAAAGAAAATTTGAAAAATTTTGTCCTCAAATCTTTGGGCTTGTCCCCAAAACTTACCGTTAAATAAAAATTTCTTGTTGATAGAAGAGTTATGTATAACACATATAGAAGTTGTATTGGTTGAAATAGCAGGGGGGCGTTGTTTTAAAGTTGCAAATAAAGTTGAAGTAAATCCCAATAGTTGTGTTGTTTTTTATTTGTATTTATTTATATTTCTTGTTTTGAAAAAATATTTTGTTTTGTTAAATTTTGTTTGAATCACAGGATAAATTATTGTAATTATTGAGAGATGAAATTCGATTTGGTTACACTACTTTTATTATAATTTTTTTTGTATTAATATTTTAGCGTGTTTTTTTATTTTTTACAATATTTAATAATTTACAAAATTTCTGGGTTTTAGTTTTTTATTTTTAATTTTTTTTATTAATATTTTTAGTTTTTGTGTTAATTTTTCAAAAATATCCAATTTTTATTGATTAATCCTCAAATCAATCAATTTAGTTATTTATTTTCATAAATGCATTGAAATCAGCTTTAAAATTGATTTTGAAGCTGTGATATGTGCTTTCAATCTTTTTTTGGGGGTTTTGAGTTGTAATGAGGCTCTACCGCTTCAAAGTAACCAACATTTTTCCAAATTTCAAAATTTTGGAATTTTTATTTTTTTGTAATCCTTTATTGTGTTTCGGGTGTTGGGGTTTCAAGAGGAAAATAATCCATTTCCCGTTATATTTTTTGATAATTTATCCATTTTTGGCGTTTGTTGTAATTCACTTCAAAACTAGACATGGTTTTGCATGAAAAATCCAGGTTTTTCTATTTTCAAATTTCCGTTACTTTGTTTTAGATTTTTTTTTTCACTATGCCAAAAATTCTATTTTCACTTGGTTTAGAATTTGCATAATTTTTCTGATTTTTCTCTGCCTTAGCTTTCGTTTAACTTCGTTTCCTTAGAAATCATTTTTTTCGCACTGTCGTTTTGTTCTACCGAAACCGAAACATTGAACGACCAAAAAACTTAAATAAACTAAAAATTCGTACAAAATAAATATTTTGTTTATTCTTTTTTTTTCAGGTGTAAACCTTCTCGATTTCGTTTAAGATAAGGTTTATTTATTTATTTTTTTTCGTTTTTAAATTTTCGGTGAATATTGATTTCTTGTTGTCATCACTCTCATCATCATCAATATTATCATCATAATCACACACACGGTAAAACAACCGAAAAAAGTAAAGCCATCAGAGCAACAGCAGGCAGGCTCTACTACTCTAGGCTAGAGGTACGCGTTATAATGGTATTATGAAACGCGCGCGCTATTGTCGGAATGAATGTTGTTGATACGACAAACGTTACATGGAGACTAACTTGCCTCGAGTTCTTGTAACTGTTAGTGAGTCTTGTAATAAAATATAAAACAAACGAAAGAAGCACAAGGTACACAACACGAGACCACGAGAGGAGAACGAATGGTATAGCAGCACTCGCAACAAGCACACATACGAACACTCACAGTCATACACATAGTATGAGCAAGAAAATGGTCAAACAGTTCGTCGGCTGTTGGGTTAGATTACAAAAGGCAAAAATGTTTGTGGCTCGTGTGCTGTTGGGCCAAAGGAAAAACCGACCCTGTGTGTCTCGTCTGCATGCAACACACAACGGGGTTGTAAAATTAAACTCTCCATTAAAACGACTCTCTCTCTCTCTCTATTCTCAAAATTCTGGGTCTCATTCTCTCTATTTTCCTATACAAAAATTTATCATCACAGTTTTGTTTGCTGATTTTCCGTTATTTGGTTCCAAGTAAATCTCTCTCCCTCTCAATATGAATAAAATTTGCTTTCATTTTCATTGCGGCCTCTCTCTCTCTCTGAGAGTCCCCATAACAGTGGTCCCTTCACTCAACAAAACACCTCTGTGTTTTACGGTAATTGAAATTTTTTACATTTGTTGACTTGCGGTAATTTTTTCCACCTCTCTCAGAGAGAGTCTCCCTAACAGAATTGTACTCTCTCAACAAAACACCTCCACATAGCACTAGTTGTTGTTATTGTTTTTACGGTAATTGGAGTTTTTACATTTGTTGACTTACGGTAGTTTTATTGCTGCCACCGTTATTCATCCACACCGTTGTTGTTGTTGCTTATAGTGTATTAACTTTGTTACCCCCCTCCACCCACACATACTCGCTCTGATGTATATTAAGGGGGTATTTTTTCCGTGTGATTTTTGAGAATATTGTTCGCCCCATTTGTATCCTGTTTTACTTTACGTCCGTTTATATTCTTTCTTCCTTCGCTTCACCGCCGCCTCACGTGTGAGCAACAATTTGTTCAATGTTGTTGCTCCTCTACACAACATTACTGTCTCGTTATTGTTGTTGTTTTTCTTGCCATATTTTCTGTATGTCATATTTATGTTTTAAATATTGTGTTGGATTGACATTTTTAATATTTTCGTGGGTCTTTGAACTATTTTATGAGAGTAAACCAATAAAGGTTGGACTATTGCACAGGAAGTAATAGAGCAAGAGAGGCCAAATTTGAAAGCAAATATTTTCTTTTCTAAATAGAAAAAATTTGCCAATAAGAAAATTTGGCAAATTTAAGCAAAATTGAACGACAATCATATCGTCCGCAAGATCAAATTTTCTTCTTAAAAGAAAAATTGTTGCCAATAAGAAATTTGGAAATTTTAAATAATTGTTGACATTTTGAAATTGAACTAATAAGGTCCTTCCTACCTTCCACAAAATCGTATACGAAGGGAACGACATTGTCAAGGAAATCCACAAAAAATCCCATTACTGCAAAACTAATGACAATATTTTGATATCATAAAAATTTATATTTGAGAAATATAGGTTCGCAATTTAAAGTCAAACTTTGGGGCCAACCCACAGTGGCAACATTTAAATTTTTTATTGGAAATAATAATAATAATAATAAAAATAATAAATAAAAAATCGTATATTTTAAAATAGAAATTGAATGGACTAAAATAATAACGGACTGTGTGAGGCCGTTTCTGAAACAGTGAACTTCCCCCTAAAAGAAAATAGAGAATGGTTATACCTAGAATGGACCTCAAGACCTTAAGAGGAATTCTGTTGCCTATAGACCCCATGAAATCGTCTGTAGTCTATAGACGCCCCCAAATGGGTTTCTGTTGCTTATAGCATGAGGTCTTCTGTTTTTTATAGACGACTTCAGGAGGTATTCTGTTGCCTAAAGATGGCCTCAAGTAGTCATATGCAGTCTATTTTCAGCCTCAAGAGGTCTTCTATTGCTTATAGACGACCTTATCTAATCGTCTGTAGTATATAGACGGCCGAAAATGGGTATCTGTTGCCTATAGAAAACATTATGTAGTCGTCTGTAGTCAATAGACGGCCGCAAAAGTCTTCTGTTTTCTGTAGAAGACCTCAACTGGTACTCTCATCCCTATATATGGCTTCAAGAGGTCTTCTATTACCTATAGACGGTCTGAATAGGTCTTATGTTGCCTGTAGACGACCTAATGAGGTCTTCTGTTGCCTATAGACAACCTAATGAAGTCGTCTGCTGTCTATAGACGGCCGCAAAAGATCTTCTGTTGTCTGTAAAATACCTTAAGTGGTATTCTGATCCCTATAGATGGCCCCAACACGTCTTCTATTGCCTATAGACGGCCGGAATAGGCCTTCTGTTGCCTGTAGACGACTTTATGAGATCTTCTGTTGCCTATAGACCTCATGAGGTCTTCTGTTGCCTCTTGGTGGCCGCAAAAGGTTTCCTGTGGCTTATGGACGACCACATGAGGTCTTCTGTTTTCTAAAGACGACTTCAAGAGGTATTCTGTTGCCCTCAAGAGGTCTTATGCTGCCTATTTTTGATCTTAGGAGGTCTTCTATTTTCTAACGACGACTTCAAGTGGTCTCCTGATCCCTATAGATGCCCACAAGAGGACTTGTATTGTCTATCGACGGCCCCAAAAGGTCTTCTGTTGCCTGTAGACGACCCCATGTGTTCTTCTGTTGTCTATAGACGGCCTCAAAAGGTCTTCTATTGTCTAACGACGACTTTAAGTGGTCTCCTGATCCCTATAGATGCCCACAAGATAACTTGTATTGTCTATCGACGGCCCCAAAAGGTCCTCTGTTGCCTGTAGACGACCTCATGTGTTCTTCTGTTGTCTATAGACGGCCTCAAAAGGTCTTCTATTGTCTAACGACGACTTCAAGTGGTCTCCTGATCCCTATAGATGCCCACAAGATAACTTGTATTGTCTATCGACGGCCCCAAAAGGTCCTCTGTTGCCTGTAGACGAACTCATGTGTTCTTCTGTTGTCTATAGACGGCCTCAAAAGGTCTTCTGTTGCCTATAGGCGACCTCATGGGGTCTTCTGTTGCCTATAGACGACCTCATGAGGTCTTCTGTGGCCTATAGACGACCTCATGAGGTCTTCTGTTGCCTATAGACGACCTTATGAAAACTTCTGTGGTCTATAGACGCCCTAAAAGGTCTTCTGTTGCCTTAGACGACCTCATGAAGTCTTCTGTTTTCTAGAGACGACTTTAAAAAGTATTCTGTTGCCTATAGATGACCTCTAGAGGTCTTCTGTTGCCTATAAACTATCTGAACAGGTCTTATGCTTTCTATATACGGCCTTAAAAGGACTTCTGTTGCTTATATACGACCTCAAGAAATCTTTTGTAGCCCACAGGCGATCTTAAAAGGTCTTCAGTTACATATAGACGAGGACTGTAAAGTCAAATAACACCACGTATAAAGCAGTAAAGAAACAAGCCAGAAACGATAAAGTCAGTTTTATAAATTCTATGGCTTCCTTCGCATCAGCAAGTTGTGGAGACTTAAAAACAAAATCCTTAAAAAAACAACAATCGAGCGGTATAATTCTCACACATTTCTGAGATAAAGTTTTGTAGCCCCAAAGAGGACTAAATATCAAATTTCAGCCATTAAGGTTGGACATTGAGGCCGCAGCCTTCAAAATAACAAAATCGGGAGGTACCTTTCTATGGGGGCTATATCAAAACCTGGACCGATATAGCCCATTGAAGCTATGTCTTAAATATGGCAAGCTGTATCTTGATTTCAACGGACAGACGGACGGACAGACGGATATAGTTATATCAACCTAGAATTTTATGCTGATCAAGGTTTTCCGACAAATATTTCCATGCACAGAAAAAAATTTTAGCCATTTGATAAAAAAATTAAAAGATTCATTCAAAAATTTATCGATTTTCCGGCGATAAAAAAATTGTCATATTGACAAAATTTGATAAAATTATTTGATCACAAAGTAAAAATACAACTGATAAAATATTTCACATATTGACAAAAAATATTTATCAAAATATTCCACATTGTCAATATGTGAAATATTTTATCAGTTAAATATAAAAAATCGATAAATATTTTAGTCAATATGTGAAATCTTTTATCAGTTGTATTTTTACTTTGTGATCAAATAATTTTATCGAATTTCGTCAATATGATCATTTTTTTATCGCCGGATTTTTTTTTCTGTGTGTGTTACAAACGGAATGACAAATTTAACTATACCCTCCATATTTTGGTGGAGGGTATAATAATGTAATTGAGAAACTCACACGAACACACTGGGTATATGTCCCAACTGCCCCCGGCCATATGCATTGAATATCGAATTCGGTGCCTATGGAATAAAGGAGCATAACAGGGACACAAAATTCAACACCGACAGCATGGATATCAAAGTTATCCAACATTTTACCTCGAAACTTATGAAGAAAATAGAGTCTAATTTTGAAATATAACAAAATTGCCAAAATAATTACCTCCCCTTCAATATGTATATTCCTATAACCTGTGAATCTAGACTAGGGGCGTTAAGGCATAATCCAACGGACGTAGCGTCATATCACTGTTCGCTCGAAGAAGAATTGTGCCATAGGTCCGTATCTGCGCACCCTCTCGTACTACACAGGCATGCTGTCGCAACGAAATTTTATCATTAGTAGGGTAAAAGTAACCTGTTTCACGACGGTCTAAACCCAGCTCACGTTCCCTTGCATGCATTTTGCATCACAATGATAGGAAGAGCCGACAACAAAGGATCAAAAGAGGACGTCGCTATGAAGGTTTGGCCTCCATAAGCCAGTTAGTATCTTTCTGGCGTGTGGTATCTTTCTGGCACCTCCTGTTAAAAACTAATCCAAATTTTTGCTGTCACTGTGTGTACTGAACACTGGGATCAAGTCAGAATTTGCCCTTTTGTTGTATGAATCCGTCCGCATGAGTTGGCCTTGGGACACCTCAGATATTATTTGAGAGATGTACAGCTACAAATTAAATTCCCTGCCTGGCAATGGCCTTGAATTAGATACCATCATCGCATTAAATTTTTTTTACAATTATATAATAAACTCTTGTGTCCCGTTTCTCTAAGACGATTCGGATTTAAATTCGCTCGAATTAATACCAAGCTCCTGCTGTTGTAGACAATTTTGAATCAAATATTTTTCAAAAAAAAAAAAACCAAAAGTTTGGCAGTAGTTCGAACGAATTTCTATTCAAATCGTCTTAGTGAAACAGGTCATTAGTATTTTGATCAAAAAGTTTTAAAACCCAACATTAGATATATACATAGGTCCGTATAAGCAAAGAAAAATACTCGTAGTAGTGGTATTTTATCGTTGATACAACCGACAGCATAACTCCCAGTTATTCTACACCTTTTATGTCTCCTTACACTGCCAGAGTAGATGCAAGCCCAACGGAGTCTTCTTTTCCCGCTAATATTCCAAGCCCGTCCTCTTGGCTATGGTTTCGCTTGAGTAAATAGGGACAGTAGGAATCTCGTTAATTTGAGTAACTAATTTCAGATTCGTAGCAAAACTATTGATTTTACCTAACAGAACAAAAAAGTGGAGTTTTTTTTAAGAATAATTTTCAGCGCAGATCTCATAAACAATCGCCGATTTTTTACAAACCTGCCTTTATTAAATAATATTTTTCAGCGACCTCCAGGCCACGAATCGCGTTTTTTAAATATTTGTCATTGGCCATCAGACCAACAAACGAGGATATTTTAAATAATAGAAATATACTATTAAAAATTTTATGCACTTATAACAAGGTAATGTTTGTATTTTACAGCCCAGGTCCTCCCCCAAACCGAAATAAATTATTTTTTGAACCGTTCCAAGTGCATTTACGTGTAATGATTGTATAGGTCGGGGCCCATATAATGGGGCTAAATCTCGAATGAGAAAAAAACAAATGACATATTCGATGGATTGAGATAAACAATATGTCTCATAGTAATTTTTCCGTGTTTCAATGATTTTCAAATTCTAATTTTAATTCCAATTCGACGGATTGAGGTAAACAATATGTCTCATAGTTATTTTTTCTCTGTTCCAATAGTTTTCAAATTCTAATATTAATTCCAATTGGATTTTACAACATTTCCACTACATTTACAGTACACAAATTTCCGCAATTTATAAAGAAATGTTATAGAAATGAAAAAGTCTCCCTCTCGTAATAAAACATTTCTACTGTACCCACCATTTCCTCGTTATAATGTTATGTTATCGGCTGTGTTATGTTAAGATGTTGCTAGCGATTTCCTTCTCTTCACTGTTAACATGTGATAATATGGCTCTGTTAGAGGTTTACATTAATGTATAAGTGGCGTATAAGAGTTTCGTTTCCAAAGTGTTCCTCGAAAGAGGCTTCATTTCCGGTTTCTCTTAATATGTTAAGTAGATAACAGTGTTTGTTATTCATGCTGTTGTCTTCTTGTTTACAGTAAATGGTCTTTCGATGTTGGATGGTCAGAAGAAAATTAGATTTCTGTGTGATTGACGATAAGTTTTGTGAATTATAATTTCCAATTTGATTTTAGAAAAATTATGTATGAATGTAGCTGGCTATTATATGTAGATAGGCTCAGGTAGTCAATTCCTTATCACGTCATGGTGAACTTATCGACGTCTATTTTAAAAACTACGATGGCCGAGAAATTTTGAAACAAACGCGCAATTACGATGGACTTTGAAGACATATAAAAAATGTCCATTTCAAAAATTACTGCAAATTTGAGCTAAAACAACAGCACACGGTTCAATATATAAGGATGTAGGGTTTAAAAGTGTACTTAGACCCCCTTACATATCTTAGATCTTCTTCTTTTACTTTCCTCTTAACTACTTGAGGAGCATAGGGCTTCCTAAATAGTGCGGTAAAAAAAACTATTGCACACAAATATCACTTATTAGGCAAGGGGTGACTTCACTCAATACGTTCAGCTTTAATGATATGGGGTATCTCCTTCATCACTGTGTCTGTAAATCGTGTCTATCGACACCAATTGTATCCCCGCGTACCCTTCTATCATTCTGATTCCCATATCTAAACCGGATACAATAGTCAATTCGGAGAATTTGTAGTCGAACCTATATTGGACAAAGCTCAATAGCTGGTCAAGTAACTCAAATCGCTTGCAGACAAAAATTGTGTTTGCGCAGGCTAAAGCGATTTTATTTGATTGGCCTCGAAGATGACAACAACTCTAAGTGACAGCCACTTTGAAGCATAGAAAGCCAAAGAAATAGATGGCGAAAAACCCGTGATTGTGACTGATTCCTCTGGCTTTGGCAATAAGTCCATAGGGCAAAAATGATAAGAAAGGTCAATAGTACCATGAGATCTGGCAAACGGGCCACGGCAGGACCTAACGCTGATGGATATCACAATCCCATATCGTCTTAAAATATCTCCCTTCCTTCAAAATACCCTCGTCTTCAAAATTTTCTTAAAAATCCATGTCTTCAAAATTTTCTTAAAAATCCACGTCTTTAAAATTTTCTTAAAAATCCTCGTCTTCAAAATTTAAAAAAACCACGTCTTCAAAATTTAAAAGAAGAACAAACGTCTTTGAAATTAAAAAAAAAACAAGTAAAAGTATCAGTCAGCTTCGCCGACAGAGATATACCCTCAGCCTGTGCATATTGAAACAATTTTTACCAAAAACGTATGTATTTTGAGGGTTTTAAACATTTTGGATGTATGAACCGACAAAAATGTTGATTAGGATTAAAGATCAAAAGTTTTGCGGAAGAGATACTTAAAGGAATGGATCGACATTGACCATTATGGAAGTGTATCTCCAGCCACTACATATGGTGCCATAGGGGGTTTTTACAGCCTTCGAGCTGTTTGCTCAAGAAGTATGGACAACCCTTGAAAAAAAAAATTACCATCTTAATTAAGGCAGCGAATGCAAGTTGCTTCAACAAAAATCAAAGTGATTCGATTGCAGGTCTTAAAGTGAACTTATCCGAAATTTTGTGTGGGAGGTACCGGATGGAGTAGACAAATATAGTCCATATTTGAACCTGATCTTTACCTGGGAGATATAATACGATGTGTAAAGTATGGACCAATTCGGCCACTCCCTTCAAGAGTTACCGTACGAACAATTTTTGCGAACATTTTTGAACTTTTGTGGGGGAGGTACCTGAAGGGGTGGACCGAAATAGTTTATCTTCGAACTTAAACTATGTTTGGACAAAATATTACTTAGGCCAAATTTTGGACCAAATCGGCAGATCCGTTTGAGAATTATCTTGCGCTCCAACAACCTCACACGGTGTCATGGGGGTTTTTTGCAACTTTCAGGCTATTTACTCAGGAAGTGTGGACTTGCCCTTGATGAAACTTGTACCGTCGTATGGGGGGCAGTGAATACAAGTTGCTAAAACAAAAATCAAAGCGATTCGAGAGCAGGTCCTAAACTGAACATATCCCAAATTTTTGTGGGAGCAACCCGAAGGAGTGGACCGATTGAGTCCATATTAGAACGTCATCTATGTCTAGTACACGTTTCACGATGGGCAAAGTATGGACCAAATCGGTTACTCCCTTCAAGAGTTACCGTGCCCACAAATTTTTCGAACATTTTCGAACTTTTGTGGGGGAGGTACCGGAAGGAGTGGACTGATATAGACCATCTTCGAACTTAAACTAAGCTTGGGAACAATATTACGAAAGCCAAAATTTGGTCCGAATCGGTTGATCCATTCGAGAGTTATCGTGCGCTCCAGCCAGCCAGACAGACAGACGGACGAACATTGCTCAATCGACTCAAAATTGTCTGAAACACATTTCGTCCAAATATACTTGGGGTCTAAAACCATTATTTCGATGAGGCACATTTTGCCCGTATGAAAGTGTATATACTAGGCCGGGGCGATTTGTATGGAAGGAAAAAAGTGTTATCGGGCGTCTGGAGTTTCTGATTCTTGGGATTGTACTGAGCAAAAAAGTCAACTAGACCCTATGTCTACGGTGAAAATCGAGCCCCCGGATTTTGACTTGTAGTTTTTTTCAAGGATTTTTGCATAAATGACACTGTGCTACAAAATGGGACTCAAAGTCAGTGGATGGAAAATTCTTTTTGGAGATGAAAGCCCTTGGTGAGTGTGGTAAGAACCCAAAAGGAAATTTTCACCGTAGGTCAAGTTTCCGAGATATTGTGTGATTAATGGTTCAATTTTGGCCCCTTAATATGTGAGAAAATAGCTTTATATCTCTCTAAAGCGTTATTGTAGCTTCATTTTGACATTACATATCTTCAGTCAAATCGGGTGGTGAATCTTTTTGTAGAATATTTCATCCCTCTAACTCAATTCCTTTCACGTCCTTTTCGTCCTTTATTTCTTGAATCGTAGTGAAAGTACCACAAGTCGAGATTTTACAGCATCCAAATATTCTACAAAAATGTTGTTCAGAAGATTTTAGGTACGGTTCTCAGTTATGACCAATCGTTATTTCTCCGATTTCATGGTCCTTTTTGACATTTACCCGGTTTTCGTTCAGAAACCTATGCTTTGTTTTTATGCATATTCGTTATTGGTCTGTGGTGCTTCTGAAATAATATCCGGGGGCTCGATTTTCACCGTAGACATATGGTCTAGTTGACCTTTTTGCTCAGTACAATCCCAAGAATCAGAAACTCCAGGCGCCCGAGATGATGTTCAAATCGCCCCACTCTAGTATATACCCTCGTTAGCATAAATGCTGAGGGTATAAAAACCACCTCTTCGAGAATTCTAAAAAAACATGTCTTCAAAAATTCTTAAAAATTCTTCTTTGAAAATTCTTAAAAACACGTGTTCAAAAATTTCTTAAAAAGTCCAAGTTTTCAAAAATTCCTTAAAATATCCTCATCGGCAAAAATTATTTAAAAATTACTTTCAAAATTCAAATTCATAAAAATTTCTTAAAAATCTTCAAAAATTCCTTAAAAAACCCACGTCATTGAAAACTCTTAAAAACGTCGTCAACAATTCCTTAAAAATCCACGTCAGTGAAAATAATTAAAAAACGTCGTCTAAAATTCCTTAAAAAATCCACTTCATTGAAAATTCTTAAAAGACCTCTTCAAATCCTTCTTATAAATCCACGTCTTCAAAAATTCCTTAAAAATCAACATGTTTAAAAATTCCTTAAAAGTCTAAGTCTTCAAAAATTCCTTAAAAAATCCACGTTTTAAAAATAATCTTTAACAAATCTACGTCTTCAAAAGTGTCTTTAAAAAATTCACATCTTCACAAATTTCTTTAAAAAATCCACGCCACCAAAAATTTCTTTAAACATTTCTTTAAAAAATAAACGTCACCAACAATTTCTTTAAACATTTCTTTAAAAAATCCATGACTTCAAAATTCCTTAAAAAATCCACGACTTCAAAATTCCTTAAAAAATCCACGTCTTCAAAAATTTCTTTAAAAAATCCGCATCTTCAAAAACTTCTTTAAAAAAATCACGTCTTCAAAAATTTCTTAAAAAAATCCACGTCTTCAAAAATTTCTTTAAAAAATCCGCATCTTCAAAAACTTCTTTAAAAAAATCACGTCTTCAAAAATTTCTTAAAAAAATCCACGTCTTCAAAAATTTCTTTAAAAAGTCCACATCACCAAAAATTTCTCTAAACATTTTTTTAAAAAAATCCACGTCTTCCAAAATTTCTTTAAACATTTCTTTAAAAAATCCATGACTTCAAAATTCCTTAAAAAATCCACGACTTCAAAATTCCTTAAAAAATCCACGTCTTCAAAATTTTCTTTAAAAAGTCCACGTCACCAAAAATTTCTCTAAACATTTTTTTTAAAAAATCCACGTCTTCCAAAATTTCTTTAAACATTTCTTTAAAAAATCCATGACTTCAAAATTCCTTAAAAAATCCACGTCTTCAAAAATTACTTTAAAATTCCATGCCTTCAAAAATTTCTTTAAAAAATCCACGTCTTCAAAAATTCATTTAAAAAATCCATGTCTTCAAAAATTTCTTTAAAAAATCCACGTCTTCAAAAATTACTTTAAAAAATCCATGTCTTCAAAAACTTCTTTAAAAAATCCACGTCTTCAAAAATGTCTTAAAAAAATCCGCGTCTTCAAAAATGTCTTTAAAAAATACACGTCTTCAAAAATTTCTTTAAAAAATCCACGTCTTCAAAAATTTCTTTAAAAAATCCACGTCTTTAAAAATTTCTTTAAAAAATCCACGTCTTCAAAAATGTCTTTAAAAAATCCACGTCTTCAAAAATGTCTTTAAAAAATCCACGTCTTTTAAAAAATGTCTTTAAAAAATGCACGTCTTCAAAAATGTCTTTAAAAAATCCACGTCTTCAAAAATGTCTTTAAAAAATCCACGTCTTCAAAAATGTCTTTAAAAAATCCACGTCTTCAAAAATGTCTTTAAAAAATCCACGTCTTCAAAAATGTCTTTAAAAATCCACGTCTTCAAAAATGTCTTTAAAAAATGCACGTCTTCAAAAATACTTAAAAGAATCCACGTCTTCAAAAATCCTTAAAAGTATCCACGTCTTCAAAAATTTCTTTAAAAAATCCATTTAGTCAAAATGGCTTAAAAATTTATTGAAAACTCCATCTAGACTTATTGAAGGAGGCTTGAAGAAATTCATTAAAAAATCCGCGAGATACCTTAATGAAGGAGTCTTCAAAATAATATTTATAAAATCCACATCTTGCGTTAATGAAAGAGGCTTAAAGATTTTTTCTGTAACATTTTAAAAATCTTCTCCACATTCGATCCTTCCCCCTACACACATTCGACCACACATAATTAATTTATTGTCACTCGTGTTAAAAACCTCAGATGATAATCCTCAAATTAAAACCATAGAAAATTAAACGACTACGAGATGGTTGAGAATTGCTCCACTCTTAACTCCATTTCGATGGCAAGCAGCAATTTGTCTTCGATGTCGTTTGTCTCACAATTGTAGTTCAAGCAATGTTCCCCACCATTGACACAGACAGCCCCACACACACACACAAGTGTGCTGGTATATACTACGGATTCCACACTTGGTGTATTGTATTCAGATTTCAATTTATTTAAGCTCTTTATAATCCCTTTTAAATGTCTTTTAATACCTTTGTTATGACAATCTTAAATTCTTCCAAAAGTGACCTCCTTTGGATGGATGCATAATAAATGGGTGGGTGCATGCGTGACAGTGAGTTTGACTGTCTGTGTGGGGAGATGAGGGAAGTAATTGGACAGACGGAATCATATTTGTGCACTTGTTAAACAAAAGGAAGCCTAACAAAATACATATTTATTGCTTGCAAATGCAATTGTGGGGGTCATATGGTCACACATACCAACACACATATATGGATGCATGCATATATTGTGTGTGTGGGTGTCAGGCATTCATTTATCCTTAATCTTACCTATGTTCCTGATAATAAATGGGTTTTTCTCACCAGTATGTTTGGAGAGTAAAGGAATAAAGGGTATTTCGAATAAAAGTGAATGCAAAGTTACCAAAAGAACAATGTTTCAAAACTCACTGCACAAAAAAATTAGAGAAAATAATTTCCAAATGTTTTGGAATGTGAACCAAAACCTAATTTTCCATAATTGAAATTAGTTATCACATTGGTTAACTCCACAATTGCATTCCGCCTCTGATTGGCTACCCTGTAAATCTTTTGAAATGATCTGCATGTCTTTGAAACTGTGGGCCAACATACAAGGTGTTTGGTTTGCTTTTCAATGCATGAATAGCTTTGAAAATCTTGATTAATGTTTATTCCACACCAGCCAACATTTGCTGGTCTGGCATACTCCAACACCCCCACCCCTTTACCAAACATGGAGGTAAATCTATTTTAGCCAATTGATTATTGAAAATGTATAAAGCTTAAGCAAAGGTTTATAACATGATGGTGTGATTAGAGGTAAGAAGGTACACAATTTTGGAGTGATAGGTCATCAAACCAACAACAATTAAATTGGATTTTTAAACAATCCAACATCACACCATAAAACGTGGATTTGTTAAAGAATATTTTTTCAACCATCATCACGCACAAAACGTGGATTTTTTAAAGAATATTTTTTCAAACTACTTCACACCACAAAACGTGGATTTTTTAAAGAATATTTTTTCAAACAACTTCACACCACAAAACGTAGATTTTTTAAAGAATATTTTTTTCAAACAACTTCACACCACAAAACGTGGATTTTTTAAAGAATATTTTTTCAAACAACTTCACACCACAAAACGTGGATTTTTTAAAGAATATTTTTTCAAACAACTTCACACCACAAACGTGGATTTTTTAAAGAATATTTTTTCAAACAACTTCACACCACAAAACGTGGATTTTTTAAAGAATATTTTTTCAAACAACTTCACACCACAAAACGTGGATTTTTTAAAGAATATTTTTTCAAACAACTTCACACCACAAAACGTGGATTTTTTAAAGAATATTTTTTCAAACAACTTCACACCACAAAACGTGGATTTTTTAAAGAATATTTTTTCAAACAACTTCTCACCACAAAACGTGGATTTTTTAAAGAATATTTTTTCAAACAACTTCACACCACAAAACGTGGATTTTTTAAAGAATATTTTTTCAAACAACTTCACACCACAAAACGTGGATTTTTTAAAGAATATTTTTTCAACCAACATCACACCACAAAACGTGGATTTTTTAAAGAATATTTTTTCAACCAACATCACCCCACAAAACGTGGATTTTTTAAAGAATATTTTTTCAACCAACATCACACCACAAAACGTGGATTTTTTAAAGAATATTTTTTCAACCAACATCACACCACAAAACGTGGATTTTTTAAAGAATATTTTTTCAACCAACATCACACCACAAAACGTGGATTTTTTAAAGAATATTTTTTCAACCAACATCACACCACAAAACGTGGATTTTTTAAAGAATATTTTTTCAAACAACTTCACACCACAAAACGTGGATTTTTTAAAGAATATTTGTTCAAACAGCTTCACACCACAAAACGTGGATTTTTTAAAGAATATTTTTTCAACCAACATCACACCACAAAACGTGGATTTTTTAAAGAATATTTTTTCAACCAACATCACACCACAAAACGTGGATTTTTTAAAGAATATTTTTTCAACCAACATCACACCACAAAACGTGGATTTTTTAAAGAATATTTTTTCAACCAACATCACACCACAAAACGTGGATTTTTTAAAGAATATTTTTTCAACCAACATCACACCACAAAACGTGGATTTTTTAAAGAATATTTTTTCAGCCAACATCACACCACAAAACGTGGATTTTTTAAAGAATATTTTTTCAACCAACATCACACCACAAAACGTGGATTTTTTAAAGAATATTTTTTCAACCAACATCACACCACAAAACGTGGATTTTTTAAAGAATATTTTTTCAACCAACATCACACCACAAAACGTGGATTTTTTAAAGAATATTTTTTCAACCAACATCACACCACAAAACGTGCATTTTTTAAAGAATATTTTTTCAACCAACATCACACCACAAAACGTGGATTTTTTAAAGAATATTTTTTCAACCAACATCACACCACAAAACGTGGATTTTTTAAAGAATATTTTTTCAACCAACATCACACCACAAAACGTGCATTTTTTAAAGAATATTTTTTCAACCAACATCACACCACAAAACGTGGATTTTTTAAAGAATATTTTTTCAACCAACATCACACCACAAAACGTGGATTTTTTAAAGAATATTTTTTCAACCAACATCACACCACAAAACGTGGATTTTTTAAAGAATATTTTTTCAACCAACATCACACCACAAAACGTGGATTTTTTAAAGAATATTTTTTCAACCAACATCACACCACAAAACGTGGATTTTTTAAAGAATATTTTTTCAACCAACATCACACCACAAAACGTGGATTTTTTAAAGAATATTTTTTCAACCAACATCACACCACAAAACGTGGATTTTTTAAAGAATATTTTTTCAACCAACATCACACCACAAAACGTGGATTTTTTAAAGAATATTTTTTCATCCATCATCACAGCAATAAACGTGGATTTTTTAAAGAATATTTTTTCATCCATCATCACAGCAATAAACGTGGATTTTTTAAAGAATATTTTTTCGAGCAACATCACAGCAATAAACGTGGATTTTTTTTAAGGAAATTTTTTTTCGAGCAACATCACAGCAATAAACGTGGATTTTTTAAAGAATATTTTTTCATTGTCCCTCCGATCGCAAAATGAGATTTTTTTAAAGAATATTTTTTAATTGTCCCTCCGACCGCAAAATGAGAATTTTTTAAAAATATTTTTCATGGACCCTCAGGACCTTTATCCTTCCAGTTCACCAACACCCTTTCATGTCACTTGCACTAAGCCTTTCACATACATGTACGTACATATATTTTAATGCATGTAATTGTATATAACAACTAGGATTTATTTTCCGACACACATACACATAACCTCTGCATGTGCCACATAATTCGCTCTTGTATTCAGTCATGTGGAAGTGTGCATTTGAACTGACCAACCAACTAACATGAGATATGAGCAATCAATTCATATTGGAATTTTCAATTGTTTAGCAGTTATGACAAAACAAATGACAGTTCGTTCGTATGGCAAAATGGTCCAATGTAAATTCCAACAACAACAAACAATTCCCACTATGCATGCACATTCCTCCTAGTCGCCGTAACAGGCAGGCATCTGTACGTCGTACCTGTTCGCCGCCATCCATCCATTCAAGAGCTGGTTGACACTTTAAATGAGAGAGACAGATGACAATATCTATGGCAATTGTTACAAACCACAATAACAGCAACAATTTTGTTTTGTTTGTCATTCGAACGAGAATGGCCAATATTCTTTAGATTTTCCTCATTGTTGTTGGTGTTACTGTTGTGCCGTGGCCAGTGGCCACTTGTGCTGTCCATTTGCAATATGTTGCTGTTTTTTTTCTGACTCCTCAGTAGTGTGACACAAATAGATCAAATGCCGGAGATATGACATGTATTTAGTGGTTTAGTCAGTTAGTTGTTGTATTTACTGGTGTTGTTGTTGTTGTCGTTGTTGAACACGTTCAAGCTTCAATTGTTCTTTTATTTAGTTGTTCATTGCACCATTCATTGGACTGCACTTTACAAATATAAATAACAATATCTGCTACAACAACAAAATAATCAAAAGAAAAAGTCCATTGAACGGCTATTTGCCACAAAATAAACATTTGTTTTCATATTCGAATTACTTTTAATTGTTTTCGATATTATTGCTGCTGCTGTTGTTGTTTTTGTCATTGTTGATAATTACGCGAAATGAAAACAGGACAACTTGAGTGAGTGGAATTAGCTTTAAGTGCCATAGTTAGCTGCTAATTGACAACAGATAATATAATTTTGATAAGTGATTCGTGGAATGAATGCAAAAATATTCAGGTGGGTACAATGAGAGAACGTATTCAATTGTTATAGAATGATAAAACGGAACAAGACTGGTACTGTAACGCCCCACAAGTCGTGATCTCGATCTCTCGTTGTGGGGGAAAACGTTGACCTTACCGAGAAATTTCAAGAGGAAAGTTTTGTAATCCATTGCGGTGTACCGTCCTACAGAGGCTATATGAAGACGTGCATCTGTACCGAAAAATTTCTGGTGGAAAATTTTATACCCCCAACCTCCAAAATACCAAACAAAAATTCAAATTTCAAAACACCGAGAATTGGGAGGGGCCGTCCTATGGGGACTATATAAAGGCAATACCGACAATTTTTTTTACATCCACAACGAAGACCAAATACCATATTTCAGACGTTTCGGTGGGATATTGAGGCCCCTATGGGGCGTGGGCCTATACCTACAAATTTCAGGTCAAGCGTTTTAAATCACCAACAACTACTAAATGACAAATTTCAAATATTTCGGTGGACCTATACAGTAGAACCTCGATAATTCGCAATCCAAGGGACCGGTCATTTTATACGAATTATCGAGGATTTCAAATTAGCAGGGTTAAAATGCGAAGGAGGGTGACGTAGGGGATGGAAGATACCAAGCAACGGTCCTGACCGGTTTTAACATGGAAAGCCCAGGATTTATCTTGGTCTCATCCCAAGTGGACACTGAGCTCCCGGTGGTGTAACCTGGAGAACTGCCTTTAACACCCGTTAAAGGTAGTGAGCTAACATATGCCGCGCTTTAAGAACGTTAAAAACTTGGGTTTGGGCGTCGGGTTAGTAACCCTCCCCTAGAAAAAGCAGCCTACTATGAAAAAACGAAAGAAAAGAAAAACAAACCCCTCTAATGTTGACGAACCCCGCAAACGTTTTAAGGACCATGATCTGCGAATCTGCACCTGGAATGTTTGCACTCTTTATAGAGAAGGTGCAGTCTTCGCATTGGCAGACGTACTTGAAAAGTACAAGGCCGATATTACTGTCATACAGGAAATACGATGGATTGGGAAAGGCGTCACAACAACACCTAAAGGTGACGCACTGTATTATACATAGCTGCCATGACGTAAAGCATGAGTTTGGTTGCGGATTCGTAGTTAGTCGGAGGCTAAAACATCTGGTCTCCAGCTTCACCTCAGTGAATGAAAGACTAGCTGCAATTCGAATAAAATCTAAATTCTTCAACATCAGCTTTATTTGCGCTCATGCTCCCACTGAAGAAAAGGACGAACAGACCATAGATATATTTTACGAACGCTTAGAAGAAATATATGGCCGTTGCCCTTCCCATGACATTAAAATCATTCTAGGCGATTTTAATGCCAAAATTGGAAAGGAGAATATCTTTGGCCCAACAGTCGGGAAATTCAGTCTCCACAGTGAAACATCTGACAATGGTATGAGGCTGATAGACTTTGCAGCTGCAAAAAACATGGTAGATAGCAGTACCAGATTTAATCACCTCGATATTCATAAGGGCACCTGGTTGTCTCCAGATCAGAAAACAAGAAATCAAATTTGTCATGTTGTGATAGATGGAAGACATTCATCGAGCGTGTTTGATGTACGATCGTTCCGAGGCGCAAACATTGATTCGGACCACTACCTTGTTGCAGCAAAGGTACGCACCCGCTTAAACGTAGCAAACAAAGTACGAACAGAAACAACACGAAAGTTAGACATCGGTAAGCTGCAATCACAACAGATAGCCACAGCATATTCCACTCAACTAGCCCAATTGCTTAATGAGAGCACTCCTCATCCCGATAACATTTCAGCGCAATGGCAAAGTATTGCCCACTCCATGCAAACAGCCGCAAAATCCATACTTGGATACCAGAGACCTCCACCAAGGAATCCATGGTATGATCAGGAGTGTCGTGCTGCCACAGAAGAGAAAAATGCGGCATATAGGGCTACTTTACAATCCGTAGCAACGCGTAGCGCACGATAGAGATACAGGGAGAAAAGGAGAGAGGAGAAACGTCTTTTCCGCAGGAAAAAGAGAGAGATGGAAAAGCGGGAGTGTGAAAAAATCGAGATGTACAGGAGCCAGAATGAAGTCCGAAAATTCTACCAAAGAGTCAAGCATCAAACTGATGGCTTTGGTACAGGCACATCCTCCTGTAGAGACCAGCAAGGTAATTTGGTAACTGATAGAGATAGTGTACTCAGGATATTGAAAGAAAATTTTTCAAATCTGTTGGTATCCAATTGCAGCGAAGACGACGAAGATACCACAGTCCCAATCCCAGAAGATGGTATTGAATGTATACCGCCCAGCCAAGATGAGGTAAGGACAGCAATAAATCGGCTGAAGAATAATAGGGCAGCAGGGGCTGATGGCTTACCAGCCGAGCTGTTCAAAACCGGAGGCGACACGCTGATAAGGTGTATTCATCAGCTAGTTAGCACCTTCTGGCAGGAAGAACGAGTACCCGACGATTGGAACCTGATTATCGTGTGCCCCGTCCACAAGAAGGGAGATAAGAATGTATGCTCTAACTATAGGGGGATAAGTCTACTCCCTATTGCCTACAAGATCGTGTCAGGGATATTGTGCGAGCGACTGAAGCCTATGGTCAAGGAGATAATTGGACCATACCAATGCGGCTTTAGACCTGGCAAGTCCACCATTGACCAGATATTTACCCTACGTTAATCCTGGAGAAGACCCAAGAGATGCAGACCGACACCTACCACCTTTTTGTCGATTATAAAGCAGCCTTCGACAGCCCGCTGCGTTCAAAGGTATTCCAAGCCATGTCTGAATTTGGTATACCCGCAAAGCTCATCCGGCTTTGTAAAATGACTTTAACTGACACGAGGTCCTCAGTTAAAATAGGAAAGAACCTCTCCGAAGAGTTTGGTACCAAAGGAGGTTTCAGACAAGGAGACAGCCTTTCGTGTTATCTCTTCAACATCCTGCTGGAAAAGGTTATACGAGAGGCAAAAGTCTAAAGAAGTGGCACAATCTACACCAATAGTAGAAATGTTTTTTAGCCACTTACTTACTTAGCTGGTCCATTACAGAACAATTGTTCCATAAGCCGAACTAAAAAAAAAATCTCCAACTCTCTCTCCGTTTAGTGCTTCGCCTTCTGGATTACCGCGCCTTGTCATCTCTTCATCCACTTGTTTGCGCCATCTATTCTTTGGCCTGCCACTTCTGCGTGCACCACCATGCGGCCCGAATTTATACGCCTTTTTAGCGGGTTCATCATCGCTCATTCTTATGATATGGCCTAGCCAACGCAATCCTTACATCTCGATACGTTTATCTATACTGGTTTTCGTTGTATAGCAGACACAGCTTGTGGTTCATACGACGTCGATATACACCGTCAACACAGATTGGTCTATGGATAATTCGATGATTTTTTTTCTCACAGCACGGGTAGTATCAGTGTTTTGTAGACCATCATTTTTGTTTGACGAGTTGTGGCATTGTTTTTGAAGTGCTTACTTAAGCCAAGGTAGCATCTGTTGGCCAATACAATTCTTCTTTTTATTTCACAACTGATATGGTTTGTTGTGTTTACGGCGGTGGTATACGAAGTCTTTTACTACCTAAAAATTATAGGGACCAACTTCAACAATTGGTACGATCTCAATGGACGCATTGCGCGTCGACACCATCAACTTGGTCTTTTCGCCGTTTACCGCCAGACCCACTTTAGCAGATTCTCCTTCATAAAGGTATCGGTTACTTCTTTTACTGATCGTCCCATGATGCCTATATCATCAGCATAAGCAAGTAACATGTGGCTATTGGTGTAGATTGTGTCACTTCTTTTGACGTTTGCCTCTCGAATAACCTTTTCCAGCAGGATGTTGAAGAGATCACACGAGAGACTGTCTCCTTGCCTGAAACCTGTTTTGGTACAAAATTCTTCGGAGAGGTTCTTTCCTATTTTAACTGAGGATCTTGTGTCAGTTAAAGTCGTTTTACAAAGCCGAATGAGCTTTGCGGGAATACCAAATTCAGATATGGCTTGGAATACCTTTATATAATCGACAAAAAAGTGGTAGGTGTCGATCTGCATCTCTTGGGTCTTCTCCAGGGTTTGCCGCAGGGTAAATATCTGGTCAATGGTGGACTTGACTTGCCAGGTCTAAAGCCGCAATTATTTCGTTGACCATGGGCTTTAGTCCTTCGCACAATATCCCTGACACTATCTTATAGGCAATAGGGAGAAGACTTATGTCCCTATAGTTGGTGCATACAGTCTTATCTCCTTTCTTATGGACGGGACACAGGATGCTCGCCGGTTTTAAACTGCTCGGCTGGTAGGTCATCAGCTCCTGCTGCCTTATTATTCTTCAGCCGGTTTGTTGATGTCTTTTCCTCATCTTGTCCGGGTGGTATACATTCAATACCAATTTCTGGGATTGGATCTGTGGTATCTTCGCCGTCTTCCCTACTATCGGATACCAACAGTTTGGAAAAAATGTTCTTCACATATACTGAGCACCCTATCTGTATCAGTTACCAAATTACCTTGCTGGTCTCCACAGGAGTATGTGTCTGTACCAAAGCCATCAGTTTGATGTTTCATTCTTTGGTAGAATTTACGGACTTCATTTTGGCTCCTGTACATCTCGATTTTTTCACACTCCCGCGTTTCCATCTCTCTCTTTTTCCTGCGGAAAAGACGTTTCTCTTCTCTCCTTTTCTCACGATACCACTCTCTTCGCTAGGCGTTGCTACTGATTGTAGAGTAGCCCTATATGCCGCATTTTTCTCTTCTATAGCAGCACGACACTCCTGGTCATACCATAGATTCCTTGGTGGAGGTCTCTGGTATCCAGGTATGGTTTTTGCGGCTGTTTGAATGGAGTGGGCAATATTTTGCCATTGTGCTGATATGTTATCGGAGCAATTGGGCTAATTGAGTAGCTTACCGATGTCCAATTTCCGCGTTGTATCTGTTCGTGATTTATTTGCAACATTTAGACGGGTACGCACCTTTGCTGCAACAAGGTAGTGTTCCGAATCTATGTTTGCTCCTCGGAACGAACGCACATCCAACACGCTCGATGAATGTCTTCCATCTATCACAACGTGATCAAATTCATTTCTTGTTTTCTGATCTGGAGACAGCCAGGTGCCCTTATGGATGTCGAGATGTTGAAATCTGGTGCTGCTAACTACCATGTTTTTTGCCGCTGCGAAATCTATCAGCCTCATACCATTGTCCGATGTTTCACTGTGGAGACTGAATTTTCCGACTGTTGGGCCAAAGATATTTTCCTTTCCAATTTTGGCAATCGCCTAGAATAATTTTAATGTCATGGGCAGGACAACGGTCATATGTTTCTTCTAAGCGCTCATAAAATATATCTTTGGTCTGTTCGTCCTTATCTTCAGTGGGAGCATGAGCGCAAATAAAGCTGATGTTGAAGATCTTTGCTTTTAATCGAATTGCAGCGAGTCTTTCATTCACTGGGGTGAAGGTGGAGACCAGATGTTTTAACCTCCGACCAACTACAAATCCGCAACCAAACTCATGCTTTGTGTCATGGCAGCTGTAATACAGTGCGTCACCTTTAGGTGTTGTTGTGACGCCTTTCCCAATCCATCGTATTTCCTGTATGGCAGTAATATCGGCCTTGTACTTTTCAAGTACATCTGCCAATGCGTAAACTGCACCTTCTCTATAAAGAGTGCGAACATTCCAGGTGCAGATTCGCAGATCATGGCCCTTAAAACGTTTGCAGGGGGTCGTCAACTGTTGAGGGTTTTGTTTTTCTTTTCTTTTGTTTTTTCATAGTAGGCTGCTTTTTCTAGTGGAGCGGTACTAACCCGACGCACAGAGGGGAAATTTGTGTTAAAAGTTGATCAAAAGCCCTAGAAAGCTCATTTATAGTCGGATTGATATAAAATTTTGCACAAAGCATATCTTCTGTACAAGGATTAATCCTATAGCAAATAATGAAAAACGGCCCAGATTTGGATGCAGCTTACATATATGTTCGCATCTGATAAGTGATAAAAATGCACCAAAATCAATGAAATTTGACACATGCAGGCTGAACTGGTCTAAAAAAACATTGAGCCAATTTTCAAACAAATCGGTACAGATGTATATATAGTCCCATATACATATATTTCATTCCAAATTTTATTTTTTGAAACTTACTTAAATTAAATTTTTCTCAATTCACCTGAGAAAAGCCGTGAATGTTTCTGAATAATGCAAACATATTTGATAGGTGTTGGTTTAGTCTGATAAATAAGAGTCCCGGTTATAAGGCGGAACAGAATTTAGTGTGAGTAAACCTTGCAATTCCATATAAAAATATTTCATATTTTAGTTGAGAAAAATTAGATTTTTTCGGAATGGCGCAAATATGCGCAATTTTTTATGATTGAATCTGATATTTGAGACTCAAGCGCATAAAACATTAGAAGAAACTATGGTCGGGAAACGACGGGGAAATAGACTTTTTCACTATTGAAATTGTAGTAATCTTAAAAATTATCATAAAAAATGTTCATAAAGAGGATATGTATCACCATTATTAAAGAGCAAAGATGTAAAATCAATCTGAAATTTTTAAATGCTAATCTTGTTCGGAGACTGTACATAAACAATAAATCTTGAAAAATATAAATTTTCGCGAAAATAATGTCATTTTAATGTTCACCTAATTTCTTAGTTTTCGAAAATTTACTTTTTTTTCAGTATGTCTGAGTTCAATCGACTGCTGCATTGGATTGGTTAATATTACAAAGTCGAGGATGGTTATAGCAAATGTAGAAAAGAGTCTGGTTGCCGTTTATCAACATTTTTTTCATAAAAAGCAATTTTCATATTTTGAGTTTTGAGCAACTTTAGGCCTATGCCCCCCCCCCCCCCCCCCCCCCTCTGTGCGACGCCCAAACCCAATTTTTTAACGCGCGGCACATGTTAGCTCACTACCTTTAACGGGTGTTAAAGGCAGCTCCCCAGGTGACACTAAGGGGAGGTCAGTGTTCACTTGAGATAAAAGAGGGACCAAGATAAATCCTGTGCTTTGCCATGTTAAAGCCGGTCAGGACCGTTCCTTGGTATCTTCCATCCCCTACGTCAGGGTACAACCTTCAAAATACCGAAAATCGAGAGTTACCGTTCTATGGGGGCTATATCAAAACGTGGACCGATACCGACATATTACCCGTAGAAAGTTTTGTAGTCCTACTCAAGACTACATACAAAATTTCAGCCATTTTAGTGTGATAATGAAGCCAAAACCTTAAAAATACCGAAAATTGGGAGGTACCGTTCTATGGCACGTTGATCAAGAATATACATATATAGTTTGTAGGGTCTAAAATTATTATTTCGAGTAGTTACAAAGGGAATGACAAACTTAATATATCCCCCATAGTATGGTAGAGGGTATAAAAATATCTTTCGCTACACTCTCTTTAATCTAAGAAAGAATGAACTTCCGAAAATACTGACAATTATATGTTGTAATCCGGAGTACAACATACTCACTTAGGTGTTCCGAAACAGAACATTTGCCCAATAAGCCGTACTAAGAAAAGATTTCCACTACTCACGATCTTTTGATTTATCTTTTTTATTTCGACTATCACTTGTAAATTGACAATTCCATACAATCCTCACAACTCTTTCCACCCACAGTAATATCCTTCCCACCTTAAGATCTCTACTTAATACCGTTAGTACCATCAAACTTCTACAAACTTCTACATACTCAACTATCGTATTGCTTATGTTACATGCATGAGTTTGGGAAATAGTTCTCATTATTTCGCGTTACTGCCCGAATATACATATATTCTGTTTTTACCCACCGAAAATATTGAATAACGACGACAAAGTACTAGTTAAATAAAGGTGTGGCTCGTCCGTAGTCTAGGCAGTTGACACATCTCAGTCAAAGCTTCGATCTTGCGTTTAGAAAGCCAGCTACTAGCAAAGTCTCTGCTATTAGCACAAGCTGTTACAAAGATCACTGAGTTTAAAACGCTCCACGCTCTCAGCAAACTCAAAGCTCATAGCCTTCTCGGCGCTCTTAGCTAGCTCACTGCTCAAAACTAGCTTCTACTAGTCAAAATCTATCACGACAACACACGAATACTGCAGAGCCGAAAGCAATCCGAACTCCTCAGAGCTGAGCATCACATCCGATTATCACTAAACCGACCAAGACACCCGTGAGATATTGAGCCGACAGCATGCGAACACATCACATCCAACACACCCGATTACCACCAAACCGACCTACATACCTGATTGCCACTGAACCGACCATACCTGAATACTTCCGAGCTGAGCCACTCTACCGATTACCTCCGAGCCGACGGTATCCAAAATTTCAGAACGGAGCCATACATCTGATTACCTTTGACCAGACACCAACAATCCGATTGTCATCGAGTAAACATTTAGAACCCGATTATCTTCGAGCCAATCACGGCAACCCGATCAGCATCAAACCAACTATAACAATGATATTGTCATCGAGCCAACAACAACTAATCGATTATCAAATTTATATTCCATCCGTATTGTTCGTATATCAAACACCAGAGTTTTGTTATAAACACTCGTGTTTATCTTACGGTTCATTCTATCTAAGACTCGCCCTTCTATGTGTAACGTTGGAATAGGTACCCAAAAAGGGATTGGGAGTTTGTCCGGAATTTATCTTGGTTCCTCTTTCAGTTCGAGTGCACGCATAGAAGTGTTATTTTTAGAGCAATCATATTCTCAGAACAAAAGGGCGTATTTTAAAAATCTTAAAATATGTATTGTTGGTGCAACAATATATTTTTTTGTCATTATGGTGCCTGACACAAAATATATGGTTGAAACAACAATATATATTTTCAGATTTTTAAAATTCACTATTTTTTTCCTAAGAATATGATTGCTCCTGCAATATGTTTTCTCTACCGATTTACTCTGATAAAACTTCGGGTTTGGTTTCGGTGGTTTTTTTTATTTTTTTGGAAATTAAAGCATTTTTTTCTCGGGAAGAATGGACTTCAAAATAAAATCACCTCAAATGTCGAATTGCAGATACAAAAAGTGGTCCGATATAGACCATCTTAAAACTTGATCTGCCTCGGGTGCAAAAATATAGCGCTCTAGCTTAATTATTGCGAACGCTAGAGTGATTACAACAGACGGACATGGCTAGATCGTCTTAGAATTTTATCCTGCGTATATATACTTTATATGGTCGTATACTTTATATGGTCTATACCAAATATAGTTTATATAGTTAGTTTATAAGGGTGGAACAAATATAAAAAGAAGCATTTGTTTTCTTTACGGATTTATTGCTACTGACATAATATTTCGTTGAAAGCACTAAAAGGTCTTTATCACTATTTTCAGGTTCATATATCTTATCCCTAAACGACAAGGTTTTCAACATTCCACCCTGTTACACATTGCTCCCAAAAAGTAACCTACACATGAATAAAGACATTCCCATATTTGCTACAGGCATTTGCTTAACATCACTTCTAGTTGTTGTTGTTCATTGTATGGACGACGTGTTACATTTAAATCTATGGACAAGAACATAGACATTCAATCTATCTACCCCGTACCTTTATTTCAGAACATCATAATGCTCTGGTCATAATATTTAAGTAGTTTGAGTTTGCGATACTAAAGTTGGCGGCTGTATCTGAAAAAAATAAAATAAAAATATGTTGGAGATTATAAATATATTCATGGCACGTACATTCTACACATAAGTATATCAATTGTTTGACTATATTGAAACTTTTTTACTTATGATATTACAATAAATGAATACGAGGAGTAGCGGATGTAAATTTTATTTCGAAAAGTAAAATCGACAAAGGATGAAATGAATATAAATTTTTGCAATTGGTTCTAAAATGGTTTACATTTTCTTCATGGACTATCAGACCAATAAACTTTCATTTTATAAAAATATTTGTTCACCCACCATCATACCAATAAACGTGGATTTTTTAAAGAATATTCTTTTCAACCACCATCAGAACAATAAACGTGGATTTTTAAAGAATATTTTTTCACCCACCATCACAACAATACACGTGGATTTTTTAAAGAATATTTTTTCACCCACCATCACAACAATACACGTGGATTTTTTAAAGAATATTTTTTCACCCACCATCACAACAATAAACGTGGATTTTTTAAAGAATATTTTTTCACCCACTATCACAACAATAAACGTGGATTTTTTAAAAAATATTTTTCACCCACCATCACAACAATAAACGTGGATTTTTTAAAGAATATTTTTTCACCCACCATCAAAACAATAAACGTGGATTTTTTAAAGAATATTTTTTCACCCACCATCACAACAATAAACGTAAATTTTTTTAAGAATATTTTTTCACCCACCATCACAACAATAAACGTGGATTTTTTAAAGAATATTTTTTCACCCACCATCACAACAATAAACGTGGATTTTTTAAAGAATATTTTTTCACCCACCATCACAACAATAAACATGGATTTTTTAAAGAATATTTTTTCACCCACCATCACAACAATAAACGTGGATTTTTTAAAGAATATTTTTTCACCCACCATCACAACAATAAACGTGGATTTTTTAAAGAATATTTTTTCACCCACCATCAAAACAATAAACGTGGATTTTTTAAAGAATATTTTTTCACCCACCATCACAACAATAAACGTAAATTTTTTTAAGAATATTTTTTTGTCCCACCATCATTACAATAAACGTGGATTTTTGAACAATATTTGTTCACCCACCATCACTACAATAAACGAGGATTTCTTAAAGAATATTTTTTTACACCCCATCACATCAATAAACGTGGATTTGTTAAAGAATATTTTTTCGCCCACCATCACAACAAAAAACGTGGATTTTTCAAAGAATATTTTTCACCCAACATCAGACCAATAAACGTAGATTTTTTAAAGAATATTTTTTCAAACACCATCAGACCAATAAACGTGGATTTTTTAAAGAATATTTTTTCAAACACCATCAGAACAATAAACGTGGATTTTTTAAAGAATTTTTTTTTTTTAACCACCATCACAACAATAAACGAGGATGTTTTAAAGAATATTTTTCACGCACCATCACAACAATAAACATGGATTTTTTAAAGAATATTTTTTCACACACCATCACAACAATAAACGTGGATTTTTTAAAGAATATTTTTTCACACACCATCACAACAATAAACGTGGATTTTTTAAAGAATATTTTTTCACCCACCATCACAACAATAAACGTGGATTTTTTAAAGAATATTTTTTCACCCACCATCACAACAATAAACGTGGATTTTTTAAAGAATATTTTTTCACCCACCATCACAACAATAAACGTGGATTTTTTAAAGAATATTTTTTCACCCACCATCACAACAATAAACGTGGATTTTTTAAAGAATATTTTTTCACCCACCATCACAACAATAAACGTGGATTTTTTAAAGAATATTTTTCACCCACAATCACAACAATAAACATAGATTTTTTAAAGAATATTTTTTCACCCACCTTCGCAACAATAAACGTGGAATTTTTAAAGAATATTTTTCACCCATCATCACAGCAATAAAAGTTGATTTTTCAAAGAATATTTTTTCAACCACTATCTGACCCATAAACGTGGATTTTTTAAAGAATATTTTTCACCCATCATCACAGCAATAAAAGTTGATTTATCAAAGAATATTTGTTCAACCACTATCAGACCAATAAACGTGGATTTTTTAAAGGATATTTTTTTCAACCACCGTCAGACAATAAACGCCGTTTTTTTAAGAATCTTTTTTCATGGGCCCTCAGACCAATAAACGTGGAATTTTTAAAAAATATTTTTTCAAACACCATCCAAAAATAAACGCGGATTGTTTTAAAGAATATTTTTCCAAACACCATTCAAAAATAAACGTGGATTGTTTTAAAGAATATTTTTTCAAACACCATCACAACAGTACACGTGGATTTTTTAAAGAATATTTTTTCACCCACCATCACAACAATACACGTGGATTTTTTAAAGAATATTTTTTCACCCACCATCACAACAATAAACGTGGATTTTTTAAAGAATATTTTTTCACCCACCATCACAACAATAAACGTGGATTTTTTAAAGAATATTTTTTCACCCACCATCACAACAATAAACGTGGATTTTTTAAAGAATATTTTTTCACCCACCATCACAACAATAAACGTGGATTTTTTAAAGAATATTTTTTCACCCACCATCAAAACAATAAACGTGGATTTTTTAAAGAATATTTTTTCACCCACCATCACAACAATAAACGTAATTTTTTTTAAGAATATTTTTTCACCCACCATCACAACAATAAACGTGGATTTTTTAAAGAATTTTTTTCACCCACCATCACAACAATAAACGTGGATTTTTTATACCCTCCACCATAGGATGGGGGTATATTAAGTTTGTCACTACGTTTGTAACTGCTCGAAATAGTCATTAAAGACCCCACAAAGTATATATATTCTTGATCAGCGTGCAATTCTACATCGATATAGCCATGTCCGTCCGTCTGTCCGTCTGTCCGTCTGTCCGTCTGTCCGTCTGTGGAAATCACTCTAGCGTCCGAACGGATTGACGTAGGTTGATGAAATTTTGGGAAAATATGTTATATTTACGTAGGACTTTTGGTATTGAAAGCGGGCTATGTAGGTCCACGCTTTCGTATAGCCCCCATACAAAATGACGCGTGACGCGTCGTCGTTTTAAGGAATTTTTAAGATATTTGGCCCATTTTACCACCGAATTGGTTGTAATTTGGTACTTTGTGTCCCCAGAGGCCAAAAAATATTCCTACCAAAGTTGGGTTATATAGGTCCACGTTTTGGTATAGCCCCCATATAAGGCCCCTTATAAAGTACGCGTCATTTTAATATATTTTGAATGTATTAGACCCATTTGACCACAGAATTGGTTGTAATTTGGTATTTTCTGTCTTCAGAGGCCAGAAAACATTCCTACCAAAGTTGGGTTATATAGGTCCACGTTTTGGTATAGCCCCCACATAAGGCCCCTTATAAAGTACGCGTCATTTTAATATATTTTGAATGTATTAGACCCACTTAACCAAAGAATAGGTTGTAACTTTGTATTTTGTGTTTCTAGAGGCTAAGAAACATTTCTACCATAAAATGTTTATATAGGTCCACGTGTTGATATAGCCCTCATAATACAATATCTCCCGATTTTCGATATTTTGAACGTTTTAGCCTCATTATCACACCGAGATGGCTGAAATTTGGTATTTAGTCTTCTTTAGGCGTATAAAACTTTCCCCCAGAAATTTGTAGGTATAGGTCCACTCCATCATATAGCCCCCATAGAACGGTACCTTCCGAATTTCGGTATTTTGAAGGTTGTGGCCACATTAATCCACCGAAATGGCTGAAATTTGTGGTGGAGGGTATAAAAAGTTCGGCCCGACCGAACTTAACGCTTTTCTTACTTGTTAAAGAATATTTTTTCACCCACCATCACAACAATAAACGTGGATTTTTTAAAAAATATTTTTTCACCCACCATCACAACAATAAACGTGGATTTTTTAAAGAATATTTTTTCACCCACCATCACAACAATAAACGTGGATTTTTTAAAGAATATTTTTTCACCCACCATCAAAACAATAAACGTGGATTTTTTAAAGAATATTTTTTCACCCACCATCACAACAATAAACGTAAATTTTTTTAAGAATATTTTTTCACCCACCATCACAACAATAAACGTGGATTTTTTAAAGAATATTTTTTCACCCACCATCACAACAATAAACGTGGATTTTTTAAAGAATATTTTTTCACCCACCATCATAACAATAAACGTGGATTTGTTAAAGGATATTTTTTCGCCCACCATCACAACAAAAAACGTGGATTTTTCAAAGAATATTTTTCACCCAACATCAGACCAATAAACGTAGATTTTTTAAAGAATATTTTTTCAAACACCATCAGACCAATAAACGTGGATTTTTTAAAGAATATTTTTTCAAACACCATCAGAAAAATAAACGTGGATTTTTTAAAGAATTTTTTTTTAACCACCATCACAACAAAAAACGTGGATTTTTCAAAGAATATTTTTCACGCACCATCGCAACAATAAACATGGATTTTTTAAAGAATATTTTTTCCACCACCATCAGACCAATAAACATAGATTTTTTAAAGAATATTTTTTCCACCACCACCAGACCAACAAACCTGGATTTTTTAAAGAATATTTTTTCAACCACCATCAGACCAATAAACTTGGTTATTTTAGAGAATATTTTATCAAACACCATCCAACAATAAACGTGGATTTTTGAAGAATATTTGTTCACCCACCATCACTACAATAAACGTGGATTTTTGAACAATATTTGTTCACCCACCATCACTACAATAAACGAGGATTTCTTAAAGAATATTTTTTCACACCCCATCACATCAATAAACGTGGAATTGTTTAAGAATATTTTTTCGCCCACCATCACAACAAAAAACGTGGATTTTTCAAAGAATATTTTTCACCCAACATCGCAATAATAAACGTGGATTTTTTAAAGAATATTATTGCACTCACCATCGCAATAATAAACGTGGATTTTTTAAAGAATATATTTTCAGCCACCATCGCAATAATAAACGTGGATTTTTTAAAGAATATTTTTTCAGCCACCATCAGAGGAATAAACGTGGATTTTTTAAAGAATATTTTTGCACTCACCATCGCAATAATAAACGTGGATTTTTTAAAGAATATTTTTGCACTCACCATCGCAATAATAAACGTGGATTTTTTAAAGAATATTTTTGCACTCACCATCGCAATAATAAAAGTGGATTTTTTAAAGAATATTTTTGCACTCACCATCGCAATAATAAACGTGGATTTTTTAAAGAATATTTTTGCACTCACCATCGCAATAATAAACGTGGATTTTTTAAAGAATATTTTTGCACTCACCATCGCAATAATAAACCTGGATTTTTTAAAGAATATTTTTTCAGCCAGCATCGCAGTAATAAACGTGGATTTTTTAAAGAATATTTTTCAGCCAGCATCGCAGTAATAAACGTGGATTTTTTAAAGAATATTTTGTCAGCCACCATCAGAGCAATTAACGTGGATTTTTTAAAGAATATTTTTCAGCCAGCATCGCAGTAATAAACGTGGATTTTTTAAAGAATATTTTGTCAGCCACCATCAGAGCAATTAACGTGGATTTTTTAAAGAATATTTTTTCAGCCACCATCAGAGGAATAAACGTGGATTTTTTAAAGAATATTTTTGCACTCACCATCGCAGTAATAAACTTGGATTTTTTTAAAGAATATTTTTTCAGCCACCATCAGAGGAATAAACGTGGATTTTTTAAAGAATATTTTTGCACTCACCATCGCAATAATAAACGTGGATTTTTTAAAGAATATTTTTGCACTCACCATCGCAATAACAAACGTGGATTTTTTAAAGAATATTTTTGCACTCACCATCGCAATAATAAACGTGGATTTTTTAAAGAATATTTTTGCACTCACCATCGCAATAATAAACCTGGATTTTTTAAAGAATATTTTTTCAGCCAGCATCGCAGTAATAAACGTGGATTTTTTAAAGAATATTTTTTCAGCCAGCATCGCAGTAATAAACGTGGATTTTTTAAAGAATATTTTTTCAGCCACCATCAGAGCAATTAACGTGGATTTTTTAAAGAATATTTTTGCACTCACCATCGCAATAATAAACTTGGATTTTTTAAAGAATATTTTTTCAGCCACAATCATAGCAATAAATGGGGATTTGTTTTAGAATATTTTTTCAGCCACAATCATAGCAATAAATGGGGATTTGTTTTAGAATATTTTTTCAGCCACCATCAGAGCAATAAACGTGGATTTTTAAAAGAATATTTTTCTTGAACGTGGATTTTTAAAAGAATATTTTTCTTGAACGTGGATTTTCTAAAGAATATTTTTCTTAAACGTGAATTTTTTAAAGAATATTTTTTCGTAGACACTCTGACCAATAAATATGGATTTTTTAAAGAATATTTTTTCATGGACTTTTATTCCAATAAACGTGGATTTTTTAAAGAATATTTTTCATAGACCCTCTGACCAATAAATATAGATTTTTTAAAGAATATTTTTTCGTGGACATTCATGTCGATAAACATCGATTTTTTAAAGCATATTTTTCAACTACCATCGGGCCAATAAACGTAGTAAAAAAACATTTTGAAAAAATATTTTATTTAAATCCAGGTTTTGAAAAATTATATAAATATAAATACTTTTTGAAAAATATTCTTTTTCGTGAAATCTATGTTCTGAGAAAATATTTATTTAACAATCAACGTTTTGAAAAAATATTTGTTTTAAAAATCCACTTATTTTTTTAGTTTTTGTAAAAAAAAAAAATATTTTTTAAAAATCAAATTTCTGAAAAAATATTTTTTTAAAAATCCACGTTTTGAAAAAATATTTGAGAAATTTTTTTAAAAGCCCACGTTTTGAAAAAAAAATCTTTTAAAAATCAACGTTTTAAAATAATATCTTTTTTAAAATCCACGTTTTGGAAAAAATATTTTTTTTTAAATCCACGTTTTGAAATTTTTTTTTTTAAATCCATGTTTTTAAAAAGTTTATTTTTTTTTAAATCCATGTTTTTAAAAAGTTTATCTTTTTTTAAATCCATGTTTTTAAAAAAATATTTTTTTTTAAATCCATGTTTTGAAAAAATATTTTTTTTTTAAATCCACATTTTGCTTAAGTCTCCATATAGTCAGGTTTTGAAAAAAGATTTTCTTAAAATCCACGTTTTGAAAAAACATGTTTTAAAATCCACGTTTTGAAAAAATAGACCAATAAACGTGGATTTTTTAAAGAATATTTTTTCGTGGAACTTCAGACCAATAAACATGGATTTTTTAAAGAATATTTTTTCGAGGACCTTTAGATCAATAAACATGGATTTTTTAAAGAATATTTTTTCGTGGAACTTCAGACCAATAAACATGGATTTTTTAAAGAATATTTTTTCGAGGACCTTTAGATCAATAAACATGGATTTTTTAAAGAATATTTTTCCACCACCATCAGATCAATAAACGTGGATTTTTTTAAAGAATATTTTTCCAACCAATATCATACCAATAAACGTGTTTTTTTAAGGAATATTTTTTCAACCACCATCAGACCAATAAACGTGGATTTTTTAAACAATATTTTTACAAACCAGTTCGTATTCATGAGCTTCGCAAATCACCCTCCTTTCGTTTTTGGCCTCTCAGTTTTTTTGTTGTTCTTAGCAGTGTGTCTTTCTTTTTTTCTCTGAGTGCTTATTAAGCTTTCCGCACTTGATCTGTCGCTGGTGAATGCGAAGAAATATCTTAATGTTGCATCTGTTTAAAACACTTAACACACCTTTGTGTATATTGTTCCTCTGGTGTCTGCACGTTTTTCACATTTCTTACGCTTATTGCCCCCGTCCCTCACCACTTAAGATCAAAACAGACGAATTAAATCGATAAGAACATGTTTGTGTTTAATTCAGCACCCTCTCCCCTGCCAGTTTATACTGCTGTCTGTCTATCCCCTTTAGACAATTCTCGGATGTGCAATTTGTCCGCGGCTAAAGGGTCTGCGGAAGATTATGTCTAGTATGCAAATTTCCATATGGATTTATAGATGTTGTTTTTTGTTGCCGTTTCTTTTGTTTGTTGTAGGGCTGTTACATTTCAGCGGATTTCTTAAGAATTCCAAAAGCATATTGTAGGTAATTTTATTAAATCAAACTAAAAGTGAAACTTATTTTCGTTTCCTTTAAGAATTTTTGAATAGCTTACAATGCCTTGGAGGTGGTCAGGGAAGAACAGAGGGAAGTAAGTGACAGTGAGAAAGCAACTAGCCCAAGTCCATTGTGTGGCCAAGGCATACAACAACTTTAATGGGGTGGGCTGAAAGTTAGCTGTTGATTGTTGCCTTGCCTTGGCTCCTTTGGCCAAGTTTTGCATTCACACCATGGCTTTGCGGTGAATGGTCGCTCCTTACCCATGATTTGCTGGGTACGTGTGTTGTGCTGCTGTTTCGTTTTTGTAAATTATACAGCCTTTGGGTAATTATATCGTAGATTTATTTGTTGTGCTTCTTGTATTTGTTGTGTTTCTTTCTGGCCATATTTAAATAACCAGACATCCAAACGCACACACACAACACCCAGCCGGGAAGTCCGTCATTCTGCCCACCAATGATAGATAATCATATTTTTCTCGCTGCCTCTACTGTTTGGCTGTTGCTTCTGGTATTGAAAATAAATACTTTATAACACAGATATTAGTTATGCGATAATGATTTGCGCGAGAAAAATCTGTCAGGGGAAATGTGAAAATTATTATTAATTTATATCATAAATTTAATAAAGAAATATTTATGACTTTTAGCTACTGCAAATAATTAAGACATGAACATTTTGGCATGGGCTGAGAGAAAAGCTGTCGGTCTAGTTTCAACGGTAGTTGATGTAATTTGCTGGAAAGCTTTGGAAAAGAGATTTGAAGTAAAGATTGATTGCTGATCCTAGTAAATATTTTTTTTGATTTTTTTAATCCACGTTTTGAATATTTTTTTAAACATACTTTTTAATCCATTTTTGAAAAATTATTGTTTTAAGAATCCAAGTTTTGACAAAATATTTTTTTAATATTTTATAAAAATCCATGTTTCGAACATATATTTAAAAATCCACGTTTAAAATTTATTACTCAACATTTCGAAAATATTTTTTTAAAAATCCACGATTTGAAAAAATGTTTTTTTAAAAATCCACGATTTGAAAAAATGTTTTTCTTAAAAATCCACGATTTGAAAAAATATTTTTTTTAAAAATCCACGATTTGAAAAAATATTTTTTTAAAAATCCACGATTTGAAAAAATATTTTTTTTAAAAATACACGATTTGAAAAAATATTTTTTTAAAAATCCACGATTTGAAAAAATATTTTTTTTAAAAATCCACGATTTGAAAAAATGTTTTTTTAAAAATCCACGACTTAAAAAAATATTTTTTTAAAAATCCAAGATTTGAAAAAATATTTTTTTTTAAAATCCACGATTTGAAAAAAATATTTTTTTAAAATCCACGATTTGAAAAAATATTTTTTTAAAAATCCACGATTTGAAAAAATATTTTGTGAAAAATCCACGATTTGAAAAAATATTTTGTGAAAAATCCACGATTTGAAAAAATATTTTTTTAAAAATCCACGATTTGAAAAAATATTTTTTTAAAAATCCACGATTTGAAAAAATATTTTGTTAAAAATCCACGATTTGAAAAAATGTTTTTTTTTAAAAAATCCACGATTTGAAAAATATTTTTTTAAAAATCCAAGATTTGAAAAAATATTTTTTTTAAAAACCCAAGATTTGAAAAAATATTTTTTTTAAAAATCCACGATTTGAAAAGATATTTTTTTAAAACTCAACGATTTTAAAAAATATTTTTTTAAAAATCCTCGAATTGAAAAAATATTTTTTTAAAAATCCTCGATTTGAAAAAATATTTTTTTAAAAATCCACGATTTGAAAAAATATTTTTTTAAAAATCCACGATTTGAAAAAATATTTTTCTAAAAATCCACGATTTGAAAAAATATTTTTTTAAAAATCCACTATTCGAAAAAATATTTTTTATTAAAATCCACGATTTGAAAAAATATTTTTTAAAAATCCACGATTTGAAAAAATATTTTTTTAAAAATCCACGATTTGAAAAAATATTTTTTTAAAAATCCACGATTTGAAAAAATATTTTTTTAAAAATCCACGATTTGAAAAAATATTTTTTTAAAAATCCACGATTTGAAAATGTGTTTTTTAAAAATCCACGATAATAAATATAATTTTTAAAAATTCAACATTTGAAATTATTTTTTTTGAAATTTTGAGTTTTTTTTAAATTATGTTATAAAAAATGTTTGGAACAATTTATTAAAAATCCACGTTTAAATTTTATTACTCCAAGTTCTGAAAAAATATTTATTTTTTTAAAATCCACGATTTGAAAAAATATTTTTTTTTAAATCCACGATTTGAAAAAATATTTTTTTTTAAATCCACGATTTGAAAAAATTTTTTTGAAATCCACGATTTGAAAAAATATTTTTTGGAATCCACGATTTAAAAAAATATTTTTTGAAATCCACGATTTAAAAAAAAATATTTTTTAAAAATCCTCGATTTGAAAAAAAAATTAAAAATCCACGTAGAAAAAATATTTTTTAAAAAATCCAGGTTTATGGAAAAATATTTTTAAAAAAAGTCCACGTCCATGGAAAAAATATTTTTTAAAAAATCCACGTTCATGAAAAAAAATAATTCATGAAAAATATATCCACGTTCATGGAAAAAATATTTTCTAAAAAATCCACGTTTATGGAAAAATTATTTTTTAAAAAATCCACGTTTATGGAAAAATTTTTTTTTAAAAAATCCACGTCTATGGAAAAATATTTTTAAAAATCCACGTTCATGGAAAAATATTTTTAAAAATCTAAGTTCATTGAAAAATCATTTTCTAAAAAATTCCCGTTTTAAAAATATTTTTTAAAAATCCACGTTTTGAAAAAAAAAATAGTTTTTAAAATACAGGTTTTGAAAAAAATATTTTTGTGTTTTGAAAAAATATTTTTTAAAATCCACGTTCATGGAAAAATATTTTTTTAAAAAATCCATCTTCATGGAAAAAATATTTTTTAATAAATCCACCTTCTTTGAAAAAATATTTTTTTAAAAATCCACGTTTATGGAAAAAAATTTTTTTAAAAATCCACGTTTATGAAAAAAATATTTTTTAAACATCCACGTTTTGAATAAAATTTTTCCATGAACATATATTTTAAAAAATCCACGTTAATGGAAAAAATATATTTTAAAAAATCCACGTTAATGGAAAAAATATATTTTAAAAAATCCAGGTTTATGGAAAAATATTTTTAAAAAAATCCACGTCCATGGAAAAAATATTTTTTAAAAAATCCACGTTCATGGAAAAAATATTTTGTTAAAATATCCACGTTCATGGAAAAAATATTTTCTAAAAAATCCACGTTTATGGAAAAATTATTTTTTAAAAAATCCACGTTCATGGAAAAAATATATTTTAAAAAATCCACGTTCATGGAAAAAATATATTTTAAAAAATCCACGTTCATGGAAAAAATATATTTTAAAAAATCCACGTTCATGGAAAAAATATATTTTAAAAAATCCACGTTCATGGAAAAAATATATTTTAAAAAATCCACGTTCATGGAAAAAATATATTTTAAAAAATCCACGTTCATGGAAAAAATATATTTTAAAAAATCCACGTTCATGGAAAAAATATATTTTAAAAAATCCACGTTCATGGAAAAAATATATTTTAAAAAATCCACGTTCATGGAAAAAATATATTTTAAAAAATCCACGTTCATGGAAAAAATATATTTTAAAAAATCCACGTTCATGGAAAAAATATATTTTAAAAAATCCACGTTCATGGAAAAAATATATTTTAAAAAATCCACGTTCATGGAAAAAATATATTTTAAAAAATCCACGTTCATGGAAAAAATATATTTTAAAAAATCCACGTTCATGGAAAAAATATATTTTAAAAAATCCACGTTCATGGAAAAAATATATTTTAAAAAATCCACGTTCATGGAAAAAATATATTTTAAAAAATCCACGTTCATGGAAAAAATATATTTTAAAAAATCCACGTTCATGGAAAAAATATATTTTAAAAAATCCACGTTCATGAAAAAAATATATTTTAAAAAATCCACGTTCATGGAAAAAATATATTTTAAAAAATCCACGTTCATGGAAAAAATATATTTTAAAAAATCCACGTTCATGGGAAAAATATATTTTAAAAAATCCACGTTCATGAAAAAAATATATTTTAAAAAATCCACGTTCATGGAAAAAATATATTTTAAAAAATCCACGTTCATGGAAAAATATATTTTAAAAAATCCACGTTCATGGAAAAAATATATTTAAAAAAATCCACGTTCATGGAAAAAATATATTTTAAAAAATCCACGTTCATGGAAAAAGTATATTTGAAAAAATCCAAGTTCATGGAAAAAATATATTTTTAAAAATCCACGTTCATGGAAAAAATATATTTTAAAAAATCCACGTTCATGGAAAAAATATATTTTAAAAAATCCACGTTCATGGAAAAAATATATTTTAAAAAATCCACGTTCATGGAAAAAATATATTTTAAAAAATCCACGTTCATGGAAAAAATATATTTTAAAAAATCCACGTTCTTGGAAAAAATATATTTTAAAAAATCCACGTTCATGGAAAAAATATATTTTAAAAAATCCAGGTTCATGGAAAAAATATTTTTTTAAAAAAATCCACGTTCGTGAAAAAGTATTTAAAAAAACACGTTCATGGAAAGAATATTTTTTAAAAAATGCACGTTCATTGAAAAAATATTTTTTAAAAAATTCACGATTTGAAAACAAAATTTTTTAAAAATCCAAGTTTTGAACAAAAAAAAAATATTTTTTAAAAACTCCACGTTTCGAAAAAATATCTTTTTTTTTAAATTCAAGTTTTGAAAGAATATTTTTTTGAAAAAAATTTTTTTTAAAAATCCACTTTTTTAAATTTACGTTTTGAATAAATATGTTTTAAAATCCATGTTATGAAAAAATATTTTTTTAAAAATTCGCTTTTTGAATAAATATGTTTTAAATCCACGTTATGAAAAAATGTTTTTTAAAATCCACGTTTTGAAAAAATATTTTTTTTAAAAATTCACGTTTTGAATAAATATGTTTTAAAATCCACGTTATGAAAAAAATGTTTTTTACAAATCCACATTTTAAAAAAAATAGTTTTTTTTAAACTTCACTTTTTGAAAAAATATTTTTTAAAAATGCACGTTCATGGAAAAAATATTTTTTAAAAGAGTCCACGTTCGTGAAAAAAATATTTAAAAAAAAACACGTTCATGGAAAGAATATTTTTTAAAAAATGCAGGTTCTGTGAAAAAATATTTTTTAAAAAATTCACAATTTGAAAACAAAATTTTTTAAAAAATTCAAGTTTTGAACAAAAAAAAGTATTTTTTAAAAACTCCACGTTTTGAAAAAATATCTTTTTTTTTTAAAAAAATTCAAATTTTAAAAGAATATTTTTTTGAAAAAAATATTTTTTAAAAATCCACTTTTTGAAAAAAATATTTTTTTTAAATTTACGTTTTGAATAAAAGTTTTAAAATCCATGTTATGAAAAAATATTTTTTTAAAAATTCACTTTTTGAATAAATATGTTTTAAATCCACGTTATGAAAAAACGTTTTGAAAAATATTTTATAAAAATCCACGTTTTGAAAAAATATTTTATAAAAATCCACGTTTTGAAAAAATATTTTTAAAAAATCCACGTTTCGAAAAAAATATCTTTTTAAAATCCGCGTTTTGAAAAAAATATGTTTTAGAAATCCACTTTTTGAAGAAATATGTTTTAAAAGTCCATATTTTGAAAATTCAATTCTAAAACTTTTTTACGTCTTGGTATCTGAAAAAAATATTTCTAAAGCAATCTACGCCCCAGTCCTTGAATTTTTTTTACGAACACCACGTCTTGTTCCTTGAACAACTAGCAACTATTTCTAAAATATAATGGTCTGAATTCTAACTCCCACAATAACTTTCCCATCCAATAATATTTGTATGTGCCCTAAAAATTATGAATAAATTAAATTTGAAATATTGCAATAATTTTGTGTCTATGGAAGCTGTTAGCGTTGCTTCAAACAGCTGCCGCCATTACTATTGACGCCGCCGCAGCTTATGACAAACATATGTTTGTTTACATAGATTTTTGAGCTCCAACACTCTTTACATATTTTTTCTAATTATCACATTTACATAAATTAGCACAAAAACCAGAAGCATCAACAATGACAACAACAAAAACAACAACGAAAATAAACACAAAAACTAACCCAACAAAAACATGAACAGCAACAACAAGAACAACAACATTATTAACAACATAATTATGAATTAGACAACAGTGCCATAAACGCCATTAAAACGGAATAATAATGACTTCGATAATTAATCTCCCTTAAGCGAAATTCATCAAAATTAGCATTGAAGTCAAATAAAAGCACAGCAAAAAAAGACAACGAACGCAAAACACAATACAAACTGACAAATTCTCACTTTCCCTACAACCCGGCGGTACTTATGTACCCTCGAAAAATTGGATCCCACGAAACATGCAAAAACAGCACTTAATATAAATTGTGGTAAATGTTAACAACCTCCTCTTGAAAATTTCAAGATGATGAAGGCAAAACAGACAGAAAATGGGAAAAACGAACAAACTCTGAGATGAATAAAAAGTACCATCATTAACTTCTCTCTTAATTTGAACATAATTAAGAAATTTAAATTTTTCATAATTTAATGAATGATAAAGAAAATGGCGAAAATTAGAGAAAACATTTTTCTTTAAAAAATCCACGTTTATTGTGGTGATGGTGGGTGAAAAACTATTCTTTAAAAAATCCACGTTTATTGTGGTGATGGTGGGTGAAAAACTATTCTTTAAAAAATCCACGTTTATTGTGGTGATGGTGGGTGAAAAACTATTCTTTAAAAAATCCACGTTTATTGTGGTGATGGTGGGTGAAAAACTATTCTTTAAAAAATCCACGTTTATTGTGGTGATGGTGGGTGAAAAACTATTCTTTAAAAAATCCACGTTTATTGTGGTGATGGTGGGTGAAAAACTATTCTTTAAAAAATCCACGTTTATTGTGGTGATGGTGGGTGAAAAACTATTCTTTAAAAAATCCACGTTTATTGTGGTGATGGTGGGTGAAAAACTATTCTTTAAAAAATCCACGATTATTGTGGTGATGGTGGGTGAAAAACTATTCTTTAAAAAATCCACGTTTATTGTGGTGATGGTGGGTGAAAAACTATTCTTTAAAAAATCCACGTTTATTGTGGTGATGGTGGGTGAAAAACTATTCTTTAAAAAATCCACGTTTATTGTGGTGATGGTGGGTGAAAAACTATTCTTTAAAAAATCCACGTTTATTGTGGTGATGGTGGGTGAAAAACTATTCTTTAAAAAATCCACGTTTATTGTGGTGATGGTGGGTGAAAAACTATTCTTTAAAAAATCCACGTTTATTGTGGTGATGGTGGGTGAAAAACTATTCTTTAAAAAATCCACGTTTATTGTGGTGATGGTGGGTGAAAAACTATTCTTTAAAAAATCCACGTTTATTGTGGTGATGGTGGGTGAAAAACTATTCTTTAAAAAATCCACGTTTATTGTGGTGATGGTGGGTGAAAAACTATTCTTTAAAAAATCCACGTTTATTGTGGTGATGGTGGGTGAAAAACTATTCTTTAAAAAATCCACGTTTATTGTGGTGATGGTGGGTGAAAAACTATTCTTTAAAAAATCCACGTTTATTGTGGTGATGGTGGGTGAAAAACTATTCTTTAAAAAATCCACGTTTATTGTGGTGATGGTGGGTGAAAAAATATTATTTAAACAAGTAAGAACGGCGTTAAGTTCGGCCGGGCCGAACTTGTTATACCCTCCACCACAAGTTGTATTGAAGTAAAATGGAATAATTAGTTTCCTTTCGTGTATGAAGAAGACTTAATACTTAATTTCAGAAATTTCGGTAAAACAATGTGAGGCACCATTCTATGGGGGCTATTTCAAAACGTCGATCTATACCGACAAATTTCTGACGGAAAGTTTTTAGGCTCACAGAAGACAAAATACCAAATTTCCTATATTTCGGTAAGAGAATGTGGCTAAAATTAAAAAAATACCGAAAATCAAGAAGTAAGCTTCTATGGGGATATAGGAAGACGTGGACCTATACTGATAATACTCTTCTGGAATATTTTATAACTCTTGGAAGACGAAATAACGAATTTCAGCCATTTCGGTTGGATATTGACGTCACAATCTTCAGTATTACGAAAATCCGGAGGTACCGTTCTATGGGGGCTATATCGAAACGTGGACCTATGCCGACGAATTTTAGTCAGAAATGGGGCAATATGAAAGCGAACAGTTTTTTATCACATTGAAGACTGAATACCAAATTTCAGCCATTTTGGTGGAATATTGAAGAAACAACCTTCAAAATACGAAAAATCGGGAGGTACTTTTCCATGGGGGCTATATGAAGGCGTGGACCTATACCGACAAATTTAAAGAGGAAGTTTGAGTACCCCCAACGAAGTCTAAATACCAAATTTCAGGCATTTCGGTGGAATATTGAGGCAACAACGTTCAAAATACCGAAAATCGGGAGGTACCGTTCTATGGGGGCTATATGAAGGCATGGACCGATACCGACAAAGTTCTGGGGGATAGTTATATACCACCAACGTAGACTAAGTACCTAATTTCAGCCATTTCAGTGTGATAATGAAGCTAAAAAAAAATCCACGTTTGTTGGGCAGATGTTGCTCGAAAAATATTCTTTAAAAAATCCACGTTTGTTGGGCAGATGTTGCTCGAAAAATATTCTTTAAAAAATCCACGTTTGTTGGGCAGATGTTGCTCGAAAAATATTCTTTAAAAAATCCACGTTTGTTGGGCAGATGTTGCTCGAAAAATATTCTTTAAAAAATCCACGTTTGTTGGGCAGATGTTGCTCGAAAAATATTCTTTAAAAAATCCACGTTTGTTGGGCAGATGTTGCTCGAAAAATATTCTTTAAAAAATCCACGTTTGTTGGGCAGATGTTGCTCGAAAAATATTCTTTAAAAAATCCACGTTTGTTGGGCAGATGTTGCTCGAAAAATATTCTTTAAAAAATCCACGTTTGTTGGGCAGATGTTGCTCGAAAAATATTCTTTAAAAAATCCACGTTTGTTGGGCAGATGTTGCTCGAAAAATATTCTTTAAAAAATCCACGTTTGTTGGGCAGATGTTGCTCGAAAAATATTCTTTAAAAAATCCACGTTTGTTGGGCAGATGTTGCTCGAAAAATATTCTTTAAAAAATCCACGTTTGTTGGGCAGATGTTGCTCGAAAAATATTCTTTAAAAAATCCACGTTTGTTGGGCAGATGTTGCTCGAAAAATATTCTTTAAAAAATCCACGTTTGTTGGGCAGATGTTGCTCGAAAAATATTCTTTAAAAAATCCACGTTTGTTGGGCAGATGTTGCTCGAAAAATATTCTTTAAAAAATCCACGTTTGTTGGGCAGATGTTGCTCGAAAAATATTCTTTAAAAAATCCACGTTTGTTGGGCAGATGTTGCTCGAAAAATATTCTTTAAAAAATCCACGTTTGTTGGGCAGATGTTGCTCGAAAAATATTCTTTAAAAAATCCACGTTTGTTGGGCAGATGTTGCTCGAAAAATATTCTTTAAAAAATCCACGTTTGTTGGGCAGATGTTGCTCGAAAAATATTCTTTAAAAAATCCACGTTTGTTGGGCAGATGTTGCTCGAAAAATATTCTTTAAAAAATCCACGTTTGCTGGGCAGATGTTGCTCGAAAAATATTCTTTAAAAAATCCACGTTTGTTGGGCAGATGTTGCTCGAAAAATATTCTTTAAAAAATCCACGTTTGTTGGGCAGATGTTGCTCGAAAAATATTCTTTAAAAAATCCACGTTTGTTGGGCAGATGTTGCTCGAAAAATATTCTTTAAAAAATCCACGTTTGTTGGGCAGATGTTGCTCGAAAAATATTCTTTAAAAAATCCACGTTTGTTGGGCAGATGTTGCTCGAAAAATATTCTTTAAAAAATCCACGTTTGTTGGGCAGATGTTGCTCGAAAAATATTCTTTAAAAAATCCACGTTTGTTGGGCAGATGTTGCTCGAAAAATATTCTTTAAAAAATCCACGTTTGTTGGGCAGATGTTGCTCGAAAAATATTCTTTAAAAAATCCACGTTTGTTGGGCAGATGTTGCTCGAAAAATATTCTTTAAAAAATCCACGTTTGTTGGGCAGATGTTGCTCGAAAAATATTCTTTAAAAAATCCACGTTTGCTGGGCAGATGTTGCTCGAAAAATATTCTTTAAAAAATCCACGTTTGTTGGGCAGATGTTGCTCGAAAAATATTCTTTAAAAAATCCACGTTTGTTGGGCAGATGTTGCTCGAAAAATATTCTTTAAAAAATCCACGTTTGTTGGGCAGATGTTGCTCGAAAAATATTCTTTAAAAAATCCACGTTTGTTGGGCAGATGTTGCTCGAAAAATATTCTTTAAAAAATCCACGTTTGTTGGGCAGATGTTGCTCGAAAAATATTCTTTAAAAAATCCACGTTTGTTGGGCAGATGTTGCTCGAAAAATATTCTTTAAAAAATCCACGTTTGTTGGGCAGATGTTGCTCGAAAAATATTCTTTAAAAAATCCACGTTTGTTGGGCAGATGTTGCTCGAAAAATATTCTTTAAAAAATCCACGTTTGCTGGGCAGATGTTGCTCGAAAAATATTCTTTAAAAAATCCACGTTTGTTGGGCAGATGTTGCTCGAAAAATATTCTTTAAAAAATCCACGTTTGTTGGGCAGATGTTGCTCGAAAAATATTCTTTAAAAAATCCACGTTTGTTGGGCAGATGTTGCTCGAAAAATATTCTTTAAAAAATCCACGTTTGTTGGGCAGATGTTGCTCGAAAAATATTCTTTAAAAAATCCACGTTTGTTGGGCAGATGTTGCTCGAAAAATATTCTTTAAAAAATCCACGTTTGTTGGGCAGATGTTGCTCGAAAAATATTCTTTAAAAAATCCACGTTTGTTGGGCAGATGTTGCTCGAAAAATATTCTTTAAAAAATCCACGTTTGTTGGGCAGATGTTGCTCGAAAAATATTCTTTAAAAAATCCACGTTTGTTGGGCAGATGTTGCTCGAAAAATATTCTTTAAAAAATCCACGTTTGTTTGCAGATGTTGCTCGAAAAATATTCTTTAAAAAATCCACGTTTGTTGGGCAGATGTTGCTCGAAAAATATTCTTTAAAAAATCCACGTTTGTTGGGCAGATGTTGCTCGAAAAATATTCTTTAAAAAATCCACGTTTGCTGGGCAGATGTTGCTCGAAAAATATTCTTTAAAAAATCCACGTTTGTTGGGCAGATGTTGCTCGAAAAATATTCTTTAAAAAATCCACGTTTGTTGGGCAGATGTTGCTCGAAAAATATTCTTTAAAAAATCCACGTTTGTTGGGCAGATGTTGCTCGAAAAATATTCTTTAAAAAATCCACGTTTGTTGGGCAGATGTTGCTCGAAAAATATTCTTTAAAAAATCCACGTTTGTTGGGCAGATGTTGCTCGAAAAATATTCTTTAAAAAATCCACGTTTGTTGGGCAGATGTTGCTCGAAAAATATTCTTTAAAAAATCCACGTTTGTTGGGCAGATGTTGCTCGAAAAATATTCTTTAAAAAATCCACGTTTGTTGGGCAGATGTTGCTCGAAAAATATTCTTTAAAAAATCCACGTTTGTTGGGCAGATGTTGCTCGAAAAATATTCTTTAAAAAATCCACGTTTGTTGGGCAGATGTTGCTCGAAAAATATTCTTTAAAAAATCCACGTTTGTTGGGCAGATGTTGCTCGAAAAATATTCTTTAAAAAATCCACGTTTGTTGGGCAGATGTTGCTCGAAAAATATTCTTTAAAAAATCCACGTTTGCTGGGCAGATGTTGCTCGAAAAATATTCTTTAAAAAATCCACGTTTGTTGGGCAGATGTTGCTCGAAAAATATTCTTTAAAAAATCCACGTTTGTTGGGCAGATGTTGCTCGAAAAATATTCTTTAAAAAATCCACGTTTGTTGGGCAGATGTTGCTCGAAAAATATTCTTTAAAAAATCCACGTTTGTTGGGCAGATGTTGCTCGAAAAATATTCTTTAAAAAATCCACGTTTGTTGGGCAGATGTTGCTCGAAAAATATTCTTTAAAAAATCCACGTTTGTTGGGCAGATGTTGCTCGAAAAATATTCTTTAAAAAATCCACGTTTGTTGGGCAGATGTTGCTCGAAAAATATTCTTTAAAAAATCCACGTTTGTTGGGCAGATGTTGCTCGAAAAATATTCTTTAAAAAATCCACGTTTGTTGGGCAGATGTTGCTCGAAAAATATTCTTTAAAAAATCCACGTTTGTTGGGCAGATGTTGCTCGAAAAATATTCTTTAAAAAATCCACGTTTATTGGGATGATGTTGCTGGAAAAAATGTTCTTTAAAAAATCCACGTTTATTGGGCTGATGTTACTGGAAAAAAATATTCTTTAAAAAATCCACATTTATTGGGCTGATGTTGCTGGAAAAAATATTCTTTAAAAAATCCACGTTTATTGGGCTGATGTTGCTGGAAAAATATTCTTTAAAGAATCCAGTAAAAATATTTTCTTATACTGTATTTTCCATTGAATTACCTTGGTATTTAACCGACTTATATACAAATTCTCAACCAATTCTCCTTATTATCCTAACTACCAAATTAACGAATTCATTAGACATGTCTGTAATCCTAATTAAACAAAAAAATTCCCAACATCTTGTGAATAAATGATAACAATTAACAGAGCCTACATGGCGAATTGTGTTCATCTTCCAATTACAAGTATTAATTAATTGGATGTTATTACCAACTAGAATGCAAAAACAAAAATCACTCAATTATCTTCATCATTCATTCATTGATTCGGCCAGTCTGACGTTCGGTCAATGCGATGTTCAGTTATTGTAACAAAGGTTCAGACAAAATCATTTAAGCCTTCAAAGTGGTTAATAGCAGCAGCAACAACAACAACAACCACATGTTACCATATTGCCGATGACCAGGTTATTATAGAATCGAATTAAGACTGGATACAACAACACACACAAAGAGAATGAAACCTTTGATTTTACTGGATTGGAAAGCTATCAGCATCTTTGAGGATTTTTTTGGGCAAAAGCAAAAAACCTTCCGATAAATGCATATACACACATGTATGTATGCATATCCGTATGCAATGTATGTATTTGTGAGGATTCAGACATACCAGCAACAGTTACAGCCACATTTAGAATGGCATTACATGGACATGATGTGTTAATTGACCACATTTCGTACAATTCACGATACCGAAAATACCATCATCAATATATCCACTTCATAGTTGGCCGCTCATCACCATCTCATCTCACACCTATGCAGTCCGACAACAGCATTCATCAATTCACAGATTCAGAACCTCATCGTCATCGTCGATATCATAGACCAAATATCCATAATCCAGCAAAGTCCAACTTTTTCGCCCTTTAGTCAGTTGTTCATTGGACCTTCTGCTTGATATCTACATACATATGCTGATAATTGTAGTAATGATGATGATGTTGTTGTGAGTGTTGCTTTGTGATAACGATGTGCGATGGTAAGCAACCAGCATCATGACCATCAGTTCCCGTTTACCAATATTGAGCGAGAATCGTTCCAGCTGTATTGATAGAATCAAATATTCACAAACACACACACACATAAACATCAAAACAAAGTATCCGCTGGACATTCGACCATATCCATGCAAATGTCCTAATACACACACATACAAAGACACGGTTAAGCGTTTCTACTGACACTCACACATGACTGAATCAACTTTGTTCAGAGGCTTTCTGTATTTACTCTCATTTATCCGGATGTGTTATTTCTGTGTAAAAGAAGAGAAGTCATCGGTTTTAATACCACACAGATGAGCTATAGGTTGGAAAATGGGTAAACCAGAAATGGGTGATGGATTTGGGACCCACAACTAGCCTTTAAAAATCCTCGTTCAAAGATCAATCAGCTGAGCCAAAAACGTAGAGTTTTAAAAGAATAATTTTAAAGGACCAGCTAAGCCAAAAACGTGGATTTTTTTCAAGAATATTTATCAAAACCTGCATTTTTTAAAAATATTTTTTTAAAGACCACCTGGGCTTAAACCGTGGATTTTTGTTAAGAATATTTTTAATGGCCTTCAATTTTCACAAACGTGGATTTTTTTTAAAATATTTTTTCAATTTTCACAAACGTGGATTTTTTAAAAATATTTTTTCAATTTTCACAAACGTGGATTTTTTTTAAAATATTTTTTCAATTTTCACAAACGTGGATTTTTTAAAAATATTTTTTCAATTTTCACAAACGTGGATTTTTTAAAAATATTTTTTCAATTTTCACAAACGTGGATTTTTTAAAAATATTTTTTCACTTTTCACAAACGTGGATTTTTTAAAAATATTTTTTCAATTTTCACAAACGTGGATTTTTTAAAAATATTTTTTCAATTTTCACAAACGTGGATTTTTTAAATATATTTTTTCAATTTTCACAAACGTGGATTTTTTAAATATATTTTTTCAATTTTCACAAACGTGGATTTTTTAACTATATTTTTTCAATTTTCACAAACGTGGATTTTTTAAATATATTTTTTCAATTTTCACAAACGTGGATTTTTTAAATATATTTTTTCAATTTTCACAAACGTGGATTTTTTAAATATATTTTTTCAATTTTCACAAACGTGGATTTTTTAAATATATTTTTTCAATTTTCACAAACGTGGATTTTTTAAATATATTTTTTCAATTTTCACAAACGTGGATTTTTTAAATATATTTTTTCAATTTTCACAAACGTGGATTTTTTAAATATATTTTTTCAATTTTCACAAACGTAGATTTTTTAAAAATATTTTTTTCAATTTTCACAAACGTGGATTTTTTAAAAATATTTTTTTTTCAATTTTCACAACCGTGGATTTTTTAAAAATATTTTTTTCAATTTTCACAAACGTGGATTTTTTAAAAATATTTTTTTCAATTTTCACAAACGTGGATTTTTTAAAAATATTTTTTTCAATTTTCACAAACGTGGATTTTTTAAAAATATTTTTCCAAATTTTCAAACAACGTGGATTTTTTAAAAATATTTTTTCAATTTTCACAAACGTGGATTTTTTGAAAATATTTTTTTAAATTTTCACAAACGTGGATTTTATAAAAATATTTTTTCACTTTTCACAAACGTGGATTTTTTAAAAATATTTTTTCAATTTTCAAGCAAGGCGGATTTTTTAAAAATATTTTTTCAATTTTCACAAACGTGGATTTTTTTAAAATATTTTTTTCAATTTTCACAAACGTGGATTTTTTAAAAATATTTTTTCAATTTTCACAAACGTGGATTTTTTAAAAATATTTTTTTCAATTTTCACAAACGTGGATTTTTTAAAAATATTTTTTTCAATTTTCACAAACGTGGATTTTTTAAAAATATTTTTTCAATTTTCACAAACGTGGATTTTTTAAAAACATTTTTTCAATTTTCACAAACATGGATTTTTTAAAAATATTTTTTTCAATTTTCACAAATGTGGATTTTTTAAAATTATTTTTTCAATTTTCACAAACGTGGATTTTTTTAAAATATTTTATTCAATTTTCACAAACGTGGATTTTTTTAAAATATTTTATTCAATTTTCACAAACGTGGATTTTTTTAAAATATTTTATTCAATTTTCACAAACGTGGATTTTTTTAAAATATTTTTTTTTCAATTTTCACAAACGTGGATTTTTTTTAAATATTTTTTTTTTCCAATTTTCACAAACGTGGATTTTTTTAAAATATTTTTTTTCCAATTTTCACAAACGTGGATTTTTTTTAAATATTTTTATACCCTCCACCATAGTATGGAGGGTATATTAAGTTTGTCATTCCGTTTGTAACACATCGAACTAATCATTTGCGACCCTATAAAGTATATATATTCTTGATCAGGATAAAATTCCAAGACGATCTAGCCATGTCCGTCTGTCCGACTGTCTGTCCGTCTGTCCGTCTGTTGTAATCACTCTAGCGTCCGCAATAATTGAGATAGAGTGCTGAAATTTTGCACCCGAGGGTCTTTTTACCATAGGCAGGTCAAGTTCGAAGATGGGCTATATCGGTCCACTCTTTGGTATAGCCCCCATATAACGGTACCTCCGGATTTGAGGTATTTTGACTTTCTTCGCCACGTTTGCAGACCGAATAAGCTATAATTTGGCACTTAGGGTTCCTAGTGATCAACAAACTTATATCCCAAAGGATATGGGCATAGGTCCATGTTTTGGTATAGTCCCCATATAACGGCACCTCCCGATTTTCGGTATTTTGAGAATTTTAGCCCCAATTTTTAACCGAAATATCTGCAATTTGACATTTGAGGTTCTCAGTGGTCATCAAATATCTCCACGAAACATCGCCAACATACGTCCATGTTTTGGTATAGCCCCCATATATCGGTACCTCCCGATTTTCGGTATTTTGAGAATTTTAGCTACAATTTTTAACCGAACTATCTGTAATTTGCCATTTGAGGTTCTCAGTGGTCATGAAATATCTCCACCAAACATCGTCAACATAGGTCCATGTTTTGGTATAGCCCCCATGTAACGGTACCTCTCGATTTTCGGTATTTTGAGAATTTTAGCCACAATTTGTAACCGAACGATCTGCAATTTGACATTTGAGGTTCTCAGTGGTCATGAAACATCTCCACCAAACATCGTCAACATAGGTCCATGTTTTGGTATGGCCCCCTTATAGCCGTACCTCCCGATATTCGGTATTTTGAGCATTTTAGTTACAATATTTAACCGAACTAGCTGTAATTTGCCATTTGAGGTTCCCAGTGGTCATGAAATATCTCCACCAAACATCGTCAACATAGGTCCATGTTTTGGTATAGCCCCCATATAACGGTACCTCCCAATTTTCGGTATTTTGAGAATTTTAGCTACAGTTTTTAACCGAAATAGCTGTAATTTGACATTTGAAGTTCTCAGTGGTCATAAAACATCTCCAACGAAACATCGTCAATATAGGTCCATGTTTTGGTATATCCCCCCCCTCGATTTTCGGTAATTTTCAGTGGTCACGAAATTTCTTCACTAAAATTCGTCAACATGGGTCCATTTTTGAGGGTCTACATTGTTTTGATGAAACTACCCTCAATTTGACTCTTGAAGTTCCCTGCAGCTATAAAACTTTTCCGCTTAAAAATTTAAAGATAAGTTGACTCTTTGATATAGCCCCGTAGGTGGTACCTTTCACCTAGCTGAACACATTTTTTTAGATTAGATTAGATTAGATTAGATTAGATAACACTGTGGAACAAAATGGAAGTGAAAGTCTGGGGCACGGAAAATTCCTCTTGGGGAAGAAAGGCCTTGGTGAATATGTTATGAACCCCGAAGGACAGATCCGCCGTGAGTCGAACTTCCGCGTTATGGCGTGATGAAATTTTTGTTAGAGACCCTGTGGGCCATTAGGAATTAGCGTTATATCTTTGCTCACTGTTGCTTAAGTGCTCTACAAAAACAACAAACAAAGATATAATGCTAATTCATGATGGCTTACAGGGTCTCTTGCAAAAACTTAATCACGCGATAACGCGGAAGTTCGACTCACGGCGCATCTGTCCTTCGGGGTTTTTAATATAAACACACCAAGGGCTTTCATCTCCAAAAGGAATTATCTCTGCCCCAACATTTGTGTTCACAGTGTAATTTAAGCAATAGTGGGAGGCAGTAGGAGCTATCCATTGTCGAAAAGTTGTTCCACCTAAAATTGTGAAAGGACCCTAATTATAAATAATTTTCAAAGACCACATTGGATTAAAACGTGGATTTTTTAAGAATATTTTGCAAGAACCCCATTGGACTTTTTAAAAATATTTTTTCAAATGTTCGAACAACGCGGATTTTTTAAAAATATTTTTTCAAATGTTCGAGCAACGCGGATTTTTTAAAAATATTTTTCAAAATTTTAAGAAACGTGGATTTTTTAAAAATATTTTTCAAAATTTTAAGAAACGTAAATTTTTATAAAAATATTTTTTAAATTTTCACAAAAGTGTATTTTTTTAAAATATTTTTCAAAATTTTAAGAAACGTGGAGTTTTTTAAAAATATTTTTTCAATTTTCACAAAAGTGTATTTTTTTAAAATATTTTTCAAAATTTAAGAAACTTGGATTTTTTTAAAAATATTTATTCAATTTTCACAAAAGTGTATTTTTTAAAAATATTTTTCCAAATTTTCACAAAAGTGGATTTTTTAAAAATATTTTTTTCAATTTTCACAAACGTGGATTTTTTAAGAAGATGTTTTTAAATTTTCAAGCAACGCGAATTTTTTAAAAATAATTTTCAAGAAACGTGGTTTTTTATAACATTTTTCCAAATTTTCAAGAAACGTGCGTCAAAAGTGGATTTTTAATTTTTTTTTGTTGGTCACAAACGTGGATTATTAAAAAATATATTTTTTATTAAATTATTTTTCAAATATCACGTTTTTGAGCAACTTGGAAATTTTTAAAAAATATTTTTAAGCAACTTGAATTTTTTTAAAAAATATTTTTTAAGCAACGTGGATTTTTAAATTTTTTTCAGCAACGTTATTTTTTAAAATATATTTTTTTAAATATATATCCTCGATGGATTGTCATCTCAAGCGCGATGGGGAGGTCTAGTAAGCGTGAAGATCCTAAGAGCGATACCGGCGGTAGCGTAGCTACTGGTAGGGCCACCCATGCCGGTAAGGTCGATGGTGAACGCTGAAGCTAAGAACAATCCACAACGTGGGAAGTCAACGGTACAAGTTATATGCAACTGCGGCGGATGAACTGATCACAACAATGCGACGTCTGTCTCATATTGAGCGGTCACAAACAGCGTCTGAACTCCAGGAGGAGCGGCTGGATATAGAAAAGGAAAATTCTCAACCCTTCAGAAGGCAACGGGAAACCACTGAAGTAATCTCCCTGGAAAACCATACAATTATGATCACAAACCAAAATACACGGCCCTTAGTCTCCGGCAATACAAGGGTGCTAAGAATCCCCGGAGGTAAAACTAAAACAAAACTTAATATTGGTACATGGAATGTACGCAGTCTTTACGAAGCTGGAAAACTAGCTAATACCTTAACTGAAATGCACAGACTCCAAATTGATATACTTGGAATATGCGAAACGTGGTGGCCAGATTGTGGAGAATTTATATCGCAAAACTCGAAAATGTTTTACTCAGGCAATCTCAACAAAACCCATAGGAATGGGGTTGGAATAATTGTAACAGACCGTATAGCAAAATGTGTTACAGGATTTGTACCAAAATCAGACAGAACCATGATGATAAGAATTGATGCCAAGCCAATTACAATTAATGTTATTCAAGTTTACGCGCCAACGTCGGACAAAAGTAACGAAGAAGTAGAAGCATTTTACGATGAAATCGAAGAATTGCTACAACTAACAAAACAGCATGAGATAACCATTATACAAGGCGACTTTAACGCAAAGGTTGGACGAGAAGTAGTGGCCGGTGTTACTGGACAATATGGATTAGGAGAAAGGAATGAGAGAGGCGACAGGCTAATCCAATTCTGTCAGGAATATAAAATGAAAATAACAAATACCCTGTTTTGCTTACCACCTAGAAGACTCTACACCTGGAAATCCCCCCAGGACAGAAATGGAAATATAATAAGAAACCAAATTGACTTTATTATTGTTAATAAACGCTACGCTACTTCAATTGCGAAAACATCAACATATCCTGGAGCAGACGTACCATCAGATCACAATCTTCTTATGGCAAACATATACACCAAACTTAGTGCACCAGTGAAGAAAAACCAACACCGTAAACTTGACATTGGGAAACTTGACGACCCAGCTACTAAATCAAGCATAAGAGACCTCATAAACTTAGAATTGAATAACGTTAATAGGAATGATGTGGAACATATTTGGGGCGAAGTCAAAAATACTCTTCAAACCATAGGACAAAACAATCTGGGAAATTACCAAAGATCAAAACACAAAGGCTGGATGACAAATGAAATACAAGAACTCCTTAGCGAAAGACGACGATACAAAAACTCGAATTACGAAATGTATTGGGAATTAAACAGGGAGATTCAAATGAAAATTCGAGCTGCAAAAATCAGACATATTAATAGCCAATGCCAGGAGATCGAAAAATTACAAAACTTACACGATGATTTTAATTTACACAAGAATTTGAAAGAAGCAGCTGGTATATATCATAGAACTATGTCGCCAGTTCTGTATAACAATAATAATGAACCAGCTTTTGAGAATGCAGAGAAACAAGCAATTTGGAAGAACTACATTCAAAGCCTATTTACAGACGTCAACAGATCAAGTTTTAATACCCAATCAGCACAAGCGATGACTGGAACAAACATTACTAAGAGCGAGTTAGAATCTGCGATCACATCTCTGAAAAATAGGAAAGCAACAGGACCGGATGAAATTCCTTCAGAAATGCTAAAACTCATAGATGAAAATAATATTGACCTGCTAACAAGGTTAATGAATCATGTATATAATACAGGACACTACCCTCAAGACTGGCTAAAATCAACTTTTAAAGCAATTCTTAAGAAAAGTCATGCGAAACACTGTGGTGACCACCGACTCATCAGCTTAATGAGCCACGCTCTTAAAATATTCCTTAAAATTATACACAACAGAATTTATAAAAAATGTGAACAAGCTATGGGTGTAAATCAATTCGGCTTCAAAGAAGGCATGGGGACGAGGGAAGCATTATACTGTGTTCAGGTCCTTATTCAAAAATGTCGAGAGGCTAACAAGGACATTTTTTTATGCTTCATCGACTATGAGAAAGCATTTGACACAGTGAACCATGACAAATTAATGGAAATACTTTCGTCAATTGGGATAGATGACAAAGAACTCAGGTGCATTCGGAGTCTGTACTGGCATCAAACTGCACAGATTGATGTCAACGGCAATCTTACCGACGATATACTGATATCAAGAGGGGTCAGGCAAGGCTGTATCTTATCTCCGTTGCTGTTTAACATATACTCAGAGAGAATTTTCCAAGAATCCGTCAAAAATATAAAAGAAGGAATAAAACTAAACGGTACTTATATTAACAACATCCGATATGCAGATGACACCACAGTATTAGCCGATAGTATATCCGGACTTCAAAAACTAGTAAATGCACTCACTTCACGCAGCGAATCATATGGTCTTAAAATTAACACACACAAAACAAAACTGATGATTGTTAGTAAGAAAAATTCGCACAATGAAACAATGTTAAAAATAAACAACGCACACGTCGAAAGAGTACAAAGTTTTAAATACCTCGGGGTTCTAATTAATGACCAATGGGATCCCTCAAAGGAAATAAGATGTCGTATAGAAATGGCAAGAGATGTATTCTTCAAATATAAAAAAGTTTTGACCAACCATGATATAAACATTGAGACAAAAGTACGATTTATTAAATGTTATGTATGGTCAGTCTTATTATACTCTGCAGAAGTCTGGACCATTAAAGCTGCTGACATAAAAAGACTAGAAGCCTTCGAAATGTGGATTTATCGAAGAGTATTAAAAATACCTTGGACTGCACACGTCACAAATCTCGAAGTACTGACAAAAATGAACCAACGGAGAGAACTTGTATCTGTCATCAAAAAACGAAAAACGGCATACTTAGGACACATCATGCGACATGGAAAGTATAAGCTCCTGCAGGCAATACTTAAAATGACCATTGAAGGACGCCGTACCAGAGGCAGAAAAGAGATGACTTGGATAAAAAACATAGAAGACTGGACAAATATCAACAACACGGCTAATCTTCTCAGTATATCAAGAAATAGAAGCAGTTTTGAAAGAATTATCAATAATTTATAAATGTCATGAAAAAAATATCACATTTGTAATCTATGTAATTGCAATGAAATATGCTACAATTGTATGGTCGCTTATATTCGAATACCGAACTTGCAAATAAAGAAGAAGAAGAAGAAGCAACGTCGATTTTTTTAAAAAATATTTTTTAAGTAACGTGGATTTTTTTAATTTCTTAAGCAACGTGGAATTGTTTAAAAATATTTTTTAAGCAACGTGGAATTGTGTAAAAATATTTTTTAAGCAACATGGATTTTTTTAAAAAATATTTTTTAAGCAACTTGGATTTTTTAAAAATTATTTTTTAAGCAACATGGATTTTTTAAAAAAATATTTTTTAAGTAAAGCGGGTTTAAAAAAAAAAAAACAATTTTAAAAAAAATTTAAAAATCTTTTAAATTTTTCCAAACGTGGATTGTTTTAAAAAATATTTTTTCTCAATTTTTCCAAACTCGTTTTTTTGTTAAAAAATATATTTGTTAAATTTTCCCAAACGTGAATTCTCCTTATAGCCTATATCCCATACCGACCTACATCTGTTATTCCTATCAATTCAATGTTTGTAGCTCTTCAAGCCCCAGAGAACGGTATTCTTAACACATGCCATTTTGTGTTAGTAGTCGTTTCTAGACTCACTTTTTTCAATTCTTCCCTTAATCCTATTAAGAATCAATATTTCAAATTAATTGAATTGACTATTTTAGGGACATAACAACTTCGTTATTGCCTGTCACTTTAGCGAAAAATATGCTTTTGCTTTCCATCCATACGTTTCTTTTTTCGCTTTCTCTTTTAAGGACCAACTGGTAGGTGTATGGATTGGAGAGATAGCTGATGGTGTGAGGGCGTAAATCCTTGCAAACTCAATTAGAAATTCCATTTTTGGCTTTTAACGTACAGCGCGTTGTACTCTTCCCGATATCAATTATCGATTCAGTTTTACTGCTCCTGTTGCCACCACGACTGATGTTGCCATTGATGCAGTGGTGGTACCCACCACATTCGTTGCTCTTTTTTTGTTCTTGTGGAAAATAGAGCTTGACTTTGTGCAACAAAAGAACAGAAATCATCAGGATCTAATGCCAAGTGAAATCTTAATTAAAAAAACACAAGCTGCAAATTTGGTTGCTGCGACTGGTTGGTTGGTTGACTGGATGGTGAGTCAATTTTCAAATTGTGCGGACAAATCTCTGTGCCAATGGATTCGATGATATCCGCTTTCTATGGGTGAGTGTGTAATTTTGCCAAATAATACCTCGATTTTTCCTAAGAACCAGGAGAAAGGATTCTCCAAAGCTTTGCCACAAGAAAGAATATTGAATTAGACATCCAGAGGATAGTGCGGCCACAACAAGTGCCCAAAGTCAACAAATAATGCGGTTTGAAGTTAGCAACAAATCCTAATACTAAGTGCTTGGAAGTGAAGGAAAGACAACAAAAAGTGTTTGCTAATGGAAAACAGAGGACCCCCCACAATATGCAAAGAGTTATTGCTATGGATGACATTAGAAGGCATTTATCAGTGGAAATGTATTGAACCGCATTGAACACCAGTCATTTGTTAATGGCCTATGCCATTGACACCTCCACTTCTCATGCTCCCTGCTGTTTGTTGACAGCTCATTTTCACTTTTAATGTTACAGCAGCGTGAACGGATGAATAGCTGGATATGGGAAATCATTTTTTCAACAACCAACAACATCCGTCCATTGATACCACCACCACACATATCAAATTAACAATTCTATTTGATAAAAACAATAAATGGCATTTAACTCTGGTTGCCGCTAACAAAAGAAGAAGCAACAGCAGCTTTGGCATCAATATCAGGAATTCAATGACATGACCATTATGGCTATTATCATCTGCAGCAGCACCGGCAGCCGCAGTGGCGGTAACAGCATGGTATCATATTTTCTGATTAATATTCGGACAGAATTGTGCACATGAAGTGATTTTAGTTTGATAATTATAAATTGGAAAGGAGGGGTAGGGTGGGAATAATAAGAAAAATGTATTGGCCTGAGGTCCATGAAAAAAATATATTTTAAAAATCCACGGTTATTGGTCAGATGATGCTCCAAAAAATATTCTTTACAAATCCACGTTTATTTGTCAGATGATGCTCCAAAAATATTCTTTACAAATCCTCGTTTATTGGTCAGATGATGCTCCAAATAATATTCTTTAAAAAATCCACTTTTTTTGTCAGATGATGCTCTAAAAATATTCTTTAAAAAATCCTCGTTTATTTGTCAGATGATGCTCCAAAAATATTCTTTAAAAATCCAGGTTTATGGGTCAGGTGATGCTCCAAAAATATTCTTTAAAAATCCACGTATATTGGTCAAAAGATGCTCCAAAAAATATTCTTTAAAAAATCCACGTTTAGAGCTGCGATGTTGCTGGAAAAAATAAAATATTTATTGCAGTGATGTTGCTGGAAAAGTATTCTTTAAAAAATCCACGTTTATTGCAGTGATGTTGCTGGAAAAGTATTCATTAGAAAATCCACCTTTATTGCTGTGATGTTGCTGAAAAAAATGTTCTTTAAAAAATCCACGTTTATTGCTGTGATGTGGCTGGAAAAAATATTCTTTAAAAAATCCACGTTTATTGCTGGAAAAAATATTCTTTAAAAAATCCACGTTTATTGCTGGAAAAAATATTCTTTAAAAAATCCACGTTTATTGCTGTGATGTGGCTGGAAAAAATATTCTTTAAAAAATCCACGTTTATTGCTGTGATGTGGCTGGAAAAAATATTCTTTAAAAAATCCACGTTTATTGCTGTGATGTGGCTGGAAAAAATATTCTTTAAAAAATCCACGTTTATTGCTGTGATGTGGCTGGAAAAAATATTCTTTAAAAAATCCACGTTTATTGTTGGAAAAATATTCTTTAAAAAAATCCACGTTTATTGTTGGAAAAAATATTCTTTAAAAAAATCCACGTTTATTGCTGTGATGTGGCTGGAAAAAATATTTTTTAAAAAATCCACGTTTATTGCTGGAAAAAATATTCTTTAAAAAATCCACGTTTATTGCTGTGATGTGGCTGGAAAAAATATTCTTTAAAAAATCCACGTTTATTGCTGGAAAAAATATTCTTTAAAAAATCCACGTTTATTGCTGGAAAAAATATTCTTTAAAAAATCCACGTTTATTGCTGTGATGTGGCTGGAAAAAATATTCTTTAAAAAATCCACGTTTATTGCTGTGATGTGGCTGGAAAAAATATTCTTTAAAAAATCCACGTTTATTGCTGTGATGTGGCTGGAAAAAATATTCTTTAAAAAATCCACGTTTATTGCTGGAAAAAATATTGTTTAAAAAATCCACGTTTATTGTTGGAAAAAATATTCTTTAAAAAAATCCACATTTATTGTTGGAAAAAATATTCTTTAAAAAAATCCACGTTTATTGTTGGAAAAAATATTCTTTAAAAATCCACGTTTATTGTTGGAAAAAATATTCTTTAAAAAATCCACGTTTATTGCTGTAATGTGGCTGGAAAAAATATTCTTTAAAAAAATCCACGTTTATTGCTGTAATGTGGCTGGAAAAAATATTCTTTAAAAAAATCCACGTTTATTGCTGTAATGTGGCTGGAAAAAATATTCTTTAAAAAATCCACGTTTATTGCTGTGATGTCGCTGGAAAAAATATTCTTTAAAAAATCCACGTTTATTGCTGTGATGTGGCTGGAAAAAATATTCTTTAAAAAATCCACGTTTATTGCTGTGATGTGGCTGGAAAAAATATTCTTTAAAAAATCCACGTTTATTGCTGTGATGTGGCTGGAAAAAATATTCTTTAAAAAATCCACGTTTATTGCTGTGATGTGGCTGGAAAAAATATTCTTTAAAAAATCCACGTTTATTGCTGTGATGTTTCTGGAAAAAATATTCTTAAAAAAATCCACGTTTATTGCTGTGATGTGGCTGGAAAAAATATTCTTTAAAAAATCCACGTTTATTGCTGTGATGTGGCTGGAAAAAATATTCTTTAAAAAATCCACGTTTATTGCTGTGATGTGGCTGGAAAAAATATTCTTTAAAAAATCCACGTTTATTGCTGTGATGTGGCTGGAAAAAATATTCTTTAAAAAATCCACGTTTATTGCTGTGATGTTGCTGGAAAAAATATACATTAAAAAATCCACGTTTATTGCTGTGATGTTGCTGGAAAAAATATACTTAAAAAAATCCACGTTTATTGCTATGATGTTGCTGGAAAAAATAAAATATTTATTGCAGTGATGTTGCTGGAAAAAATATACATTAAAAAATCCACGTTTATTGCTGTGATGTTGCTGGAAAAAATAGAATATTTATTGCAGTGATGTTGCTGGAAAAGTATTCATTAGAAAATCCACGTTTATTGCTGGAAAACATATTCTTTAAAAATCCACGTTTATTGCTGGAAAACATATTCTTTAAAAAATCAATGTTTATTGCTGGAAAACATATTCTTTAAAAAATCCACGTTTATTGCTGTGATGTGGCTGGAAAAAATATTCTTTAAAAAATCCACGTTTATTGCTGTGGCGTGGCTGGAAAAAATATTCTTTAAGAAATCCACGTTTATTGCTGTGATGTGGCTGGAAAAAATATTCTTTAAAAAATCCACGTTTATTGCTGTGATGTTGCTGGAAAAAATATACATTAAAAAATCCACGTTTATTGCTGTGATGTTGCTGGAAAAAATAAAATATTTATTGCTGTGATGTTGCTGGAAAAGTATTCATTAGAAAATCCACGTTTATTGCTGTGATGTTGCTGGAAAAATATTCTTTAAAAAATCCACGTTTATTGCTGTGATGTTGCTGGAAAAAATATTCTTTAAAAAATCCACGTTTATTGCTGTGATGTTGCTGGAAAAAATATTGTTTAAAAAATCCACGTTTATTGCTGTGATGTTGCTGGAAAAAATATTGTTTAAAAAATCCACGTTTATTGCTGTGATGTTGCTGGAAAAAATATTGTTTAAAAAATCCACGTTTATTGCAGTGATGTTGCTGGAAAAATATTCATTAGAAAATCCACGTTTATTGCTGTGATGTTGCTGGAAAAAATATTCTTTAAAAAATCCACGTTTATTGCTGTGATGTGGCTGGAAAAAATATTCTTTAAAAAATCCACGTTTATTGCTGTGATGTGGCTGGAAAAAATATTCTTTAAAAAATCCACGTTTATTGCTGTGATGTGGCTGGAAAAAATATTCTTTAAAAAATCCACGTTTATTGCTGTGATGTTGCTTGAAAAAATATACATTAAAAAATCCACGTTTATTGCTGTGATGTTGCTGGAAAAAATATACATTAAAAAATCCACGTTTATTGCTGTGATGTTGCTGGAAAAAATAGAATATTTATTGCAGTGATGTTGCTGGAAAAGTATTCATTAGAAAATCCACCTTTATTGCTGTGATGTTGCTGGAAAAGTATTCATTAGAAAATCCACCTTTATTGCTGTGATGTTGCTGGAAAAGTATTCATTAGAAAATCCACGTTTATTGCTGGAAAACATATTCTTTAAAAAATCCACGTTTATTGCTGGAAAACATATTCTTTAAAAAATCAATGTTTATTGCTGGAAAACATATTCTTTAAAAAATCCACGTTTATTGCTGTGATGTGGCTGGAAAAAATATTCTTTAAAAAATCCACGTTTATTGCTGTGATGTGGCTGGAAAAAATATTCTTTAAAAAATCCACGTTTATTGCTGTGATGTTGCTGGAAAAAATATACATTAAAAAATCCACGTTTATTGCTGTGATGTTGCTGGAAAAAATATACATTAAAAAATCCACGTTTATTGCTGTGATGTTGCTGGAAAAAATAAAATATTTATTGCTGTGATGTTGCTGGAAAAGTATTCATTAGAAAATCCACGTTTATTGCTGTGATGTTGCTGGAAAAGTATTCATTAGAAAATCCACGTTTATTGCTGTGATGTTGCTGGAAAAATATTCATTAGAAAATCCACGTTTATTGCTGTGATGTTGCTGGAAAAATATTCTTTAAAAAATCCACGTTTATTGCTGTGATGTTGCTGGAAAAGTATTCATTAGAAAATCAACGTTTATTGCTGTGATGTTGCTGGAAAAATATTCTTTAAAAAATCCACGTTTATTGCTGTGATGTTGCTGGAAAAAATATTGTTTAAAAAATCCACGTTTATTGCTGTGATGTTGCTGGAAAAAATATTGTTTAAAAAATCCACGTTTATTGCTGTGATGTTGCTGGAAAAAATATTGTTTAAAAAATCCACGTTTATTGCTGTGATGTTGCTGGAAAAAATATTGTTTAAAAAATCCACGTTTATTGCTGTGATGTTGCTGGAAAAAATATTGTTTAAAAAATCCACGTTTATTGCTGTGATGTTGCTGGAAAAAATATTGTTTAAAAAATCCACGTTTATTGCAGTGATGTTGCTGGAAAAATATTCATTAGAAAATCCACGTTTATTGCTGTGATGTTGCTGGAAAAAATATTGTTTAAAAAATCCACGTTTATTGCTGTGATGTTGCTGGAAAAAATATTGTTTAAAAAATCCACGTTTATTGCTGTGATGTTGCTGGAAAAATATTCTTTAAAAAATCCACGTTTATTGCTGTGATGTTGCTGGAAAAGTATTCATTAGAAAATCAACGTTTATTGCTGTGATGTTGCTGGAAAAAATATTCTTTAAAAAAATCCACGTTTATTGCTGTGATGTTGCTGGAAAAAATATTGTTTAAAAAATCCACGTTTATTGCTGTGATGTTGCTGGAAAAAATATTGTTTAAAAAATCCACGTTTATTGCTGTGATGTTGCTGGAAAAAATATTGTTTAAAAAATCCACGTTTATTGCTGTGATGTTGCTGGAAAAAATATTGTTTAAAAAATCCACGTTTATTGCTGTGATGTTGCTGGAAAAAATATTGTTTAAAAAATCCACGTTTATTGCTGTGATGTTGCTGGAAAAAATATTGTTTAAAAAATCCACGTTTATTGCTGTGATGTTGCTGGAAAAAATATTGTTTAAAAAATCCACGTTTATTGCTGTGACGTTGCTGGAAAAAATATTGTTTAAAAAATCCACGTTTATTGCAGTGATGTGGCTGGAAAAATATTCATTAGAAAATCCACGTTTATTGCTGTGATGTTGCTGGAAAAAATATTCTTTAAAAAATCCACGCTTATTGCTGGAAAAAATATTCTTCAAAAATCCACGCTTATTGCTGGAAAAAATATTCTTTAAAAAATCCACGCTTATTGCTGGAAAAAATATTCTTTAAAAAATCCACGCTTATTGCTGGAAAAAATATTCTTTAAAAAATCCACGCTTATTGCTGGAAAAAATATTCTTTAAAAAAATCCACGCTTATTGCTGGAAAAAATATTCTTTAAAAAATCCACGCTTATTGCTGGAAAAAATATTCTTTAAAAAATCCACGCTTATTGCTGGAAAAAATATTCTTTAAAAAATCCACGTTTATTGCTGTGATGTGGCTGGAAAAAATATTCTTTAAAAAATCCACGTTTATTGCTGTGATGTTTCTGGAAAAAATATTCTTAAAAAAATCCACGTTTATTGCTGTGATGTGGCTGGAAAAAATATTCTTTAAAAAATCCACGTTTATTGCTGTGATGTGGCTGGAAAAAATATTCTTTAAAAAATCCACGTTTATTGCTGTGATGTGGCTGGAAAAAATATTCTTTAAAAATCCACGTTTATTGCTGTGATGTGGCTGGAAAAAATATTCTTTAAAAAATCCACGTTTATTGCTGTGATGTTGCTGGAAAAAATAAACATTAAAAAATCCACGTTTATTGCTGTGATGTTGCTGGAAAAAATAAAATATTTATTGCAGTGATGTTGCTGGAAAAGTATTCATTAGAAAATCCACGTTTATTTCTGTGATGTTGCTGGAAAAAATATTCTTTAAAAAATCCACTTTTATTGCTGTGATGTTGCTGGAAAAAATATTCTTTAAAAAATCCACGTTTATTGCTGTGATGTGGCTGGAAAAAAATATTCTTAAAAAAATCCACGTTTATTGCTGTGATGTGGCTGGAAAAAATATTCTTTAAAAAATCCACGTTTATTGCTGTGATGTTGCTGGAAAAAATAAACATTAAAAAATCCACGTTTATTGCTGTGATGTTGCTGGAAAAAATAAAATATTTATGGCAGTGATGTTGCTGGAAAAGTATTCATTAGAAAATCCACGTTTATTGCAGTGATGTTGCTGGAAAAGTATTCATTAGAAAATCCACGTTTATTGCAGTGATGTTGCTGGAAAAGTATTCATTAGAAAATCCACGTTTATTGCAGTGATGTTGCTGGAAAAGTATTCATTAGAAAATCCACGTTTATTTCTGTGATGTTGCTGAAAAAAAATATTCTTTAAAAAATCCACTTTTATTGCTGTGATGTTGCTGGAAAAAATATTCTTTAAAAAATCCACGTTTATTGCTGTGATGTTGCTGAAAAAAAAATATTCTTTAAAAATCCACGTTTTTTGCTGTGATGTTGCTGGAAAAAATATTCTTTAAAAAATCCACGTTTATTGCTGTGATGTTGCTGAAAAAAAAATATTCTTTAAAAATCCACGTTTTTTGCTGTGATGTTGCTGGAAAGAATATTTTTTAAAAAATCCACGTTTTTTGCTGTGATGTTGCTGGAAAGAATATTCTTTAAAAAATCCACGTTTATTGCTGTGATGTTGCTGGAAAGAATATTCTTTAAAAAATCCACGTTTATTGCTGTGATGTTACTGGAAAGAATATTTTTTAAAAAATCCACGTTTTTTGCTGTGATGTTGCTGGAAAGAATATTCTTTAAAAAATCCACGTTTATTGCTGTGATGTTGCTGGAAAGAATATTCTTTAAAAAATCCACGTTTATTGCTGTGATGTTACTGGAAAAAAATATTCTTTAAAAAATCCACGTTTATTGCTGTGATGTTGCTGGAAAAAAATATTCTTTAAAAAATCCACGTTTATTGCTGTGATGTTGCTGGAAAAAAATATTCTTTGAAAAATCCACGTTTATTGCTGTGATGTTGCTGGAAAAAAATATTCTTTAAAAAATCCACGTTTATTGCTGTGATGTTGGGTGAAAAATATTCTTTAAAAAATCCACGTTTATTGCTGTGATGTTGCTGGAAAAAAATATTCTTTAAAAAATCCACGTTTATTGCTGTGATGTTGCTGGAAAAAAATATTCTTTAAAAAATCCACGTTTATTGCTGTGATGTTGCTGGAAAAAAATATTCTTTAAAAAATCCACGTTTATTGCTGTGATGTTGGGTGAAAAATATTCTTTAAAAAATCCACGTTTATTGCTGTGATGTTGGGTGAAAAATATTCTTTAAAAAATCCACGTTTATTGCTGTGATGTTGGGTGAAAAATATTCTTTAAAAAATCCACGTTTATTGCTGTGATGTTGGGTGAAAAATATTCTTTAAAAAATCCACGTTTATTGCTGTGATGTTGGGTGAAAAATATTCTTTAAAAAATCCACGTTTATTGCTGTGATGTTGGGTGAAAAATATTCTTTAAAAAATCCACGTTTATTGCTGTGATGTTGGGTGAAAAATATTCTTTAAAAAATCCACGTTTATTGCTGTGATGTTGGGTGAAAAATATTCTTTAAAAAATCCACGTTTATTGCTGTGATGTTGGGTGAAAAATATTCTTTAAAAAATCCACGTTTATTGCTGTGATGTTGGGTGAAAAATATTCTTTAAAAAATCCACGTTTATTGCTGTGATGTTGGGTGAAAAATATTCTTTAAAAAATCCACGTTTATTGCTGTGATGTTGGGTGAAAAATATTCTTTAAAAAATCCACGTTTATTGCTGTGATGTTGGGTGAAAAATATTCTTTAAAAAATCCACGTTTATTGCTGTGATGTTGGGTGAAAAATATTCTTTAAAAAATCCACGTTTATTGCTGTGATGTTGGGTGAAAAATATTCTTTAAAAAATCCACGTTTATTGCTGTGATGTTGGGTGAAAAATATTCTTTAAAAAATCCACGTTTATTGCTGTGATGTTGGGTGAAAAATATTCTTTAAAAAATCCACGTTTATTGCTGTGATGTTGGGTGAAAAATATTCTTTAAAAAATCCACGTTTATTGCTGTGATGTTGGGTGAAAAATATTCTTTAAAAAATCCACGTTTATTGCTGTGATGTTGGGTGAAAAATATTCTTTAAAAAATCCACGTTTATTGCTGTGATGTTGGGTGAAAAATATTCTTTAAAAAATCCACGTTTATTGCTGTGATGTTGGGTGAAAAATATTCTTTAAAAAATCCACGTTTATTGCTGTGATGTTGGGTGAAAAATATTCTTTAAAAAATCCACGTTTATTGCTGTGATGTTGGGTGAAAAATATTCTTTAAAAAATCCACGTTTATTGCTGTGATGTTGGGTGAAAAATATTCTTTAAAAAATCCACGTTTATTGCTGTGATGTTGGGTGAAAAATATTCTTTAAAAAATCCACGTTTATTGCTGTGATGTTGGGTGAAAAATATTCTTTAAAAAATCCACGTTTATTGCTGTGATGTTGGGTGAAAAATATTCTTTAAAAAATCCACGTTTATTGCTGTGATGTTGGGTGAAAAATATTCTTTAAAAAATCCACGTTTATTGCTGTGATGTTGGGTGAAAAATATTCTTTAAAAAATCCACGTTTATTGCTGTGATGTTGGGTGAAAAATATTCTTTAAAAAATCCACGTTTATTGCTGTGATGTTGGGTGAAAAATATTCTTTAAAAAATCCACGATTATTGCTGTGATGTTGGGTGAAAAATATTCTTTAAAAAATCCACGTTTATTGCTGTGATGTTGGGTGAAAAATATTCTTTAAAAAATCCACGTTTATTGCTGTGATGTTGGGTGAAAAATATTCTTTAAAAAATCCACGTTTATTGCTGTGATGTTGGGTGAAAAATATTCTTTAAAAAATCCACGTTTATTGCTGTGATGTTGGGTGAAAAATATTCTTTAAAAAATCCACGTTTATTGCTGTGATGTTGGGTGAAAAATATTCTTTAAAAAATCCACGTTTATTGCTGTGATGTTGGGTGAAAAATATTCTTTAAAAAATCCACGTTTATTGCTGTGATGTTGGGTGAAAAATATTCTTTAAAAAATCCACGTTTATTGCTGTGATGTTGGGTGAAAAATATTCTTTAAAAAATCCACGTTTATTGCTGTGATGTTGGGTGAAAAATATTCTTTAAAAAATCCACGTTTATTGCTGTGATGTTGGGTGAAAAATATTCTTTAAAAAATCCACGTTTATTGCTGTGATGTTGGGTGAAAAATATTCTTTAAAAAATCCACGTTTATTGCTGTGATGTTGGGTGAAAAATATTCTTTAAAAAATCCACGTTTATTGCTGTGATGTTGGGTGAAAAATATTCTTTAAAAAATCCACGTTTATTGCTGTGATGTTGGGTGAAAAATATTCTTTAAAAAATCCACGTTTATTGCTGTGATGTTGGGTGAAAAATATTCTTTAAAAAATCCACGTTTATTGCTGTGATGTTGGGTGAAAAATATTCTTTAAAAAATCCACGTTTATTGCTGTGATGTTGGGTGAAAAATATTCTTTAAAAAATCCACGTTTATTGCTGTGATGTTGGGTGAAAAATATTCTTTAAAAAATCCACGTTTATTGCTGTGATGTTGGGTGAAAAATATTCTTTAAAAAATCCACGTTTATTGCTGTGATGTTGGGTGAAAAATATTCTTTAAAAAATCCACGTTTATTGCTGTGATGTTGGGTGAAAAATATTCTTTAAAAAATCCACGTTTATTGCTGTGATGTTGGGTGAAAAATATTCTTTAAAAAATCCACGTTTATTGCTGTGATGTTGGGTGAAAAATATTCTTTAAAAAATCCACGTTTATTGCTGTGATGTTGGGTGAAAAATATTCTTTAAAAAATCCACGTTTATTGCTGTGATGTTGGGTGAAAAATATTCTTTAAAAAATCCACGTTTATTGCTGTGATGTTGGGTGAAAAATATTCTTTAAAAAATCCACGTTTATTGCTGTGATGTTGGGTGAAAAATATTCTTTAAAAAATCCACGTTTATTGCTGTGATGTTGGGTGAAAAATATTCTTTAAAAAATCCACGTTTATTGCTGTGATGTTGGGTGAAAAATATTCTTTAAAAAATCCACGTTTATTGCTGTGATGTTGGGTGAAAAATATTCTTTAAAAAATCCACGTTTATTGCTGTGATGTTGGGTGAAAAATATTCTTTAAAAAATCCACGTTTATTGCTGTGATGTTGGGTGAAAAATATTCTTTAAAAAATCCACGTTTATTGCTGTGATGTTGGGTGAAAAATATTCTTTAAAAAATCCACGTTTATTGCTGTGATGTTGGGTGAAAAATATTCTTTAAAAAATCCACGTTTATTGCTGTGATGTTGGGTGAAAAATATTCTTTAAAAAATCCACGTTTATTGCTGTGATGTTGGGTGAAAAATATTCTTTAAAAAATCCACGTTTATTGCTGTGATGTTGGGTGAAAAATATTCTTTAAAAAATCCACGTTTATTGCTGTGATGTTGGGTGAAAAATATTCTTTAAAAAATCCACGTTTATTGCTGTGATGTTGGGTGAAAAATATTCTTTAAAAAATCCACGTTTATTGCTGTGATGTTGGGTGAAAAATATTCTTTAAAAAATCCACGTTTATTGCTGTGATGTTGGGTGAAAAATATTCTTTAAAAAATCCACGTTTATTGCTGTGATGTTGGGTGAAAAATATTCTTTAAAAAATCCACGTTTATTGCTGTGATGTTGGGTGAAAAATATTCTTTAAAAAATCCACGTTTATTGCTGTGATGTTGGGTGAAAAATATTCTTTAAAAAATCCACGTTTATTGCTGTGATGTTGGGTGAAAAATATTCTTTAAAAAATCCACGTTTATTGCTGTGATGTTGGGTGAAAAATATTCTTTAAAAAATCCACGTTTATTGCTGTGATGTTGGGTGAAAAATATTCTTTAAAAAATCCACGTTTATTGCTGTGATGTTGGGTGAAAAATATTCTTTAAAAAATCCACGTTTATTGCTGTGATGTTGGGTGAAAAATATTCTTTAAAAAATCCACGTTTATTGCTGTGATGTTGGGTGAAAAATATTCTTTAAAAAATCCACGTTTATTGTTGTGATGTTGGGTGAAAAATATTCTTTAAAAAATCCACGTTTATTGCTGTGATGTTGGGTGAAAAATATTCTTTAAAAAATCCACGTTTATTGCTGTGATGTTGGGTGAAAAATATTCTTTAAAAAATCCACGTTTATTGCTGTGATGTTGGGTGAAAAATATTCTTTAAAAAATCCACGTTTATTGCTGTGATGTTGGGTGAAAAATATTCTTTAAAAAATCCACGTTTATTGCTGTGATGTTGGGTGAAAAATATTCTTTAAAAAATCCACGTTTATTGCTGTGATGTTGGGTGAAAAATATTCTTTAAAAAATCCACGTTTATTGCTGTGATGTTGGGTGAAAAATATTCTTTAAAAAATCCACGTTTATTGCTGTGATGTTGGGTGAAAAATATTCTTTAAAAAATCCACGTTTATTGCTGTGATGTTGGGTGAAAAATATTCTTTAAAAAATCCACGTTTATTGCTGTGATGTTGGGTGAAAAATATTCTTTAAAAAATCCACGTTTATTGCTGTGATGTTGGGTGAAAAATATTCTTTAAAAAATCCACGTTTATTGCTGTGATGTTGGGTGAAAAATATTCTTTAAAAAATCCACGTTTATTGCTGTGATGTTGGGTGAAAAATATTCTTTAAAAAATCCACGTTTATTGCTGTGATGTTGGGTGAAAAATATTCTTTAAAAAATCCACGTTTATTGCTGTGATGTTGGGTGAAAAATATTCTTTAAAAAATCCACGTTTATTGCTGTGATGTTGGGTGAAAAATATTCTTTAAAAAATCCACGTTTATTGCTGTGATGTTGGGTGAAAAATATTCTTTAAAAAATCCACGTTTATTGCTGTGATGTTGGGTGAAAAATATTCTTTAAAAAATCCACGTTTATTGCTGTGATGTTGGGTGAAAAATATTCTTTAAAAAATCCACGTTTATTGCTGTGATGTTGGGTGAAAAATATTCTTTAAAAAATCCACGTTTATTGCTGTGATGTTGGGTGAAAAATATTCTTTAAAAAATCCACGTTTATTGCTGTGATGTTGGGTGAAAAATATTCTTTAAAAAATCCACGTTTATTGCTGTGATGTTGGGTGAAAAATATTCTTTAAAAAATCCACGTTTATTGCTGTGATGTTGGGTGAAAAATATTCTTTAAAAAATCCACGTTTATTGCTGTGATGTTGGGTGAAAAATATTCTTTAAAAAATCCACGTTTATTGCTGTGATGTTGGGTGAAAAATATTCTTTAAAAAATCCACGTTTATTGCTGTGATGTTGGGTGAAAAATATTCTTTAAAAAATCCACGTTTATTGCTGTGATGTTGGGTGAAAAATATTCTTTAAAAAATCCACGTTTATTGCTGTGATGTTGGGTGAAAAATATTCTTTAAAAAATCCACGTTTATTGCTGTGATGTTGGGTGAAAAATATTCTTTAAAAAATCCACGTTTATTGCTGTGATGTTGGGTGAAAAATATTCTTTAAAAAATCCACGTTTATTGCTGTGATGTTGGGTGAAAAATATTCTTTAAAAAATCCACGTTTATTGCTGTGATGTTGGGTGAAAAATATTCTTTAAAAAATCCACGTTTATTGCTGTGATGTAGGGTGAAAAATATTCTTTAAAAAATCCACGTTTATTGCTGTGATGTTGGGTGAAAAATATTCTTTAAAAAATCCACGTTTATTGCTGTGATGTTGGGTGAAAAATATTCTTTAAAAAATCCACGTTTATTGCTGTGATGTTGGGTGAAAAATATTCTTTAAAAAATCCACGTTTATTGCTGTGATGTTGGGTGAAAAATATTCTTTAAAAAATCCACGTTTATTGCTGTAATGTTAGGTGAAAAATATTCTTTAAAAAATCCACATTTATTGCTGTGATGTTGGGTGAAAAATATTCTTTAAGAAATCCACGTTTTTGCTGTGATGTTGGGTGAAAAATATTCTTTAAGAAATCCACGTTTATTGGGCTGATGTTGCGGGAAAAAATATTCTTTAGCAAATCCACGTTTATTGGGCTAATGTTGCTGGAAAAAATATTCTTTAACAAATCCACGTTTATTGGGCTGCTGTTGCTGGAAAAAATATTCTTTAGCAAATCCACGTTTATTGGGCTGATGTTGCTGGAAAAATATTCTTTAAATAATCCACGTTTATTGGGCTAATGTTGCTGGAAAAAATATTCTTTAAAAAATCCTTGTTTATTGGGCTGATGTTGCTGGAAAAAATATTCTTTAAAAAATCCTTGTTTATTGGGCTGATGTTGCTGGAAAAAATATTCTTTAAAAAATCCTTGTTTATTGGGCTGATGTTGCTGGAAAAAATATTCTTTAAAAAATCCACGTTTATTGGGCTGATGTTGCTGGAAAAAATATTCTTTAAAAAATCCACGTTTATTGGGCTGATGTTGCTGGAAAAAATATTCTTTAAAAAATCCACGTTTATTGGGCTAATGTTGCTGGAAAAAATATTCTTTAAAAAATCCACGTTTATTGCAGTGATGTTGCTGGAAAAAATTTTTTTTAAAAAATCCACGTTTATTGCAGTGATGTTGCTGGAAAAAATTTTCTTTAAAAAATCCACGTTTATTGCAGTGATGTTGCTGGAAAAAATATTCTTTAACAAATCCACGTTTATTGGGCTGATGTTGCTGGAAGAAATATTCTTTAAAAAATCCACGTTTATTGGGCTGATGTTGCAGGAAAAAATATTCTTTAAAAAATCCACGTTTATTGAGCTGATGTTGCTGGAAAAAATATTCTTTAAAAAATCCACGTTTATTGGGCTGATGTTGCTGGAAAAAATATTCTTTAAAAAATCCACGTTTATTTGGCTGATGTTGCTGGAAAAAATATTCTTTAAAAAATCCACGTTTATTGCTGTGATGTTGCTGGAAAAAATATTCTTTAAAAAATCCACGTTTATTGGGCTGATGTTGCTGGAAAAAATATTCTTTAAAAAATCCTTGTTTATTGGGCTGATGTTGCTGGAAAAAATATTCTTTAAAAAACCCTTGTTTATTGGGCTGATGTTGCTGGAAAAAATATTCTTTAAAAAATCCTTGTTTATTGGGCTGATGTTGCTGGAAAAAATATTCTTTAAAAAATCCACGTTTATTGGGCTGATGTTGCTGGAAAAAATATTCTTTAAAAAATCCACGTTTATTGGGCTGATGTTGCTGGAAAAAATATTCTTTAAAAAATCCACGTTTATTGGGCTAATGTTGCTTGAAAAAATATTCTTTAAAAAATCCACGTTTATTGCAGTGATGTTGCTGGAAAAAAAATTTTTTAAAAAATCCACGTTTATTGCAGTGATGTTGCTGGACAAAATTTTCTTTAAAAAATCCACGTTTATTGCAGTGATGTTGCTGGAAAAAATATTCTTTAACAAATCCACGTTTATTGGGCTGATGTTGCGGGAAAAAATTTTCTTTAAAAAATCCATGTTTATTGCAGTGATGTTGCTGGAAAAAATATTCTTTAAAAAATCCATGTTTATTGCTGTGATGTTGCTGGAAAAAATATTCTTTAAAAATCCACGTTTATTGCTGTGATGTTGCTGGAAAAAATATTCTTTAACAAATCCACGTTTATTGGGCTGATGTTGCGGGAAAAAATATTCTTTAGCAAATCCACGTTTATTGGGCTAATGTTGCTGGAAAAAATATTCTTTAACAAATCCACGTTTATTGGGCTGATGTTGCTGGAAAAATATTCTTTAAATAATCCACGTTGATTGCTGTGATGTTGCTGGAAAAATATTCTTTAAAAAATCCACGTTGATTGCTGTGATGTTGCTGGAAAAAATGTTCTTTAAAAAATCCACGTTTATTGGGCTGATGTTGCTGGAAAAAAATGTTCTTTAAAAAATCCACGTTTATTGGGCTGATGTTGCTGGAAAAAATATTCTTTAAAAAATCCACGTTTATTGGGCTGATGTTGCTGGAAAAAATATTCTTTAAAAAATCCACGTTTATTGGGCTGATGTTGCTGGAAAAAATATTCTTTAAAAAATCCACGTTTATTGGGCTAATGTTGCTTGAAAAAATATTCTTTAAAAAATCCACGTTTATTGCAGTGATGTTGCTGGAAAAAAAATTTTTTAAAAAATCCACGTTTATTGCAGTGATGTTGCTGGACAAAATTTTCTTTAAAAAATCCACGTTTATTGCAGTGATGTTGCTGGAAAAAATATTCTTTAACAAATCCACGTTTATTGGGCTGATGTTGCGGGAAAAAATTTTCTTTAAAAAATCCATGTTTATTGCAGTGATGTTGCTGGAAAAAATATTCTTTAAAAAATCCATGTTTATTGCTGTGATGTTGCTGGAAAAAATATTCTTTAAAAATCCACGTTTATTGCTGTGATGTTGCTGGAAAAAATATTCTTTAACAAATCCACGTTTATTGGGCTGATGTTGCGGGAAAAAATATTCTTTAGCAAATCCACGTTTATTGGGCTGCTGTTGCTGGAAAAAATATTCTTTAGCAAATCCACGTTTATTGGGCTGATGTTGCTGGAAAAATATTCTTTAAATAATCCACGTTGATTGCTGTGATGTTGCTGGAAAAATATTCTTTAAAAAATCCACGTTGATTGCTGTGATGTTGCTGGAAAAAATGTTCTTTAAAAAATCCACGTTTATTGGGCTGATGTTGCTGGAAAAAAATGTTCTTTAAAAAATCCACGTTTATTGGGCTGATGTTGCTGGAAAAATATTCTTTAAAAAATCCACGTTGATTGCTGTGATGTTGGTGGAAAAAAATGTTCTTTAAAAAATCCACGTTTATTGGGCTGATGTTGCTGGAAAAAAATGTTCTTTAAAAAATCCACGTTTATTGGGCTGATGTTGCTGGAAAAATTATTCTTTAAAAAATCCACGTTTATTGCTGTGATGATGTTGCTGGAAAAAATATTCTTTAAAAAATCCACGTTTATTGCTGTGATGATGTTGCTGGAAAAAATATTCTTTAAAAAATCCACGTTTATTGCTGTGATGATGTTGCTGGAAAAAATATTCTTTAAAAAATCCACGTTTATTGCTGTGATGATGTTGCTGGAAAAAATATTCTTTAAAAAATCCACGTTTATTGGGCTGATGTTGCTGGAAAAAATATTCTTTAAAAAATCCACGTTTATTGCTGTGATGTTGCTGGAAAAAATATTCTTTAAAAAATCCACGTTTATTGGACTGATGTTGCTGGAAAAAATATTCTTTAAAAAATCCATGTTTATTGCTGTGATGTTGCTGGAAAAAAAATATCTTTAAAAAATCCACTTTTGAACTTTTTAATTCTAACGTAAAATTAATATTTCCCTAAAATTATCATACAACCCTCCTTAACTTTTTGCTAATTCGAAACCATCATTAAAACGAAATATTAAATACAATTCAATTTGCAACTTTCTGACTGCTGATGTTCGCCATTGTTCTTGTTGTTGCTGTTGTCCACTAGATTATCATTTTGTATTTGGAGCCATTGTCTTCGACAGACAGGCTGGCCGACAGAATAAAGTAGACAAAAGCCTTTTGTGTATTATGTGATTGGGGCATTTGTTGGTTGCAATTTACACAGAACGGAAACGGATACTAATGAGGTGCAGCTATACATACACGAACATACATACATGGAAACAAATAGCCATTGGTGTATACAATTTCTTTGCATATCGAGTGAAGAAATAAAAGAGATTCACTAATGAACAGATTGCCACTAACACGCACAACGCACGAATATGTGTGTAAACTTACATCCATCCATTTGAGCATTTGAATTGAAAATTCAAATTCAACAATATTTTTTTTCGAGCTAAATGAAACCTTAGCCATGCCGTGGAAACTCCTCTTATTGTTTGGTTTGTATTGGGGTTGGGATGCTGCCGGTATTTGATGTTTCGAAATCAACGAAAAAAAGTTCTGGAAATGTATATATGGTACAGTCATATGAGCTGCCTGCAACCTGCTTCGAAGTATACCCTAATAATATTAGGGAATGCAATCACGTTTTAAAACAATGCAAATGAATTTATGCTCATTGTATTGAATGCTGTTTGCAAGAGCTTTGATTTGGTTTTTTGGGCAACGAGGGTATGCAGTGGTCAAAAAAATCAGATCAACCCTTCCTACAGTTTCGCTGTTTGTGCTGCTGATAGCTGGGTTCGTAACATTTCATTTTATATCGGCATTTTTTGTTGTCCTCCCATTGATGCGTAGGCTGACTTTTAGCTTTTTAAATGCCTCAATGACAAAAGGCTGGATAAATACACACTCTCACAACAAAAAAAAAAAACACACACACACAAAAACTTACTTCGAAAAAATTTCGCGGAGCTTATTGTTATTGCTTTTGTTTTCTATGGAACTGTGTGTGTGTTTGTACACACGGTTAGTGCAATTTTTATCCATTTGCGGTTTTAATTTGTGGTTAAAAATACACAATTGCATACATGTCCTGGCAACAACATATGGACTATATCACAAAAGAGTCAACAATAGCTTAAAAAAGTTTCAGATGAGAGAGGAGGAAGAAGAAACAAGAAAAAAACGTGCAATACGGTTTTAAATACATTTGAAAGTAGTTATTATTAGCTGGACAATACAGTGGGACAAAAGAACTTACAATGAATGAAATTTTTCCAAAAAAAAAAAATAAACGTGGGTTTTTTTCGAGCAACATCAGCCCAATAAACGTGGATTTTTTAAAGAATATCTTTTCGAGCAACATTAGCCCAATAAACGTGGATTTTTTAAACAATATGTTTTCGAGAAACATCAGCCCAATAAACGTGGATTCTTTAAACAATATTTTTTCGAGCAACATCAGCCCAATAAACGTGGATTTTTTAAAGAATATTTTTTCCAGCAACATCACAGCAATAAACGTGGATTTTTTAAAGAATTTTTTTTCCAGCAACATCAGCCCAATAAACGTGGATTTTTTAAAGAACATTTTTTTCCACCAACATCACAGCAATCAACGTGGATTTTTTAAAGAATATTTTTCCAGCAACATCAGCCCAATAAACGTGGATTTTTTAAAGAACATTTTTTTCCAGCAACATCATCCCAATAAACGTGGATTTTTTAAACAATATTTTTCGAACAACATCAGCCCACAATAAACGTGGATTTTTTTAAAGAATATTTTTTGGAGCAACGTCAGCCCAATAAACGTGGATTTTTTAAAGAATATTTTTTCGAGCAACATCAGCCCAATAAACGTGGATTTTTTAAAGAATATTTTTTCGAGCAGCATCAGCCCAGTAAACGTGGATTTTTTAAAGAATATCTGATCCATAAACATCAGCCCAGTAAACATGGATTTTTTAAAGAATATCTGATCCATAAACATCAGCCCAGTAAACGTGGATTTTTTAAAGAATATCTGATCCATAAACATCAGCCCAGTAAACATGGATTTTTTAAAAAATATCTGATCCATAAACATCAGCCCAGTAAACATGGATTTTTTAAAGAATATCTGATACATAAACATCAGCCCAGTAAACATGGATTTTTTAAAGAATATCTGATACATAAACATCAGCCCAGTAAACATGGATTTTTTAAAGAAAATTTTTTCTCCCACCATTAGACCAATAAACGTGGAATTTTAAAGAATATTTTTTCTCCCACCATTAGACCAATAAACGTGGATTTTTTAAAGAATATTTTTTCGAGCAACATCAACCCAATAAACGTGGATTTTTTAAAGAATATTTTTTCGAGCAACATCAGCCCAATAAACGTGGATTTTTTAAAGAATATTTTTTCGAGCAACATCAGCCCAATAAACGTGGATTTTTTAAAGAATATTTTCTCCCATCATTAGACCAATAAACGTGGATTTTTTAAAGAATATTTTCTCCCATCATTAGACCAATAAACGTGGATTTTTTAAAGAATATTTTCTCCCATCATTAGACCAATAAACGTGGATTTTTTAAAGAATATTTTCTCCCATCATTAGACCAATAAACGTGGATTTTTTAAAAAATATTTTCTCCCATCATTAGACCAATAAACGTGGATTTTTTAAAGAATATTTTCTCCCATCATTAGACCAATAAACGTGGATTTTTTAAAGAATATTTTCTCCCATCATTAGACCAATAAACGTGGATTTTTTAAAGAATATTTTCTCCCATCATTAGACCAATAAACGTGGATTTTTTAAAGAATATTTTCTCCCATCATTAGACCAATAAACGTGGATTTTTTAAAGAATATTTTCTCCCATCATTAGACCAATAAACGTGGATTTTTTAAAGAATATTTTCTCCCATCATTAGACCAATAAACGTGGATTTTTTAAAGAATATTTTCTCCCATCATTAGACCAATAAACGTGGATTTTTTAAAGAATATTTTCTCCCATCATTAGACCAATAAACGTGGATTTTTTAAAGAATATTTTCTCCCATCATTAGACCAATAAACGTGGATTTTTTAAAGAATATTTTCTCCCATCATTAGACCAATAAACGTGGATTTTTTAAAGAATATTTTCTCCCATCATTAGACCAATAAACGTGGATTTTTTAAAGAATATTTTCTCCCATCATTAGACCAATAAACGTGGATTTTTTAAAGAATATTTTCTCCCATCATTAGACCAATAAACGTGGATTTTTTAAAGAATATTTTCTCCCATCATTAGACCAATAAACGTGGATTTTTTAAAGAATATTTTCTCCCATCATTAGACCAATAAACGTGGATTTTTTAAAGAATATTTTCTCCCATCATTAGACCAATAAACGTGGATTTTTTAAAGAATATTTTCTCCCATCATTAGACCAATAAACGTGGATTTTTTAAAGAATATTTTCTCCCATCATTAGACCAATAAACGTGGATTTTTTAAAGAATATTTTCTCCCATCATTAGACCAATAAACGTGGATTTTTTAAAGAATATTTTCTCCCATCATTAGACCAATAAACGTGGATTTTTTAAAGAATATTTTCTCCCATCATTAGACCAATAAACGTGGATTTTTTAAAGAATATTTTCTCCCATCATTAGACCAATAAACGTGGATTTTTTAAAGAATATTTTCTCCCATCATTAGACCAATAAACGTGGATTTTTTAAAGAATATTTTCTCCCATCATTAGACCAATAAACGTGGATTTTTTAAAGAATATTTTCTCCCATCATTAGACCAATAAACGTGGATTTTTTAAAGAATATTTTCTCCCATCATTAGACCAATAAACGTGGATTTTTTAAAGAATATTTTCTCCCATCATTAGACCAATAAACGTGGATTTTTTAAAGAATATTTTCTCCCATCATTAGACCAATAAACGTGGATTTTTTAAAGAATATTTTCTCCCATCATTAGACCAATAAACGTGGATTTTTTAAAGAATATTTTCTCCCATCATTAGACCAATAAACGTGGTTTTTTTAAAGAATATTTTCTCCCATCATTAGACCAATAAACGTGGATTTTTTAAAGAATATTTTCTCCCATCATTAGACCAATAAACGTGGATTTTTTAAAGAATATTTTCTCCCATCATTAGACCAATAAACGTGGATTTTTTAAAGAATATTTTCTCCCATCATTAGACCAATAAACGTGGATTTTTTAAAGAATATTTTCTCCCATCATTAGACCAATAAACGTGGATTTTTTAAAGAATATTTTCTCTTATCATTAGACCAATAAACGTGGATTTTTTAAAGAATATTTTCTCCCATTTTTTAAAGAATATTTTTTCTCCCATTTTTTAAAGAATATTTTTTTCTCCCACCATTAGACCAATAAACGCGGATTTTTTAAAGAATATTTTTAAAGAATATACCAATAAACGTGGATTTTGTATACCCTCCACCATAAATTTGTCATTTCGTGTGTAACCATCGAAATATTCATCGGAGACCCTTTAAAGTATGTATGTTCTTAATCAGGGTAAAATTCTAAGTCGACGTAGCCATGTCTGTCGTCGGTCCGTCTGTTGAAATCCAGATACAGCTCGCAATTTTTGAGATTTAGCTGTGTAATTTGGTATATAAGTTTTTATTACTCCTAGGATGTTTGGTATTGCAAATGGGCTATATAGGTCCACATTTTGATATAGCCCCCATAGAACGGTACAATCTATTTCGGTATTTTGAAGGTTTTAGCTTCAGTGTCACACCGAAATGGCTGAAATTTAGTTCTCAGTCTTCCTTGGGGGGTATAAAACTTTCTCCCGGATTGTTGTCATAGAACGGTTCTTCCCGATTTTCGGTATTTTAAAGGTTTTGGCTACAATAACCCATCAAAATGTCAGAAATTTAATATTTCGTCTTCGCAAAAGGTATTCAATTTTTTAATGAATATTTTCCAAGGTCTAACCGAGATACAAACCTGGATTTTTCAAGGATCTTTTTCCAATGTTCATCAGAGTCACAAACGTGGATTTTTTAGGAACATTTTTTCAATGTCTATCCGAGTCACAAACGTGGATTTTTTTAGGAATATTTTTTCAATACCCATCCGAGTCACAAACATCGATTTTTAAAGGGTTTTGTCAAGATCTATCCGAGATAAAAACGTGAATTTTTTAAAATCCAAAAATTTCACGGTCTATCCGAGCCAAAATGGTGGATTTTTTAAAGTCCAAAAATTTCACTAGCTGATGGCCTTAGTAGCCAATGCTACCTTCTTATTAAGTTTGTATTTACAACAAGTTAATATAATAAACACGGTGCTCTTGAATCAAATTTAAATGGAAGGTGCTTATACCTGGGAAGTTTTTGCGGATTCTGAAACTACAATGTTCATCGATGAGAAGAATCAAAAAACTAAAAAAATCGCAGGAGCGCTTTTTAAATAAATCGCGATTTAAGTTGAAATTTTTAGGGGTTGTTTAGGTTTTCACGATTTTGCTTAGAAACCGCAAGTCCTATCAAAATGATACTGAAGAAAATGTTGTAGCTATGAAAATTCTGTACAAGATTGGCCTTTACGTTTTTACCATTTTTGAGATATTGAAGTTCAAATTGGGACAATGCACTGACTTTATCGCCCCCTTATAAAACAATGTCACGAAGGGTGCGCCTTAACTAACTTTTGATGAAAACCGCTTACACAGGGGAAGTTTTTGTGAAATCTGAAACAGCAATGTTCATAGATGAGAAAAATCCAAAAACAAGAAAAAATCGCTGTGGGGATTTTTAAATAAATCGCGGTCAAAATTCACATTTTTAGGTGTTTTTGAGGTTTTCACTATTTTTCTTGGAAACCGTAAGTCCAATCGAAATTGTGCTAAAGAAAATGTTGTAGCTGTGAAAATTCTCTACAGGATTGACGATTATGAATTGTTCTCAGGCTGTACCATTTTTGAGATAAGGAAGCTCAGTTTACATTTTTAGGTTTTTTTGTTAGGGTTTCGCGATTTTGCATGAATACGGCAAGTCTTATCGGCATGGGACCTGAGCAAATCTTATAGCTGTGAAAATTCTCCACAAGACTGGCTTATGTAATTTTTCCTACGTTGTACCAATTTTTTATATATATAAGTTTAATTTGGGAAATTGCAGTCATGACATCGTTTTATAAGGAGACGATACAGAATTGAATTGAATTTGAATTGTCCCAATTTCAGCGTCTATATCTCAAAAGTTGTAAAACCTACGAAAATATCATTAGGGTCAATAATGTAGAGAATTTTCATAGCTATAACATTTTTTATACCCTCCACCATAGTATGGAGGGTATATTAAGTTTGTCATTCCGTTTGTAACACATCGAACTAATCATTTGCGACCCTATAAAGTATATATATTCTTGATCAGGATAAAATTCTAAGACGATCTAGCCATGTCCGTCTGTCCGTCTGTCTGTCCGTCTGTCCGTCTGTTGTAATCACTCTAGCGTCCGCAATAATTGAGATGGAGTGCTGAAATTTTGCACCCGAGTGTATTTTTTCCATAGGCAGGTCAAGTTCGAAGATGGGCTATATCGGTCCACTCTTTGGTATAGCCCCCATATAACGGTACCTCCGGATTTGAGGTATTTTGACTTTCTTCGCCACATTTGCAGACCGAATTAGCTATAATTTGGCACTTAGGGTTCCTAGTGATCAGCAAACTTATATCCCAAAGGATATGGGCATAGGTCTATGTTTTGGTATAGTCCCCATATAACGGTACCTCCCGATTTTCGGTATTTTGAGAATTTTAGCCACATTTTTTAACCGAACTATCTGCAATTTGACATTTGAGGTTCTCAGTGGTCATGAAACATCTCCACGAAACATCGTGAACATAGGTCCATGTTTTGGTATAGCCCTCATATATCGGTACCTCCCGATTTTCGGTATTTTGAGAATTTTAGCTACAATTTTTAACCGAACTAGCTGCAATTTGCCATTTGAGGTTCTCAGTGGTCATGAAATATCTCCACCAAACATCGTCAACATAGGTCCATGTTTTGGTATAGCCCCCATATAACGGTACCTCCCGATTTTCGGTATTTTGAGAATTTTAGCCACAATTTTTAAACGAACTATCTGCAATTTGACATTTGAGGTTCTCAGTGGTCATGAAATATCTCCACGAAACATCGTCAACATAGGTCCATGTTTTGGTATAGCCCTCATATATCGGTACCTCCCGATTTTCGGTATTTTGAGAATTTTAGCTACAATTTTTAACCGAATTAGCTGCAATTTGCCATTTGAGGTTCTCAGTGGTCATGAAATATCTCCACCAAACATCGTCAACATAGGTCCATGTTTTGGTATAGCCCCCATATAACGGTACCTCTCGATTTTCGGTATTTTGAGAATTTTAGCCACAATTTGTAACCGAAGTATCTGCAATTTGACATTTGAGGTTCTCAGTGGTCATGAAACATCTCCACCAAACATCGTAAACATAGGTCCATGTTTTGGTATGGCCCCCTTATAACCGTACCTCCCGATTTTCGGTATTTTGAGAATTTTAGCTACAGTTTTTAACCGAAATAGCTGTAATTTGACATTTGAAGTTCTCAGTGGTCATAAAACATCTCCATCGTCAATATAGGTCCATGTTTTGGTATATCCCCCCCCCCTCGATTTTCGGTAATTTTCAGTGGTCACGAAATTTCTTCATTAAAATTCGTCAACATGGGTCCATTTTTGAGGGTCTACATTGTTTTGATGAAACTACCCTCAATTTGACTCTTGAAGTTCCCTGCAGCTATAAAACTTTACCGCTTAAAAATTTAAAGATAAGTTGACTCTTTGATACAGCCCCGTAGGTGGTACCTTTCACCTAGCTGAACACATTTTTTTAGATTAGATTAGATAACACTGTGGAACAAAATGGAAGTGAAAGTCTGGGGCACGGAAAGTTCCTCCTGGGGAAGAAAGGCTTTGGTGAGTATATTATGAACCCCGAAGGACAGATCCGCCGTGAGTCGAACTTCGATGAAATTTTTGTTAGAGACCCTGTGGGCCATCAGGAATTAGCGTTGTATCTTTGTTCACTGCTGCTTAAGTGCTCTACAAAAACAACAAACAAAGATATAATGCTAATTCATGAAGGCTTACAGGGTCTCTTGCAAAAACTTCATCACGGGCCCTAATTATTCCATTTTAATTAAGACTATTTTATGGTGGAGGGTATAAAAAGTTCGGCCCGGCCGAACTTAACGACTTTTTACTTGTTTTCTTCCCATTTTGATAGGTCTTGCGGTTTCCAAGCAAAGTTGCAAAAACCTAAACAACCCCTAAAAATTTCAACTTGAATCGCGATTTATTTAAAAAGCGCTACGCCGATTTTTTTTTTTTTGTTTTTTGATTTTTCTCAACTATGGACATTGTAGTTTCAGAATCCGCAAAAACTTCACAGGTGTAAGCACCTTCCATTTAAATTTGATTCAAGTGCACCGTGTAAATAAAAAATCCACGGTCTATCCGGGCCAAAAACGTAACTTTTTAAAGAATATTTTCCAAGGTCTATTTTTTTCAAGCCCCATCTGTGCCTCAAAATAATTTTTTTCAGTGATTTTTTTAAGGTCTTTCCAAGCTAAAATCGTGGATTTTTTAAAGAATATTTTCCAACCCAGCGAAAAAAATCCTCCCAAAATAATGAGTTTTGTAGAGGATTTTTGGCAGCCGTAACTACTTACAAATCCCCCTACTAACCCATTATTTTAACAAGGGCATGTCGGACTGAATTACTAGTTATTCTATGCCCACTAGAATAACTAGTTATTGTATGGCCACTGGAAGTTCAGAAATAAGGTATATGATAAAAAATATATTTTGTTTATTTTTAGAACTGTTTAGGTGGACTTTGTTTTCACTTTCAACACACTTCACACTTTTATTTTATTTCGCCCCTTACTGGATTTGAACACACGAACTTCTACTTTGTAGCCGAACACACTACTTACTAGGTCACGCACACGAACATTAACGGTTGTTGCAATGTTTACATGTGCACCACCAAGTGTTCATTGTTTTTTTTTTAACAAAAAGTACCCGGCTGTGAGCGTTGAACCCACAACACTCTGATTTGTAGTCGGACACACTAGCTCTGTGCCACCGTACTCATAGCTTAGTAAGGAGTAATTAAAGTAGTTATTTTTGTTTACATTACTTTGTAATGGGTTACATAATGACTAACGGATCAGAATTTTTGCTGGGAAGGCATAAACGTGGATCTTTAAAGAATATTTCTTCAAGATTCATCCGCAAACATGGATTTTTTAGGAATATTTTTTTCTCAATGTCCATACGAGTCACAAACGTCGATTTTTAAAGATGTTTTTTCAAGGTCTATCCTGAACGTGAATTTTTTAAAGAATATTTTTAAAGGTGAAACGGAGCCACAAGCGTGGATTTTAAGGTCTATCCGAGCTAAAACTTGCATTTTTAAAGAGTATTTTCTAAGGTCTATTTTTATTTATTTTAAAGCTCCATCCAAGCCACAAAATTAAAATTTTTATACCCTCAGCATTTATGCTAACGAGGGTATATACACTTTCATACGGGCAAAATGTGCCTCATCGAAAAAATGGTTTTAGACCCCAAGTATGTTTGGACGAAATGTGTTTTAGACAATTTGGAGTCGATTGAGCAATGTCCGTCCGTCCGTCTGTCTGTCTGTCTGGCTGGCTGGAGCGCACGATAACTCTCGAACGGATCAACCGATTCGGTCCAAAAGTTGGTTTCGTAATATTTTGTCCAAACTTAGTTTAAGTTCGAAGATGGGTTATAACGGTCCACCCCTTCCGGTACCTCCCCCACAAAAGTTCGAAAATGTTCAGAAAATTTGTACGCACGATAACTCTTAAAGGGAGGAACCATCGGTATACTCCTTCGGGTACCTCCCACACAAAATTTCGGATAAGGTCAGTTTAGGACCTGCTCTCCAATCGCTTTGATTTTTGTTTTAGCAACTTGTATTCACTGCCCCCCATACGACGGTACCAGTTTCATCAGGGGCAAGTACACAGTTCCTGATAAAATAGCCTGAAAGTTGCAAAAAAACCCAATGACCGTGTGAGGTGGTTGGAGCGCAAGACAACTCTCGAAATGATCTGTCAATTTGGTCCATCATTTGACCTTAGTAATATTTTGTGCAAACAAAGTTTAAATTACAAGATAAGCCATATCGGTCCACTCCTTCAGGCACCTCCCCCACAAAAGTTCAAAAATGTTCCGAAATTTTGTTCATACGGTAACTCTTGAAGGGAGTGGCCGAATTGGTCCATACTTTACACATCCTTATATATCTACTAGATATATATCAGGTTCAAATATGGACTATACTTGTCAGCTCCATCCGGTACCTCCCACACAAAATTTCGGATAAGTTCACTTTAAGACATGTTATCGAATCACTTTGATTTTTTTGAAGCAACTTGCATGCGCTGCCTCAATTACGAGGGTAAACGTTTTTTCAGGGCAAGTCCATACATCTTGAGCAAACATCCCGAAGGGTGTAAAAACCCCCTATGGCATCATATGTGGTGGCTGGATATCCACTTCCATAATGGTCAATGTAGATCCATTCCTTTTAGTATCTCCTCCGCAAAACTTTTGATCTCTAATCCTAATGAACATTTTTGTCGGTTCAAATTCCCAAAATTTTTAAAAAAAACCCCTAAATACATAAGTTTTTTTTGGAAAAAAATTGTTTCAATATATACAGGCTGAAGGTACATACATATCTGTCGGCAAAGCCGACTGATACTTTTTTACTTGTTAAATAATACTTTCCAAGGTTTAACCGAGCTAACATGGATTTTTTAAGGAATGTTTTTTCTACTAGTTAATATAATAAATAAAATAAAATAAATTAAATTAAAATAAAATAAAATAAAATAAAATAAAATAAAATAAAATAAAATAAAATAAAATAAAATAAAATAAAATAAAATAAAATAAAATAAAATAAAATAAAATAAAATAAAATAAAATAAAATAAAATAAAATAAAATAAAATAAAATAAAATAAAATAAAATAAAATAAAATAAAATAAAATAAAATAAAATAAAATAAAATAAAATAAAATAAAATAAAATAAAACAAGTAAGAAAAGTCTATAGTCGGACGGAGCCGACCATGGGATACCCTATACCACTATCCCTGGACAATCGCTCTCCACGGAACTTCTTTTCAATGATTGTGAAAATTTAATTATCAAATCGTCGGTGTCATGCTTAAGTGTTCCATACGCCATTTTTGACTTTTTGAGATGCAGGTGGTTTCTAAGGTTTTCGTGTATGCTCTTTCTGAATTTCTAGTCGGCTTTCTCCTATCTGCTCTAGTTTCCGAGATGTACACGCCTCGATGGGAAATCATAAACTTTTTTCTGTTACGAAATTAATATTTTAAAAACTTACAAGTTTAAAAACACATTTCAAAAATCAGAATTTTAATTTTCGATTTAGAAGTATTTAATTTATTGAGGCAAAGAAATATTTTTGTCAATTTGTTCCATGTGATTTACAATATTTCACATTTGTGTCATAAGTGCGGATATGGAACAAATCGACAAAAATTCTTTTTTTAAAGAAATCTCTAACTTTTTTATTCCAATACATATTCCTCTAAATTTTTCAAATATGTTCTATATACTATTATTAATATTTCAAGTCAAAAATATAAATATTTGCTTTAGTCAGCTCCACATAATTGTGACGCGAAACATTAAAATGCGATTATCTCAAAACGGGCAAATGGCGTATGGAACACTTAAGCATGACACCGACGAAATATCAGAGATGTAATGTGTAATACTTATGACCAAAACCAAAAAGTTATCTAGCATGACAAAGACATTTTTGTAGCAGGAAAGGAACATTTAGTTCACACAAACTAAAATGTAATGAAACCCACTTATGTAGTACTACTACTTCCGTTGTTTAACCGCTACGTTATTGAAATTTTTACCAATTTCACACAAAAGTTTCAATCCATTTAACCCGCTAAGTATTATCTGATCTTCACGTTGGTTTGTACGCTTCTTCTTCATCATAAACTCAAACTTTGTTTAAAATTTTGCGGGTTATTATTTTGACCTACAGAGCCGCTACAAAATTGGTTAAAATTTTGTTTTTGGTCCATTTCATGCCCTGAACATTTCACGATCATCACCAAAAACTAATCATTCCTATTCTGGCCCGAACCCAACCTCCTTAAAAAATTCGTTACAATCGGTCCATAATTGCGGCCTTAAGCTTATTTACAATTTTTAATGGACGAACACACATCGCTAAATCGCTTTATCTCGTCGAAATATGAATTTTGGCATACCAAATAAGGGGTCTAGGGCGAATATTTCCTGGTGTTACATAAACTTTTGGAGAGACAATATGTAGCATGGGATAAAAATGTGGTTCTCTACACAGAACCCATTATATATTAGGCAGTAGGCCCGTTATCTAGCAAACACTTTATTGCAATTTACATCAGAGGAAAGGCCAGTAGTTTTTTTCCATATGTAAGCTACTTTGCGAAATATATATGTCCTCAAGGAATTAAAATATCGACCAAAAAATTTTTATATTTTTCATACAAAAGTAATGGTCCATTTCACCCGTTAAAGAATATCAGATCATCATTCAAAATTGTAGGCATCTTTTTCGACCTATACTCTTACCCGGTGCAAAATTTCGTGACTATTGATGTATAATTGCGACTTCTAGCGAGTTTATTATTACACTACAAACAAATAACGGAATATATTAGGCTGTAACTCTGTTATCTGATCATGCACGCCAACATAATTGGCATCAATTGAAAGGTCAAGCGTTCCACTTTCAAGTATATCTCACTTGTCCGGAATGTCACTTCCAGGAATTAAGATATAAGCTGTATATTAAAAATTTTCACAATTTTCACACAAAAGTTTTGGTCCATTTAACCCTCTAAATATTATCCGATCGCCATCTCAAATTGCAAGCTTCTCCTTTGTGATATACTCTTACCTTATTTAAAATTACGCGTTGATCGGACTATTATTGAGACCTACAAGCCGCTAGAAAATTTGATAAATATTATGTTTTTGGTCCATTTCACCCGCTAAATATTTCACGATCATCACCAATAAGAATAGGGATCTATTCTGATCTGAACCCGACCTCCATACAAAATTTCGTGACGATCGGTCCATAATTGCGGCCTGGAGCGTGTTTACAATTTATAATGGACAGACGGACGGACGGACGGACGGACGGACGGACGGACTGACGGACGGACACACAACTCAAAATCGCTTTATCTCGTCGAGATATGAAGATTGGTATACCACATTGGGGGTCTCCGACGAATATTTCGCGGTGTTACATAAATTTTTAATAAAACAAACTTATAATACCCTTTTCCACATGGTGGTATAGGGTATAATAAAATAAAATAAAATAAAATAAAATAAAATAAAATAAAATAAAATAAAATAAAATAAAATAAAATAAAATAAAATAAAATAAAATAAAATAAAATAAAATAAAATAAAATAAAATAAAATAAAATAAAATAAAATAAAATAAAATAAAATAAAATAAAATAAAATAAAATAAAATAAAATAAAATAAAATAAAATAAAATAAAATAAAATAAAATAAAATAAAATAAAATAAAATAAAATAAAATAAAATAAAATAAAATAAAATAAAATAAAATAAAATAAAATAAAATAAAATAAAATAAAATAAAATAAAATAAAATAAAATAAAATAAAATAAAATAAAATAAAATAAAATAAAATAAAATAAAATAAAATAAAATAAAATAAAATAAAATAAAATAAAATAAAATAAAATAAAATAAAATAAAATAAAATAAAATAAAATAAAATAAAATAAAATAAAATAACTTAAATACAAAAAATGTCAAAACGTGCATTTTTAAAGAATATTTTTATTATTTTTCAAGCCCCATCCGAGCCTAATAATAATATTTTTCAATAATTTTTTCAAGGTATTTCCAAGCTAAAAACGTGGATTTTTTAAAGAATATTTTTTCAAGGTCCATCCACAAACTTCGATTTGTTAGGAATATTCTTTTCAATGTCCATCCGAGTCACAAACTTCGATTTTTAATGATGTGTTTTCAAGGTCTATCCGAGCTAAAAATGTGAATATTTAAAGAATATATTTAAAGGCGAAACGGAGCCACAATCGTGGATTCTTTATAAAAAATGTTTAAATAATTTTTTCAAGGTCTATCCGAGCGAAAAACGTGCATTTTTAAAGAATATTTTCCAAGGTCTATCCGAGCCACAAACGTGGATTTTAAAAAAAAATATTTTTCAAGGTCTATCCGAGCTAAAAACGTGGATTTTTAAGGAATATTTTTCAAGGGATATTCAAGATAAAAACGTGAATTTTTTTATGAATAATTATTTGAAGGTCTCTATTCGAGTTATAAACTTAGATTTTTAGGAATATTACTTTTAAGGTCCTTCCGAGTCACAAACAGTTTTGTTTTAAGTTATATCCGAGCAGGAACGAGAGTTTTTAAAGAATATTTTTCGAGGTCAATCAGAGCCAGAAACGCATATTTAAAAAAAATGTCAAGGTCTATCCGAGCTAAATACTTGCATTTTTAAAGAATACTTTTTAAGGTCTAACCGAGCTAAGAATGTGGATTTTTTAAAGAATTGTTTCAAGGTCTACCCGAGCTAACAACGAGGATTTTTTAAATAACGTTTTTCAAGGTCCATCAACAAACGTGGATTTTTTAGGAATATTTTTTCAAGGTCCATCCGAGTCACAAACGTCGTTTTTAAAGAATATTTTCAAGGTCAGTCAGAGCCACAAACGTGGAGTTTTAAAAAAATCAAGACGTATCGGAGCAAAAAACGTGCATTTTTTAAAGAATGTTTTTCAAGGTCACTCCACAAACGTGGATTTTTTAGGAATATTTTTTCAAGGTCCATCCGAGTTAAAAAAGGGTGGATTTTTAAAGATTTTTTTTTCGCGGTCTATCCTAGCTAGAAACATGATTTTTTAAAGAATATTTATCACGGTCAAGCAGAGCCACAAACTCGGAGTTTTAAAAATTTTTTTTTTTAATTTTTTCTGAAGATTTTCTTTTGGAGAAATATTCCCTGGAATGTAATACACAACTCTTCAGAACATGTCATTGTTGTTGTTTTCAGTACATTTTTCAGCGACGATAAAGTAGTGAAATCCGAAATGCGAGAATGAACTGTTGGTGTGAACTGTGTTTGAAATACGTGTTGTAAAAGATATGATGCAAAATACCGCTGAAACAACATGAAGTAAGCATTTTAGAGTTTCAGAGTTCTAAAGAATTGTTGAGAACTTTATTTGGAAGATTTTTGCAAAAGGTTACTTGGTTCAACTCCCAATAGTTTAGCCGATACTGACCAGAATTTCAGCAATTATGTAAAATTGTCTATATATTTTATAGATTTTGGTGCCCTAGATGGAGTTTTTCTTATGTAGTTTTTCAAAAGATAAGTTCTACTAGTTTAAGGCTACAATATTGCTAAAGACAGCAAGGCCAAATTCCTATTCGTTTCTTAGATAAAGGCCTGATAAACGCAAAAAGTGTAGATTTAGCCCGGTTTAGATGAGGCCATAAAATCCGAACTGGATCTGACAGGACAAAACCCTACTAGGGTTGTTGTAGTCTAAATATTTACTTTCAAAAAAAGCATACTAGAAGCTGTTTGCATTTTCAGTGTTGCGTAGTGTTATTGGCTGGCTTTTTCTCCACTTATTCCTTCAGGTGGATCTATAATTTTCTATGGGCTTAATATCTGGACTTTAAGCTGAGGTGTAAATGACTTTGGTGCAGTTGAATAAGAACTAAGCCCTGCATACAAATATAAGTTTGATGTTTACGAACATTTCATGTTAGTGTGTGTATTGCAACTTGTTTGACGCACCTCGATTAAACAATTCTTCAACACCTTTGGTTGGTGAGAAATTCCATACCATAACCTATAGTCTACGGAATTTTACGATATGCATTACATTTTGTTTTCCATTCCTGTGAGAGGTCTTCGCCATACTTTTTCGGCCTACAGTGATAAAAATCAAAAAAAAAAAAAATAAAAAAAAAAAAAAATTGCGCCATCTCTGTAGCAGATCCGAATCGTTTCTCAAAATATTTCTGGTAGCAAAGAGGACCAATAGTTTTTTCCTGGGGTCTATCATTGATTTTTTAAATTATTCTTTCAATTTTTTTTTTGGGCCGAGAGAGAAGGAAGGCTCAAACTAAATTCGTCACCTTATTTAGTTTGAGCCTTCCCTCCCTTGGAGCATTATATTATGTTGCGCACATTTCTCAGCTTAAGAGATACACGTTTACCAGACCTTGTCTTTTTGTAGATGCAATCGTTGTAACACTCACAACAATCAATTAATGACTAAAAGTCATGACACGCCAGGGCTCTATATCTCCATATAGCACAAAATCTCTAATTGCCAAAAAATCTGAGGAAAGCCCGTGAATACTCTTTACATTAGACCAAAAAACGTACATTTGATTTTTTGCAAGAAATTTTTAAAAAAGAAACTAAATGTTTTCCCCACTGTTACATTTATATGCAACAGCACGTTTCCAAATTTTAAGTTCATGCAAGTACACACAAAAAAAAAACTTTGTCATTCCCATTGAACCGTATAAAAACAGGACTTATTCGAACCTGAGCCTTTTATTGAACAAAATGTTGAATTGTGCAAAATAAGCCGATTTGCAACATGAATTGCATACAAAATTTTGGTGGGTAAACAATGACGTGCACGCACTTCAATGATGCAGTATCAGCGGCAACAACAACCGTTATCATCAACTCAGGAAAAGCGGATAATTAAAATGACAGAATTGAGACCCTACAAAAAACACTATTTCAAGTGGACAAAAAAAACTTTTGCCACAAATGCTACTCCAGTGAAACCACAAAATAAAAATTGATGATTTTTAAAAAATGCATGGTTTGAAAAATCACGATTTTAAAAATTTAAAATTGAAAAAAGGCGAATGAAAAACACAATAAGTAGAAACAATAAACAAACACGCTGACAAATTTAAACAAATTGTGTTAAAAATAACAATTCGAAAAGGATGTTTTTTGAAATGTTTGTTTATGCATTTTCTAAAAATAAGCAGTCCTCCCTCTGGCCATATATTCCAAATGTTCTTTTCCAAAATAAACAAATATCTAACTAGTCATTGTGTTCCTTCTTGAGGACTCGATAGCGAAATTTTTGTATTCCATTTAATTTTGTCAATTGACATAAGACAGAATGCAACATTTTTCAATTTTCCTGTTTTTCGAAGTTTTGTTTACAAACGTTTAGTGCTTGTCGAACCTCCGTTTTCCTTAAAGAAAAGCAAGGGAAGTAAATTCATTCGGACTCTGTAAATGCCGTTGTCATTTGACACCCATAAACACCAATAACAAGTCATTCATTACAATTGAAATACCAATGTCGTTGATCCAGCACCAGCACCACCACCAACATGCATGACGAAGACATCGGTCTGTGGTGGTATTTATCGCCTTCTTCTTGTGGGATATCGTATTGAGTGAAGCACGCCAAGGAATTTCCACCTTGTGTTGCTGTTATTTGTTGGTGGTAACCTAGACACATCTTTGTCAACATTAGCACCGACCATTATTATTATCATCATTGTCGTCGTCTTCGTTGTCACCCTCAATGTCGCCCTGATAAACATATGCAATGTGTGCTGCCCGCCCAATTGTTTGTTTGCTTGGACTTGAAAGTGTAAGAAACATTTCAGGGGATAAGCGAAAGAGTTGGACGACTGTGTGGTCTGCTGAAATGCACCATAAATTTGTTTTCCTTGATGATTGATCATGGAAATTCTTGAAGATAAGTTAATCACAAGAAGTTTTTATCTTGATACAATATTTATCAGCTGTAAAAGAACTGAATCAGCTTGGACATGATAGGAGTAATAGTAAGGTTTTTGATTTCAAAATGTAAAATAGACATGTAAATATTCTGGTTGAATTCCCCTTAGGTTTCCTAAAAAAATTCAATTATAAATCCACGCTTACTGTCCAATAGGATGCCTAAAAAATTTCAATTATAAACCCACGCTTAAAGTTCAAGAGGATACCTAAAAAATTCAATTATAAATCCACGCTTAAAATCCCGTAGGATGACTAAAAAATTTTAATTATAAACCCACGCTTAAAGTTCAAGAGGATACCTAAAAAATTCAATTATAAATCCACGCTTAAAGTTCAAGAGGACGCCTAAAAAATTCATTTATAAATCCACGCTTAAAATCCCGTAGGATGACTAAAAAATTATTGCCCAAAAAATTATTTATAAATCCACACTTAAAGTCCCATGGGATGCATAACAAAAATTTATTAATATATGCACGCTTAAAGTCCAATAGGATGCCTAAAAAATTGAATTATAAATCCACGCTTAAAGTTCAAGAGGATGTCTAAAAAATTCAATTATAAATACACGCTTAAAGTTCAAGAGGATGCCTAAAAAATTCATTTATAAATCCACGCGTAAAATCCCGTAGGACGACTAAAAAATTTTATTTAAAAATCCACGTTTAAAGTCCCATGGGTTGCCTAAACAATTGCATTTAAAAATCGACGCTTCGAGCCTCTTCTTAATCTACCTCAAAAATTTAATTTAAACAAGAACGGCGTTAAGGCCGAACTTAATATACCCTCCACCACGAGTTGTATTGAAGTAAAATGGAACAGTTAGTTTCCTTTCATTTATGAAAAGACTAAATACAAAATTTCAACAGGTTCGGTAAAACAATGTGGCTAACCTCCAAAGTACCGAAATTCAGGAGGTACCGTTCAATAGGGGCTATATCTAAACGTCGATCTATGCCTACAAATTTCTGGCGGACAGATTTTACACTCAAAGAAGACTAATTAGCGAATTTCCTATATTTCGAACTAAAGGCATTGTCGTTGTCCATGGATCCCAACACGATATAATTTTGCATCAGAACACTTGAATCAAGGCCAAAACTACCTGAAGGAGCGTTCCAATGCTTTCGCGATGTATTAAAGAGTTCTTAATTACTGTCTTGGCTACAATTTTTGTATTTGAAAATATCAATGGTTTGGCTGTTATATGCCAAAATATCCAAAAAACGTAAATAAAAAACTTAAAGTCAAAATCGGTAGGCTCGATTTTCACGGTAGATATATGGTCCAGTGGACTTTTTTGCTCAGTTCAATCCCAGGAATCAGAAACGCGAGGTTTTTTTCTTTCGACACAAATCGCCCCACCCTAGTATATACACTTTCATACGGGCAAAATGTGCCTCATCGAAATAATGGTTTTAGACCCCAAGTATGTTTGGACGAAATGTGTTTCAGACAATCTGGAGTTGATTTAGTAATGTCCGTCCGTCTGTCTGGCTGGTGCGCACGATAACTCTCGAACGGATCTGTCGATTCGATCCAAAATTTGGCCTTCTTAATATTTTATCAAAAGATTGTTTAAATTCGAAGATGGGCTATATCGGTCCACTCCTTCAGGTACCTCCCCCACAAAACTTCAAAAATTTTCGGAAACATTTTGCGCATGATAACTCTTTAAGGGAGTGACCGCTGTAATCTATACTTTGCACATTCTAATATATCTACCAGATATAGATCAGGTTCGAATATGGACTATATTTGTCTACTCCTTCTGTTACCTCTCACACAAAATTTCGGATAAGTTCACTTTAAGACCTGCTCTCGAATCACTTTGATTTTTGTTGAAGCGATTTGCATTCGCTACCTCCATTACGACGGTAAAAGTTTTTTCAGGGGCAAGTCCATATTTTTTGGGAAAACAGCCCGAAAGGTGTAAAAAATCCCTACTCTCGAACTGTTCAACCGATTTGGTCCAACATTTGGTCTTCGTCATATTATATCCAAACTTAGTTTCCTAGGCAATACCGGTCCACAACATTCGGTACTCCTCCCCAATATTTAAAAAATGTCACTAAAATGCTAGGACGATATCACTTTAATGGGGCAACCAATTTGGACCAAACTTTGGATCTCCTAATATTTTATCAAAATTTAGTTTAACTTCTAAAATGGCCCATATCGGTCCTCCCTAAGGGTACCTGCCCTACAAAAGTTCAACATTTGAGTCTTAGTGCAGTTCCTAATCCACATTTTTGTCGGCAAGTTCAAATGTCCACAAATGGTCACAAAATTTTGACGAGACCTTAAATGCATTCGATCTGTCCGGAGGTGAAGGTTTCGCTTCATATTGGCTGAGGGTATATATCTGTCGGCAAAGCCGTCCGACACTTTTTTACTTGTTCGATAAGACATTGACGTCACAACCTTCAGAATTTCGAAAATCGCGAGGTACCGTTCTATGGGGGCTATATCGAACCGTGGACATATAACGACGAATTTCAATCAGAACAAAGACTAAATACCAAATTTCAACCATTTCGGTGGGTTGATGTGGCCACAACATTCAAAATACCGAAAATCGGGTGGAACCATTCTGTGGGGGCGATATTAAGGCGTGGACCTATACCGTCGAATTTCTTGGAGAAAGTTTTATACCCCCAACGAAGGCTATGTACCAAATTTCAGTCATTTCGGTGTGATAAAGAGGCTAAAACCTTAAAAATACCGAAAATCGGGAGGTACCGTTCTATGGCGCCATATGAAGGCGCGGTCCTTTACCCACAAAATTTTAGAAGAAAGTTGTATACCCCCAAAGAAGACTAAATACCAAATTTCAGACATTCCGAAGGAATATTGAGGCCACAACTTTCAAACTACCGAAAATCGGGATGAACCGTTCTATGGGTGCTATACGAAGGCGTGGACCTATAAAGAAAAATTTCTAGGGGAAAGTGGTATACCCCCAACCAAGACTAAATACCAAACTTCAGCCATTTCGGACGAATATTGACGCTACAACCTTCAAAATACCGAAAATCGGGAGGTACCGTTCTATGGGGACTATACGAAGGCGTGGATCTATACCGACAAATTTCATATGGAAAGTTTTATACCCACAACGAAGACTAAATATCAAATTTAAGCCATTTCGGTTGATTACTGTGGCCACAACCTTCAAAATACCGAAAATCGGGAGGTACCGTTCTGTAGCATCTATACGAAGGCGTGGACCTATACCGACAAATTTCATATGGAAAGTTGTATACCCCAAATGAAGACTAAATACCAAATTTAAGCCATTTCGAAGCAATACTGAGGCCACAACATTCAAACTACCGAAAATCGGGATGTACCATTCTAGGGGGGTTATACGAAGGCGTGGACATTTACCGACAATTTTCTGGGGGAAAAAGGTATACCACCAACGAAGACTAATTACCAAATTTCAGACATTTCGGATGAATCCTGAGGCCACAATCTTCAAAATACCAAAAATCGGAAGGTGCCGTTTAATGGGGGCTATACGAAGGCATGAACCTATACCGAAAAATTTCTGTGGGAAAGTTGTATACCCCCAATAAAGACTAAATGCCAAATTTCAGCCATTTCGAAGCAATATTGAGGCCACAAGATTCAAAATACCGAAAATCAAGAGGTACCTTTCTACGGGGGGCTATATGAAGGCGTGGACCTATACCGAAAAATTTCGGGAGGAAAGTTTTATAACCCCATCGAAGACTAAGTACCAAATTTCAGCCGTTTGTGTGTGATAATGAGGCTAAAACCTACAAAATACTGAAAATCGGATGGTACCGTTCTATGGGGGATATATCAATACGTGGACCGATATAACCCATTTGCAATACCAAACATCCTAGGTGTAATAGAAACTTCTATGCCAAATTACAAAGCTCTTAAAAATTGCGAGCTGTATGTTGATTTATGATATATCTAGTAGAGAATGACTTCGATCACAAAAAATTTCATCACACTCGTTCATTTACTCGATTTTTGTTCATAGCGTTGTTGCGTTTGAGCTGCATAGAATGATTGTTTTTAAATAGGCTGAAACAAAACAATCAGGTTTGATGAGTTTTATCCGCACACACAAAATGATAGAGTTGCGTCGTTCATGAACGAACCGGCTCAAAGGAACGATTCCGTGAAAAGAACGAACGGATCCGTATCCAGCTCATTCTTTTATATCGTTCATTTAGATCCCCGATGGACGAGTCATTGCTGCTTACAAAATTAGCAGCATTGGTTTTGCAGTCAAACTCTAAACAAACGCTGCGTTAGCGGAAGCAGCACAAATTTCCACACAAAACAAACAATGATTCAGAGAGCTACTCTCGCTCAGTAACTCACCTCATTCAGTAGCACATCTCGGTCATATCTTTCTTTTGCATCATTCGTTCATCTGGTTCTTTCATATCAAAACCACCACCACTACGTTCAGAAACAAAACCACCCCCATTAGCACACAAACAAGCAAGTAACACAACAGTTGTGTCATTCGTGAACGAACATTTTCAAAAGAACGATTCGGTGAAAGGTACGACGGAGTCATATGCAGCAGAGAACGAACGACTTCAAAAGAAAATAATACAGTCAAATGTATTGTTGAACGAAAAAGAGCCAACGAACGAAGTAAGTACCCGGATCTTTTTGGTGAACGGAAAGAAAAAGATCGATCCGCTCAATGAACGAGATTGCCCAACACTACAAAATGAGCGTTTGTGGTTGTGTGTTTTGTTCAGTAACAAGGGATGATCGGACATACGACTCGTTGGTAAACGTTCATAAATATGATTTTCGTTTTCAATCGAGTTTGCTCTGGCTCAATGATTGTTCACGTGTTCGCTCAACTCAGTGTTTTTTTAACATTTCTGTAAATAGCAGTTCGTTTTTTGTTTATGAAATCTCATTGCATGAAATGCAAAATTAATAAGAAATTTTAACTTATCAAATGAATTTACTAACCTTTTTAAAATATTTATAATATATTTACTGTAGTATGTATGTATATAGTATGTATAAAGTAATACTTATATGAAACATACGAAATTAATTTTGAATTAATTAATTCATTAAATCATAATTTTTTAAATCATATACTTTATTGAAATCAATGTTTGTTTGTTGCACTTTAATAAGAACCACTGTTGTCTCAAATCCAAATGAAATAAACGATTTTTTTTTCTACTAATTTATTAATTTTTTGTTTCCTACATACACATTTTAAATCTTTTAAATCGAAAATATCCACAATTCATACAATTATCCACTGTAACTCATTTTTTAACACATACACATAATATTTTCGTCTGTTGTGATTTCAATCAGAATAAATATTCTGAGTTTGAGTGCGATCAAATCACTCACTTCACAAGGAAAAAATCAAAATAATAACATTCGCTGTGGCTGATCGTCCCGTTAGTAGCAATCAGATATGAGTTCGTAAACAAAGCAATCAAACGAACCACTCGAACGTGAACACCCAACTTCATTCAATTCAAGTTAGGTCACAACATTTTTCTTGTTTGGGTGAGCGACTCGAATAAACATTTTACAGACGACGGTCTGATTGAATTGAATTAGTTTTTTGTTATGAGTGTTCGATCATACACAATCACACTCAAAGCCAGTCTCTGATATCTACTTAGAATTTTACCCTGATCAAGAATATACATACTTTATAGGGTCTCCGATGAATATTTCGATGTGTTACAAACGGAATGACAAATTTAATTATACCCTCCATATTATGGTGGAGGGTATAATCACTTTGAAGTCTCTCAGGTTGCCTCCAAAAATTTATTTCAAGTAAAAAATTATCAGTCAGCTGTGCCGCCAGAGATACATATATCCTCAGCCTCGGACCTAAAAAATACGAAGGTAACACAGTACTTCTGACGTCTATAAGGTTTTTTTTTGAGTTTTTGGACAAATTTCTCAGGAAGTATAGACTCGCACCCGAAAAAAACGGTGACGTCGTAAATAGGGACGCATACACAACTTGTTGCCAAAAATTTAAAAACCATCCCAGACAAGTCCTTAAACTGCACGCTTTTCAAACTTTGTGTGAGAGGTGCCCGAAAGAATGGTCCGGTGTAGTCAATGTTCGGACAAAATCCTAGTCTGTAAGAAGTAATACGACGTACAACGTTTGGAACAAATTGGTTTCTCCCTTCGAGGATTTTCAATCTAGTTGGTGCTGGCAGGCTGTCTTGGATCTTTTGGGCCGTTATCTCAAGATGTATGGACTTAAAAAAATGGGCAGTTGTAACAGGGATATCGTCCAAACAAAACCCATTGCACAAGTTTTCCACGAATCAACATTTCTTTTAGGTTGGTATTAAAGTTATTCGTCACCAGATGACACGGTGCGCCTTAACTAATTTTAAATGGAAGGTGCTTACACCTGGGAAGTTTTTGCAGATTCTGAAACTACAATGCTCATAGATGAGAAATATCAAGAAACAAAAAAATCGTCGGAGGGATTTTCAAATAAATCGCGATTTAAGTTCACATTTTTAGGGGTTCTTTAGGTTTTTACGATTTTGCTTGGAAACCGCGAGTCGTATGTAAATAGGCCTAAAGAAAATGTTGTAGCTGTGAAAATGCTCCACAAGATTGACCTTTCTGATATTTTCGTAAGTTTTACCGTTTTTGAGATATAGAAGTTCAAATTGAGACAATTCAAAGTGGGACAAGTCTCCTTATAAAACAATGTTATGACTGCAATTTCCCATCTTAAACGTATATATCTCAAAAATGGTACAAACTGAGAAAAAATAAATCAGCCAACCTTGTAGAGAATTTTCACAGTTACAAAATTACCTTTAGTCCCCTTTTGACACGACTTGCGGTTTTCAAGCAAAATCTTGAAGACTTAAGATAAAAACCTAAAAATTTGAACTGAGCCTCTATATCTCAAAAATGGAAAGACCTACGAAAAGACCTAAAGGTCAGTCTTGTAGAGAATTTTCACAGCTACAACATTTTCTTTAGTCCCATTCCGATATGACTTGCGGTTTCCAAGCAAAATCGTGAAAACATAAAAAACACCTAAAAATGTGAATTTTGACAGCGATTTATTTAAAAATCCCTACAGCAATTTTTTCTAGTTTTGGGATTTTTTCTCATCTATGAACACTGCTGTTTCAGAATTCACAAAAATGTCCCCTGTGTAAGCGTTTTTCATTAAAAGTTAGTTAAGGCGCACCCTTCAAAATACGGTTTTATAAAGGGGCGATACAGTCAGTGCATTGTCTCAATTTGACCTTCTATATCTCAAAACCGGTAAAACCTACGAAAATATCATAAAGGTCAATCTTGTGTAGAATTTTCACAGCTACAACACTTTTTCTAGGCCTATTTACATACGACTCACGGTTTCCAAGCAAAATCGTGAAAACCTAAAGAACCACTAAAAATGTGAACTTAAATCGCGATTTATTTGAAAATCCCTCCGGCGATTTTTTTGTTTCTTGATATTTCTCATCTATGAGCATTGTAGTTTCAGAATCTGCAAAAACTTCTCAGGTGTAAGCACCTTCTAACTGAAAAAAGTTACAGTCGCATCGGAGTCAATTCAACAACAACAAAGTCAGCACGACATTATGTTGTTAAGCGGCCGTTCCTGTTATTCAATTGGAACGGTCTCCGCAACAAAGTCAGCGAAATTTTAGACTTTATGAGTCGGAGAAGCATCATGGTCGCGGAGATCTAGAAAACAAAGCTCAGGATCTTACAAGAAGCGGATGAGGATTTGTCTTCCTTATACACCAGTACAGGACAATCTCGATTGAGCTTGACTCTAGTGAGCCATGCACGGAATACCAAATTGTGGAACCGCCAAGGTAGAGTTGGTAAATGTGTATATGCCGCCGAGGAATAGCTATGCTCTGGGTTATACATATGCCTGATACATCGATGTAGCACGAAATGGTAAATTTGTAGACATTTTTAGTATATTTAACTTGTAAAAGTTCAAATTTTGCCCACTGGGAAATTGCCATAGTTCGGCAGACATCAATCACTATTATGGTGGTCTGATGCATAACGGGCAACCCGGTATTTCACTTGGCTCAGATCATCATCGTCTCCGTTATTGAGAGCTCCCCATTCCCTCAAATCCTTCGTTAGCTGAAAGAATTTTTCGGGACATCATCACAGCTGCAGCAGCTCTCTCCATACCTGCTAACCGAATACCCGAAGTTATACCAAATTTGCCAGCAAATGAGTGTGATGAGCTTCATCGGACGAACCCTGAAGACCAAAGAAGTAATCAACTTATTCTTGAAGTCAGAAAGCTAGTAGACGAGTATAAGCGAAAAAGTGGCTAGATCACCTCATCGACTCCGTTATTAGGAGCTCCCCATTCCCTCAAATCCTTGGTTAACTGAGAGAATTTTCCGGGAAATCATCACAAATGCAGCAGCTCGCTCCATGCCTGCTAACCGGATACCCGAAGTTATACCAAATTTACCATCAAATGAGTGTGATGAGCTTCATCGGACGAAGCCTGAAGACCAAAGATGTAATCAACTTATTCTTGAAGTCAGAAAGCTAGTATGCGAGTATAAGCGAAAAAGTGGTTAGACCACCTAAAGCAATGCAACATTGGAAAGGGATTAAGTAATTTGTGGACGACGGTAAAATTACTCTAGAATTCAGATTTTATTGTCATGCTTAAGCAACGAATGAACCAGGAGTTGACTATTTGACAAGTGTTCTCAGTCTATCGTTAGTCAGCCATATTTTACCAGAAGCCTGGAAAGTTGGCAAGGTAGTCCCGTTACTGAAGCCAGGTAAGGATGCCAGCAGAGGCTAATCGTACAGCTCTATCTCTCTCCTGTCACCAGTAGCAAAGTTTCTAGAGACACTACTCCTCCCTACAATGCGAAACAGTTTCCCAGTTGTCCAAAATCATCATAGATTCGGGAAAATGCACAGCATTATATGGCAAATCCACGCATATCAGTCGAGCACTGAACAAGAAAACAGCTCGTGCGACCGAACAGTCAAAGTGACCCTTGACCTATCGAAAACTTCAGATAAAAGAAGTCTAAGACCCTGATTACCCTAAGACGGGTGATATCTCTCTCGAACTGTTTAACCTCTACCTTACTGAGATTCCACACCCTAGGCCAAATATCTACATAGCTTTCTTAGTACAGATCTTCCATCTGAGGAATATGGAAACATCGGCCGGTAATCTAAATGAGGCTTCCCATATATATATATTGGTCGATGGTTTCCTGATATCGACCACTAACTGTTCCAAGGTATTTTGTATTTAACATTCGATAGCAATTTTTAATCGTTCGCTCAAGCCACTGACTGTTATTTCCGAAAAAATCAGCAGTAGAAACAAGTTGCTCAACTCGCTGTCCGGCAGAACTTATGTTGTTGTTGTAACAGTGTTTTTATACCCTACACCACTATGTGGGGAGGGGTATTATATGTTTGTTTTGGAAAAATTCATGTAACACCGCGAAATATTCGTCGGAGACCCCCAATGTGGTATACCAATCGTCATATCTCGACGAGATAAAGCGATTTTGAGATGTGTGTCCATCCGTCCGTCCGTCTGTCCATTATAAATTGTAATCAAACTCCAGGCCGCAATTATGGACCGATCGTCACGAAATTTTGCATGGAGATCGGGTTCAGACCAGAATATACACCTATTGTTATTGGCGACGATCGTGAAATATTTTGCGGGTGAAATGGACCAAAAACAAAATTTTTAACCGATTTTGTAACTGCTCTGTAGGTCGCAATAATAGTCCGATCGCCTCGAAAATTCGAACAAGGTAACAGTATATGCCAAAGAAGATGCTTGCAATTTGAGATGGTGATCGGATGATGTTTAGAGGATTAAATGGACCACAACTTTTCTGTGAAAATTTTCAATATGCCGGTTATATTATTAATCCTGGAAGACGCATTCCGGCCACGTAAATAATATCTGGAAGGCCAACTCTTGCCCTTTCCATTGGTGCCAATTATGTTGATTTACGCGGTCAGGTAACAGAGTTACAACCTAATATATCCAGTTTTTTTGATTGTAGTGTAATCATAAGTACACTATAGGTCGCAATTATAACTCATTTGTCACGAAATTTTGCACGAGGTAAGACTTTAGGCCGAAGAAGCTACCATTTTGGATGATAATCTGAAATTATTAAGCGGATGAAATGGACCATTACTTTTTTATGAAAAATATAAACATTTTATTGAAATTTTGCCTGCAAGGCGAAGATCATTTTTAATGATTTTTATTAATTTTCTCGTTTAGACTTAAGCTTGATGATCGAAAATTTGTTGCAAGTGAAAAAGAAAAGCCAAGGACTCGAACCCACACAGTCACCAAATTACGTGATCTGGGCCCTATTCCACGAAACAACTTATCGCTTTTCATTTTGCACTTATCAAAAAGTAGTTATTTTGAAAAGTGATAACCCTTTTTTGTTCCACAAAATTACTTTTCAATTTCCCTTGCACTTAGCAAATTTGTCTATCACTGTTCTTTTAGCACAGTTGTTGTGCTCTCTTGCTCAATTTTTCCGCCATCTTGGTAAGTCTCTCAGTTCTCTTGCAAAGTGTGAATGATATTTGTTCCACAGAACGTTTTATCATCTTTGCATTATTTTTTACTTGGCAATAATAAATAAGACATGTAAAAATTAAAAGAAAGAAACTGATATTATTAAAAGTAAATAAAATAAAATTAAATAAAATAAATTAAATTAAACTGAAATAAAATGAAACAAAATAAAATAAAATAAAGTTAAATAAAATAAAATTAAATAAATAAAATAAAATAAAATAAAATAAAATAAAATAAAATAAAATAAAATAAAACAAAATAAAATAAAATTAAATAAATTAAATAAATAAAATAAAATAAAGTAAAATCAAATAAAATAAAATAAAATAAAATAAAATAAAATAAAATCAAATAAAATAAAATAAAATAAAATAAAATAAAATAAAACAAAACAAAATAAAATAAAATAAAATAAAATAAAATAAAATAAAATAAAATAAAATAAAATAAAATAAAATAAAATAAAATAAAATAAAATAAAATAAAATAAAATAAAATAAAATAAAATAAAATAAAATAAAATAAAATAAAATAAAATAAAATAAAATAAAATAAAATAAAATAAAATAAAATAAAATAAAATAAAATAAAATAAAATAAAATAAAATAAAATAAAATAAAATAAAATAAAATAAAATAAAATAAAATAAAATAAAATAAAGTAAAATAAAATAAAATAAAATAAAATAAAATAAAATAAAATAAAATAAAAAAAATAAAATAAAATAAAATTAAATAAATAAAATAAAATAAAACTAATAAATAAAATAAAATAAAAATAAAATAAAAATAAAAATAAAATAATTTTAATAAAGATTAAATAATAATTAAATGAAATAAATTAAAATAAGATCAAAATAAATCAAATGAAGTAAAATAAATTAAAAAATAAATAAAAATAAAACAATATAAAATGAAGTGAAATAAAATAAAATTAAGTGAAATAAAGTAAAGTAAATTGAAATAAAATAAAGTTAAAAAATAAATAAAATAAAGTAAAATAAAACAAAAAAAAAAATTAAGTGAAATAAAATAATCTAAAATAAAATGAAATAAAATACAATAAAATTAAGCGAAATAAAACAGGAATAAAACGTTATGTTCGGCATAGAGTAATTAGTTTTCTTTCTCCACAAAGTGGAGAAGTTACTTGCCAAATTATGACTAATTCGTTCTAGAAATGTATCTAAAAACCTTAAAATAGCTGAAATCGGACGGTACTGCTATATGGGGGCTATAAAAAAGTAGACCTATATCCATAATTTTTTGTAGAGAGAGGCTATATGGGGGCAATAACAAAGCTCAACTTCCAACTTGATTTAAGACACGTGTGAACAGAATTTCATCCCCCTATCTCAACTCGTTCGGAAGATAGCGTGATAACAACTTAGAATTTTACGCTGATCAAAAATATATGTATATAACTTATAGGGTCGCAAATGATTATTTTGATGAGTTACAAATGAAATGACAAACCTAATATACCCTCCATATTATGGTGGAGGGTATAGTAATAAATAAAAATAGTCTCTCAAATAGAGTTTAGTCTAAATGTAAAATCGAGAAACATCGATTTGTGAGTTGTTCGCAGGGTGGAAGTTCGGAATGGGGTTGTTCGTAGGGTGGAATTTCGGATAGTGAGAGTTCGAAGTAGGATGGTTGATTCAGAGGGTAGAAGTTCGGAAAAATCTTTACAATTTCTTGTCATAACCGTGTTTTCACTATTTCCGAACAAAATCTCGCTTTAACAATGTACATTGGCAAAGAGAACGTTTACCTCGCAAATTTAAGGCAAACTTATCAAAATTTGATCTGCAAAATGAAAATGCAGAGTTTTCTGTGGAACGAAAGAGCAAATTTTTTTGCAAAATCTTAGCAAAATACGCTTTGCCGTTACATCTTTTCACTTAGCAGAAATGACGTTTGTGGAACAGAAATCAAAAAAAGAGCTACATTATTTTGAAAAGTAAGCAAACTCACTTTATAATTAGCAACTTATCACTTATCAAAAAATAATGGTTCTGTGGAACACTTAACTTTGAGCATTGTCAAAAATATTGATAAGTGCAAAATGAAAAGTTGATAAGTTGTTTCGTGGAATAGGGCCCTGGTTTCACTATTAGTTGTGTAGCTTTTCAGACGTATCGACTGTGGGATGGCTTCTCCCCCACAAAGTTTGAAAATGTTCGGAAAATTTGTGCACACGATAACTCTAGAAGGAAGTAACCGATTTGACCCATACTTTGCACATCGTGGAATTTCTACTAAACTTAGATGAGGTTCCAAAATGGACTCAATCGGTCCACTCCTTCGAGTATCTCCTACACAAAATTTCGGATAAGTTCAGATTAGTACCTGCTCTCGAATCGCTTTGATTTTTGTTGCAACAACTTGTATTTATTGCCCCCCATACGACGGTACAAGTTTCATCAGGGGCAAGTCCATGCTTTCCGAGAAAATATCCTGAAAGATGCAAAATCTCCTATAACACCGTGTGTAGTGGATGGAGGGCAAGATAACTCTCGAACGGATCTGCAAATTCGGCCTTCATAATATTTTGTGCAAACTTAGCTTAAGTTCGAAGATAAGTCATATAGGTCCACTCCTTCAGGTACCTCCCCCACAAAAGTTCAAAAATGGAAAATGGAAAATTTTGCGCACGATAACTCTTGAAGGGAGTGACCGATGTAATCCATACTTTGCACATCCTAATATATCTACCAGATATTGATCAGGCTCGAATATGGACATTTGTCTACTCCTTCTGGTACCTCTCACACACAATTTCGGATAAGTTCACTTTAATACCTGCTCTCGAATCACTTTGATTTTTGTTGCATTCGCTACCTCTATTACGACGGCAATCGTTTTTTCAGGGGCAAGTTCATATTTCTTAGGAAAGCAGCCCGAAAGGTGTAAAAAATCCCTATGTCAGCATATGTGGCTATCGGAGAACGCGATAACTCTCGAACTGTTCAACCGATTTGGTCCAACATTTGGTCTTCGTCATATTATATCCGAACTTAGTTTCATGTCGACAACTTCCGGTACTTCTCCCCAATTTGGTCCAAACTTTGGATCTCCTTATATGTTGTCAAAATTAAGTTTCACTTCTAAAATGGCCCATATCCGTCCTCGCTTAGGGTACATCCCTCGCAAAGTTTCAACATTTGTGTCTTAGTGCAGTTAATTCCTAATCCACATTTTTGTCGGCAAGTTCAAATGTCTAAAAAGGGCCACAAAATTCTGAAGAGACCTTAAATACATTTGATCTGTCCGTAGGTGAAAGTTTCACTTCACATTGGCTGAGGGTATGTATCTGTCGGCAAAGCCGACTGACACTTTTTTACTTGTCGTATGCAATAAATACATTTCAGCCATTTCGGAAGGATATTGGGACCATAACATTCAAAATACAGAACATTGGTAGGTACTGTTCTATGGGAGCTACATGAAGACGTGGACCTATACCGGCAAATTTCAGGTCGAAAGCATTTAAACAACATTTCAGCCATTTGTGTGGGATATTGAGGCCACAACCTTCAAATTGCTGAAAATCGAGAGGTACCGTTCTATGGAAGCTATATGTAGACGCGGACTTATACCGACAAATTTCTGGTGGAAAGTTTTATACCCCTTATACTTAACACAAAATCGAAGCCATTTCAGTGGGATATTGAGGCCACAACCTTCAAAATACCGGATATCAGATGGTATTGTTCTATGGGAGCTATATGAATACGTGGAACTATACGGAAAAATTTCAGGTCGAAAGTTTTTTACCCCTACGAAGACTTTATACAAAATTTCAGTCAATTCGGTGGGGCATTTAGGCCACAAATTCTTGCATATGGTTTTACATATGTTAATTTTATGCAAATACATATGTCAAAATGTGCAAACAATTAGGTTATAGAACGAGTTTTTGTCTAATCACATTACCTCTCCGACATTCCTAACCATATATGCATTTGCATAGGATTCCGCTGTCTAATGATATTTGACCTACTGTTTATCGCCGACTACGAACGGCATGTCCTAAGACACCAATGGTAGAGAAGTTTTTCATGACTGAGACACTCTGGAAATGCCAACATCAAAGTTCCAACGGTGGCAAAATACCCCTCAGTAAAGTTGGCGACATTTTCTGAGTATTTCAGTCAAGTTAAACTTCTCTACAGGTAGTGTTTTAAGACACGCCATTCGGACGGGGAGATAAATAGTAGGCCCCATATCATTGATGTTTGTGGAACAATTATTATATTGTTATTTAAAATTGATGTGATAAAGTGGAATTTTCTTTTGCTGAAAGCTAATTCGGAGAGTAGTGGTTTATGGTATCGCATGGTCGGCCCTGTCCGACTATAGCCTTTGCTTACTTGTTTTTATTATGTTTGTATGTTCGTCCTCTGTTCAATCTGGCTCTGGGTCTATCTCCAGTTCCAAAAAAATGGCTGATTCGATGGGATGTAGCCACAGATCCACTGGAGTTAGATGGGTGGGTTTGGCGGGGCAATTGAAAAGGTGTTCTGTGTCGTGCGGGCCCATGCCGCATACTGGGCAGATGTCTTGCACGGCGCGATCGATTTCCGCCCAATAAGAATTTAGGCGACTGCAATATCCCGAGCGTAGTTGAGCCAAAACTACTCTGGTTTGTCGTGGTAGCTGACGCTCCTCAGCTGCGATAGATGGGGGATGTATGTGTACATATGTACTTGTGGTTTGACAAAGAAACCTTGCTTACCTCTTACAAAGCAATAGACCGGTCAACGGTAAGCAAGGAAGGGCTGCGCAGTGGAAGAATATTCAAACCTGGCAGAATGTCGCCCTGCGGTCAGAAACATCTTCATGAGGAGGCGAAGAGTTCACCAGATCATCAGCACAGCATTATGTTGTCGATGCAGTGCCTGCTTTGGTGTTATTGACGCGTGCAACCCTGCCGCAATCTAGTGGACAGGCGCAGGCACGTCAGGAGAAATCTTTGTGCTTTCCTCAAAAATTTCTTTTAAAATCCAATTTTAAAGCTCTTAAGCTCCTTAACCTTCCTCAAAAAATTCATTTAAAATCCACTTTTAAAGCTCTTAACCTCCTTAACCTTCCTCAAAAAATTCATTTAAAATCCACGTTTAAAGGTCCTTAGCATTCTTCAAAAAAATCATTTAAAAATCCACTTTTAAAGGTCCTTAGACTTCTTCAAAAATTTAATTTTAAAGTCCACGTTTAGACTTCTTCAAAAATTTAATTTCAAAGTCCACGTTTAGACTTCTTCAAAAATTTAATTTAAAAATCCAGGTTTAGACTTCTTCAAAAATTTAATTTAAAAATCCAGGTTTAGACTTCTTCAAAAATTTAATTTAAAAATCCAAGTTTAGACTTCTTCAAAAATTTAATTTAAAAATCCACGTTTAGACTTCTTCAACAATTTAATTGAAAAATCCACGTTTAGACTTCTTCAAAAATTTAATTTAAAAATCCACGTTTAAAGGTCCGTAGACTTCTTCAAAAATTTAATTTAAAAATCCATGTAAAGACTTCCTCAAAAATTTAATTTAAAAATCCACGTTTAGACTTCCTCAAAAATTTAATTTCAAAATCCACGTTTAAAGGTCCGTAGACTTCCTCAAAAATTTAATTTAAAAATCCAGGTTAAAAGTCCATAGCCTTCTACAAACAATTAATTTAAAAATCCAAGTTTAAAGGTCCTTAGCCTTCTTCAAAAATTTAATTTAAAAATCTACGTTTAAAGGTTCTTAGCCTTCCTCAAAAATTTAATTAAAAAATCCACTTTTAAAGGTCCTTAGCCTTCTTCAAAAATTTAATTTAAAAATCCACGTTTAAAGGTCCTTCGCCTTCTTCAAAAATTTAATTTAAAAATTCACGTTTAAAGGTTCTTAGCATTCCTCAAAAAATACCTTAAAAAATCGACGTTTAAAGCTACCTTGTTTTTCTCAAAAATTAATTTAATAACCCACTTTTAAAGATCCTAAGCCTTCCTCGAAAAATTCATTAAAAAATCCACGTTTAAAAATTCATTAAAAAATCCACTTTTAAGGTCGTTAGGCTTCCTCAAAAATTTAGATAAAAAATCCACGTTTAAAGGTCAGACACTTCAGGGGATATCTTTGTGCTTTCCTCAAAAAATTATTTTAAAATGCGCTTTTAAACCTCTTTTTCTGATGTCTTAAGCATCACTGTTTAAGAATCCAATGAATTTTGTATTAATTTTTGGTATTCACAAGGAGGATATTTCATGTATTTTAATATAAGCCCTTGCGGGCTTAGAAAAATTGCATAATAAACGATATTTAACGTCCACTATGGCGAGGTATTGGTTTCAGTTTTCAATTAGCAATAATTGCACCTCAGTCTACCTTCACGGGTTACAATATTACCACTGCGCAAGTCTAACTGCAAATTAAGATATTTGGATGTGTTATGGCTGAAGTTCTTTGCAGGAAATGAGAATTATTGAAGCAGATGAGCAAACCATGTTTACAATGAATGAAGAAAGTGAAGGTGAAATAGAAACATCCTACATTTTGCTAAAAGAATAAAAGGTGTTCAGAATTTAAGCTGTAGGGTTTTTTGTGAGAACAATAATATAGAACTTATTTCTCTCTTTTTAAAGGAAGAAAATAAGGGATGGCGATTTTAAAAATGAACAAAATTTAATATAATATGAGTAAATTCTTTAACCACATCTTTACTACTAAATACATCTTCAATATCAATATTCCTTTTCCATTTATTTGTATTTATGCGACCAAAAAGATTCCCTTATAAAATGTTAAATTTCTTCCCTCCATCTTAAGAAACAACCTTTTATTTATTTTCAAAAGTTCACCCCTAAACCGGTTTAAAGCTTTTTGTTTCCCCAAACTGTGTCTAAGGATTTTCTTTGGTGCCTTAATTAATCTGTCATAATTTACTTCAGTGTACCATCTTAAAGATTTTTTCTCCATTCTATTCAATAATTCTCATTTAATCTAGAAAACGTGAAACCTAAAAAGTTATGTTTTACCAAAGTATCTTCAGCCTTGCGCAGTGGTAATATCGTAACCAATGAAGTTTAGCTGAGGTGCGATTATTGCTAGTTGAAAACTTTAACCAATACCTCGTCATAGTGGACGTGAAATACCGTCCATTATGTCAATTTTTGAAAGCCCGCAAGGGCTAATAATATAATTAATTTGAAACAAAGAAAAAATAAAAATCAAATTCAAAGGTGGCAAAGAAACCTCATTCACGTTTTACAAAAACATGTGATAACTGTAAACATTACAGCTGGGAACTGTAACAATAACCTGGTTAGGCCGCATTGTGACATTTAACGCCTTAAATTTAGAATACCTAGCCAAACCTATTTTTATTGTGAAATTTGAACATGTTACTTCTATTTGACGACATCCAACTGTGTGGCCTTAATACCCTGCTCTTCGAATAAAGTTTGCACATTTTCTATTTTAAGCAAATATTGCCTGCAGTTGGTTTTTAAGTGTGAACACAACACCAAATAAATACCCATTGCCGCCACACACACTCAGAGACCCTAATGCAAGCAAATCCTTTGAAATGGTTTTCCTTGCGAACATTTATTTTAGTTTCTTTTAACGTTGTCGTCGCAGCAACAAATGCAAGAATATCTTAAACAAATACAAGTAAGATACAAGAAACTAAAAGCAATAACAACAATAAAAATAACTGTTTATAGAAAACATTCATCAATTTGTTCAATTATGTGCTAAGTGTTCAATGAACGATGCGGCACAGTGGGATATTTTTTGTAAATATGTTGTGGATGTGAAGCAATTAAGATCCAGAATTATTTTTTATCACGAACTTCTATAGATCGAAGAAGTCTTTAGACCCCCTTAGCCTTTAAAAATCAACGTTTTAAGGTCCTTAGCCTTCCTCAAAAAATTCATTTAAAAATCCATATTTAAAGGTCCTTAGCCTTCCTCAAAAATTTAATTTAAAAATCCACGTTTAAAGGTCCTTAGGCTTCCTCAAAAATTTAATTTAAAAATCCACGTTTAAAGGTCCTTAGGCTTCCTCAAAAATTTAATTTAAAAATCCACGTTTAAAGGTCCTTAGCCTTCCTCAAAAATTTAATTAAAAAATCCACGTTTAAAGGTCCTTAGCCTTCCCCAAAAATTTAATTTAAAAATCCACGTTTAAAGGTCCTTAGGCTTCCTCAAAAATTTAATTTAAAAATCCACGTTTAAAGGTCCTTAGGCTTCCTCAAAAATTTAATTAAAAAATCCACGTTTAAAGGTCCTTAGCCTTCCTCAAAAATTAAATTTAAAAATCCACGTTTAAAGGTCCTTAGCCTTCCTCAAAAATTTAATTTAAAAATCCACGTTTAAAGGTCCTTAGCCTTGCTCAAAAATTTAATTTAAAAATCCACGTTTAAAGGTCCTTAGCCTTGCTCAAAAATTTAATTTAAAAATCCACGTTTAAAAGTCCTTAGCCTTCCTCAAAAATTTAATTTAAAAATCCACGTTTAAAGGTCCTTAGCCTTGCTCAAAAATTTAATTTAAAAATCCACGTTTAAAGGTCCTTAGCCTTGCTCAAAAATTTAATTTAAAAATCCACGTTTAAAGGTCCTTAGCCTTGCTCAAAAATTAAATTTAAAAATCCACGTTTAAAAGTCCTTAGCCTTGCTCAAAAATTAAATTTAAAAATCCACGTTTAAAGGTCCTTAGCCTTCCTCAAAAATTAAATTTAAAAATCCACGTTTAAAGGTCCTTAGCCTTCCTCAAAAATTTAATTTAAAAATCCACGTTTAAAGGTCCTTAGCCTTGCTCAAAAATTTAATTTAAAAATCCACGTTTAAAGGTCCTTAGCCTTGCTCAAAAATTTAATTTAAAAATCCACGTTTAAAGGTCCTTAGCCTTGCTCAAAAATTTAATTTAAAAATCCACGTTTAAAGGTCCTTAGCCTTGCTCAAAAATTTAATTTAAAAATCCACGTTTAAAGGTCCTTAGCCTTGCTCAAAAATTTAATTTAAAAATCCACGTTTAAAGGTCCTTAGCCTTGCTCAAAAATTTAATTTAAAAATCCACGTTTAAAGGTCCTTAGCCTTGCTCAAAAATTTAATTTAAAAATCCACGTTTAAAGGTCCTTAGCCTTGCTCAAAAATTTAATTTAAAAATCCACGTTTAAAGGTCCTTAGCCTTGCTCAAAAATTTAATTTAAAAATCCACGTTTAAAGGTCCTTAGCCTTGCTCAAAAATTTAATTTAAAAATCCACGTTTAAAGGTCCTTAGCCTTGCTCAAAAATTTAATTTAAAAATCCACGTTTAAAGGTCCTTAGCCTTGCTCAAAAATTTAATTTAAAAATCCACGTTTAAAGGTCCTTAGCCTTGCTCAAAAATTTAATTTAAAAATCCACGTTTAAAGGTCCTTAGCCTTGCTCAAAAATTTAATTTAAAAATCCACGTTTAAAGGTCCTTAGCCTTGCTCAAAAATTTAATTTAAAAATCCACGTTAAAAGGTCCTTAGCCTTGCTCAAAAATTTAATTTAAAAATCCACGTTTAAAGGTCCTTAGCCTTGCTCAAAAATGTAATTTAAAAATCCACGTTTAAAGGTCCTTAGCCTTGCTCAAAAATTTAATTTAAAAATCCACGTTTAAAGGTCCTTAGCCTTGCTCAAAAATGTAATTTAAAAATCCACGTTTAAAGGTCCTTAGCCTTGCTCAAAAATGTAATTTAAAAATCCACGTTTAAAGGTCTTTAGCCTTGCTCAAAAATGTAATTTAAAAATCCACGTTTAAAGGTCCTTAGCCTTGCTCAAAAATGTAATTTAAAAATCCACGTTTAAAGGTCCTTAGCCTTGCTCAAAAATTTAATTTAAAAATCCACGTTTAAAGGTCCTTAGCCTTGCTCAAAAATTTAATTTAAAAATCCACATTTAAAGGTCCTTAGCCTTGCTCAAAAATTTAATTTAAAAATCCACATTTAAAGGTCCTTAGCCTTGCTCAAAAATTTAATTTAAAAATCCACGTTTAAAGGTCCTTAGCCTTGCTCAAAAATTTAATTTAAAAATCCACGTTTAAAGGTCCTTAGCCTTGCTCAAAAATTTAATTTAAAAATCCACGTTTAAAGGTCCTTAGCCTTGCTCAAAAATTTAATTTAAAAATCCAAGTTTAAAGGTCCTTAGCCTTGCTCAAAAATTTAATTTAAAAATCCACGTTTAAAGGTTCTTAGCCTTGCTCAAAAATTTAATTTAAAAATGCACGTTTAAAGGTCCTTAGCCTTGCTCAAAAATTTAATTTAAAAATCCACGTTTAAAGGTCCTTAGCCTTGCTCAAAAAATTCATTTAAAACTCCATGTTTAAAAAGCCTTAGACTTCCTCAAAAATTTAATTTAAAAATCCACGTTTAAAGGTCCTTAGCCTTGCTCAAAAATTTAATTTAAAAATCCACGTTTAAAGGTCCTTAGCCTTGCTCAAAAATTTAATTTAAAAATCCACGTTTAAAGGTCCTTAGCCTTGCTCAAAAATTTAATTTAAAAATCCACGTTTAAAGGTCCTTAGCCTTGCTCAAAAATTTAATTTAAAAATCCACGTTTAAAGGTCCTTAGCCTTGCTCAAAAATTTAATTTAAAAATCCACGTTTAAAGGTCCTTAGCCTTGCTCAAAAATTTAATTTAAAAATCCACGTTTAAAGGTCCTTAGCCTTGCTCAAAAATTTAATTTAAAAATCCACGTTTAAAGGTCCTTAGCCTTGCTCAAAAATTTAATTTAAAAATCCACGTTTAAAGGTCCTTAGCCTTGCTCAAAAATTTAATTTAAAAATCCACGTTTAAAGGTCCTTAGCCTTGCTCAAAAATTTAATTTAAAAATCCACGTTTAAAGGTCCTTAGCCTTGCTCAAAAATTTAATTTAAAAATCCACGTTTAAAGGTCCTTAGCCTTGCTCAAAAATTTAATTTAAAAATCCACGTTTAAAGGTCCTTAGCCTTGCTCAAAAATTTAATTTAAAAATCCACGTTTAAAGGTCCTTAGCCTTCCTCAAAAATTCAATTTACAAATACACGTTTAAAGGTCCTTAGCCTTCCTTAAAAATTTAATTTAAAAATTCACGTTTAAAGGTCCTTAGCCTTCCTCAAAAATTTAATTTAAAAATCCACGTTTAAAGGTCCTTAGCCTTCCTGAAAAATTTAATTTAAAAATCCACGTTTAAAGGTCCTTAGCCTTGCTCAAAAATTTAATTTAAAAATCCAAGTTTAAAGGTCCTTAGCCTTGCTCAAAAATTTAATTTAAAAATCCACGTTTAAAGGTTCTTAGCCTTGCTCAAAAATTTAATTTAAAAATCCACGTTTAAAGGTCCTTAGCCTTGCTCAAAAATTTAATTTAAAAATCCACGTTTAAAGGTCCTTAGCCTTGCTCACAAAATTTAATTTAAAAATCCACGTTTAAAGGTCCTTAGCCTTGCTCAAAAATTTAATTTAAAAATCCACGTTTAAAGGTCCTTAGCCTTGCTCAAAAATTTAATTTAAAAATCTACGTTTAAATTTACTTAGCCTTCCTCAAAAAATTCATTTAAAAATCCACATTTAAAGGTCCTTAGCCTTCCTCAAAAAATTCATTTAAAAATCCACATTTAAAGGTCCTTAGCCTTCCTCAAAAAATTCATTTAAAAATCCACATCTAAAGGTACTTAGCCTTCCTCAAAAATTTAATTTAAAAATCGACGTTTAAAGGTCCTTAGCCTTCCTCAAAAATTTAATTTAAAAATCGACGTTTAAAGGTCCTTAGCCTTCCTCAAAAATTTAATTTAAAAATCCACGTTTAAAGGTCCTTAGCCTTGCTCAAAAATTTAATTTAAAAATCCACGTTTAAAGGTCATTAGGCTTCCTCAAAAAATTAATTTAAAAATCCACGTTTAAAGGTCCTTAGCCTTGCTCAAAAATGTAATTTAAAAATCCACGTTTAAAGGTCCTTAGCCTTGCTCAAAAATTAAATTTAAAAATCCACGTTTTTGCTCAAAAATTTAATTTAAAAATCCACGTTTAAAGGTCCTTAGCCTTGCTCAAAAATTTAATTTAAAAATCCACGTTTAAAGGTCCTTAGCCTTGCTCAAAAATTTAACTTAAAAATCCACGTTTAAAGGTCCTTAGCCTTGCTCAAAAATTTAATTTAAAAATCCACGTTTAAAGGTCCTTAGCCTTGCTCAAAAATTTAATTTAAAAATCCACGTTTAAGGTCCTAAGGCTTCCTCAAAAATTTAATTTAAAAATCTACGTTTAAATTTACTTAGCCTGCCTCAAAAAATTCATTTAAAAATCCACATTTAAAGGTCCTTAGCCTTCCTCAAAAAATTCATTTAAAAATCCACGTTTAAAGGTCCTTAGCCTTCCTCAAAAAATTCATTTAAAAATCCACATTTAAAGGTCCTTGGGCTTCCTCAAAAAATTAATTTAAAAATCCACGTTTAAAGGTCATTAGGCTTCCTCAAAAATTAATTTAAAAATCCACGTTTAAAGGTCCTTAGGCTTCCTCAAAAATTTAATTTAAAAATCCACGTTTAAGGTCCTAAGGCTTCCTCAAAAATTAAATTTAAAAATCCACGTTTAAGGTCCTAAGGCTTCCTCAAAAATTAAATTTAAAAATCCACGTTTAAAAATCGTTAGCCTTCCTCACAAAATTCATTTAAAAATCCACGTTTAAAGGTCCTTAGGCTTCCTCACAAAATTCATTTAAAAATCCACGTTTAAAGGTCCTTAGGCTTCCTCACAAAATTCATTTAAAAATCCACGTTTAAAGGTCCTTAGGCTTCCTCAAAAATTTAATTTAAAAATCCACGTTTAAAGGTCCTTAGCCTTCCTCAAAAATTCAATTTACAAATACACGTTTAAAGGTCCTTAGCCTTCCTTAAAAATTTAATTTAAAAATCCACGTTTAAAGGTCCTTAGCCTTGGTCAAAAATTTAATTTAAAAATCCACGATTAAAGGTGCTTAGACTTCCTCAAAAATTTAATTTAAAAATCCACGTTTAAAGGTCCTTAGCCTTCCTCAAAAATTTAATTTAAAAATCCACGTTTAAAGGTCCTTAGCCTTGCTCAAAAATTTAATTTAAAAATCCACGTTTAAAGGTCCTTAGCCTTGCTCAAAAATTTAATTTAAAAATCCACGTTTAAAGGTCCTTAGCCTTGCTCAAAAATTTAACTTAAAAATCCACGTTTAAAGGTCCTTAGCCTTGCTCAAAAATTTAATTTAAAAATCCACGTTTAAAGGTCCTTAGCCTTGCTCAAAAATTTAATTTAAAAATCTACGTTTAAAGGTCCTTAGCCTTGCACAAAAAATTTAATTTAAAAATCCACGTTTAAAGGTCCTTAGCCTTGCTCAAAAATTTAATTTAAAAATCCACGTTTAAAGGTCCTTAGCCTTGCTCAAAAATTTAATTTAAAAATCCACGTTTAAAGGTCCTTAGCCTTGCTCAAAAATTTAATTTAAAAATCTACGTTTAAAGGTCCTTAGCCTTGCACAAAAAATTTAATTTAAAAATCCACGTTTAAAGGTCCTTAGCCTTGCTCAAAAATTTAATTTAAAAATCCACGTTTAAAGATCCTTAGCCTTGCTCAAAAATTTAATTTAAAAATCGACGATTAAAGGTCCTTAGCCATCCTCAAAAATTTATTTAAAAATATACGATTAAAGTCCTTAGACTTCCTCAAAAAATTCATTAAAAATCCACATTTAAAGGTCCTTATCCTTCCTTAAAAAATTCATTAAAAAATCCACATTTAAAGGTCCTTAGCCTTCATCAAAAATTTAATTTAGAAATCCACGTTTAAAGGTCCTTAGCCTTCCTCAAAATTTTAATTTAAATATCCACGTTTAAAGGTCCTTAGCCTTCCTCAAAAATTTAATTTAAAAATCCAATTTTTTAAGGTCCTTAGCCTTCCTCAAAAAATACATTTAAAAATCCACGTTTGAAGGTCCTTAGCCTCCCTCAAAAAATATTTTAAAAATCCACGTTTAAATAACCCACGTTTCAAGGTAGGGTGAACTTTTTTTAAATAACCCACGTTTAAAATTCCTTAGGCAAAATTTGTTTTTTTAATATCCCACATTTATTTATTATTTGTGGTGGAAAATATATTCTTTAAAAAATCCACGATTATTGGTCTACCATATGAATATGTGACGATTTCCCATTGTCCCTTTCCTCCGCCTAACCTTACCATCCGCCACTGTGCCTCCATATGCCCTTGCATTTTATTATCTGACGATATCTAGATTCAATATTTCACTTTCGATTGATGATGGATTCATTGGGCGGGCGGTACTTGTTTTGTTGTTGGCAGTTTTATGCCGGCGGCATTGCATTATTCCACACACCAAGAGAATATTTCTTGTTGTTGTTTTTCGGGCAGTATGCATTTATCTGGTAATGGTTAATGATTGTTTGTTTATCATTGTAAATGTTTATTTTTTACATAGCCCGAAAATATGTTCGGCTGTTGCAGACAGAGGGACGGACAGACAGACAGATACAAATTCACTGCACAACAAATTGATAATTTTATCATTAAATTAACAAGCGGGTCGGGTCGATACAAAAATATCTGTTGTACGTAAGTATGAATGGAGTCAACAAAACAACATGTTCATCAATATGTCGATAGGCCGATTGGCGACGATAGTCTGTTAGGTGCTTAACCAACGAAAAAAGCGAATAAAAACTGCCAGCGAGGATTGGGTGTGAATTGCCCTGTGAGAGTTTTTGGTGTTGTTGTTATGACGACTTTTTGGGGTGTTATAAACCTTTATAACCCCTCACTTTTGCATTGTGGCAACAATGGTGGTGTTGTTGTTGCAGTAAATAACGTAAATTTGTGTTGTTATTGATGATGAGTTTATCAAATTAGCTTAAAGAGATTGTTTTTATCGGTTGAAGAGATCTGTAGTTCCGAGCGGCATTTTCGAGACTATTGATGTGGTAGGGAACTTTGAATATATATGTTCTGGAGTGAGAGAGGGGGTGTCTATAAATTTTATTGACGCCAAAGCGCGACTAGTTGAACTAAATTAAAATGAAGGTGTCTGCTGGTTGTGGTTTGAAGTTGGTGGGAAATGTGTCACAAATTGATTTTTAATCCATAAGACAACATATTAGTAGGGTGGGTGGTGGTATTTGGCTAGACAAAGGATATATTGTGAGAGAATTTTTAAGGTTATCGGTTAAAGAAAAATTACTAATCTAAGATAAGTTTATTTGCTGTTTATTGGAAAAGTTTTGAAATTTCGAGAATAAATTCCACTTTCTTGGGTTGTTCTCACGCTTTTCTTGGAAGGGGGAGGTTTAAAGAGAGGCGTTATTGTTCACAAAATATTCCTATGTTATGACCCAATCTCGAGTAACCTTTTAAGAAGTTAAAGAACACCTGGCTTCAATGGGGGCAAATATCTTTCACCTAAAAAATAATTAAAGATTATATGAAAGGGGTGGTGGCCAAAAAAAGAGTTCAGAGAAGAGAAGAATTGTAAAAGATTATCTGTTTAAGGACCTACAGAGACAAACATAGATTTTGAAAGTCTTTAAGATGATCCTCACAGAGGATTATTTTTATGGACAAACATTTCTCTTATGGAATATTTTTCACAAACAAGGTGAGCCAGAATTGCGGATTTTTAATGATTATGCTTTACAAGGACTGATCCATAAAGGTGGAATTTTTGGAAAATATTTTTTCCGGGAATGGCAAATCCACAAACGATTTTTAAGATTGTGATCAATACTTGCTGGGCTTCAGTCGTGTATATTTTTTAACACACAGATAGTAAAGTTTAAATAATATAAAAAATTTATATGCCAAGGAAGAGTCACTTTTTCTGAAAAAAATCTTGTTAAAGACCAAGAACGTATATATACATACCCCACACCACAAACACGGTAATTATACGTGGGTGCCCGGGAGCCCCTGAAACTATCCTCCGTACGTCCCTATACATTGCACTGTGCTCTTGAAGCTACTTTAAATGAAAGGTGCTTACACCTGGGAAGTTTTTGCGGATTCTGAAACAACAATGTTTATAGATGAGAAAAATCAAAAAACAAAAAAATCGCCTGAGCGCTTTTTATATAAATTGTGATTTAAGTCGGCATTTTTAAGGGTTTTAAGGTTTTCATGATTTTGCTTCGAAACCGCAAGTCCTATCGAAATGGGACAAAAGAAAATATTGTAGCTATTAAAATTCTCTAGAATATTGACCTTTATGATAATTTCTTACGTTTTATCGTTTCTGAGATATAGAAGTTCAGATTGGGACAATGCACTGACTGTATCGTCTCCTTATATAACAGTGTCATGACTGCAATTTCCCAACTTAAACTTATATATCTCAAAAATAGTGCAACCTAGGAAGAAGATACGAAAGCCAATCTTGTAGAGACTTCTCACAGCTACAACATTTTCTTTAGTCTTATTTCGATAGGACTTGCGGTTTTCAAGCAGAATAAATACCAAATTTCAGCCATTTCGGTGGAATATTGAGACCACAATCTTCAAAATACCGAAAACTGGGAGGTGCCATTCGATTGGGGCTATATGAAGGCGTGGACCTTTACCAACAATTTTTAGGTGGAAAGTTATACCCTAACGAAAACTAAATACCAAATTTCAGCCATTTAGGTAGGATATCGAGGGCGCAACCATCAAAACACTGACAATCAAGAGGTACCGGGCTATGGGGGCTTTATGAAGGAGTGGACCTACACCGAAAAATTTCAGGTGAAGTTTTATACCCCCAACGAAGACTAAACACAAATTTCAGCCATTTCCACAAAATACCGAAAATCAAGAGGCACATTTCTATGGGGGCTATATGAAGACCTTGACCTATTCCGACAAATTTCAAGTAGAAAGTTTTATACCCCCAACAAGGACTAAATAATATATTTCGGTGGTTTATTGAGGCCTTGGCCTTCAAAATATCGAAAATCGGGAGGCACCGTTCTATAGGGGCTATATGAAGACGTGGACCTATACCGACAAATTTCGTTTTGTATCCCCTATGAAGACTAAATACCAAATTTCAGCCGTTTCTGGGGGACGAAGGCAAAGTTTTGGACCAAATCGGTTGATCAGTTCGAGTGTTATGATGCTCTCCAGCCACTACATATGGTGCCATAGGAGTTTTTTTACACCTTTCTGGCTGTTTTCTCAGGAAGTATGGACTTGCCCCTGAAAAAACTTTTACTGCCTTAATTGAGGCAGCGAATGCAAGTTGCTTGAACAAAAATCAAAGTGATTCGAGAGCAGGTCTTAAAGTGAATTTATTAAAAAATTTGTGTGGGAGTTACCCGAAGGAGTGGACAAATATAGCCCATATTCGAACCTGACCTACATATATCCGCAAGATATATTAGCATGTGTAAAGTATTGACCACATCGGTCACTAACTTCAAGAATTATGGTGCGCACAATTTTTCCGAACATTTTTGAACTTGTATGGGGGAGATACCTGAAGGAGTGGACCGACATGGCATATCTTCGAAATTAAACTAAGTTTGGACAAAATATTACAAATGTCAAAATTTGAACCAAATCGGCAGATACGTTCGAGAGTTATCTTGGGCTCAAACCACTATACACGGTATCATAGGGGTTTTTTGCACCTTTAAGGCCATTTTCTCAGGAAATATGGGCTTACCCCTGATGAAAATTGTACCGTCGTATGGGGTGCAGTGAATACAAGTTGTTACAACAAAAACCAAAGCGATTCGAGTGCAGGCCCTAAACTGAACTTTTCCGAATTTTTGTGTGGGAGGAACCAAAAAGAGTGGACCGATTGACTTCATATTGGAACCTCATCTAAGTCTGGCAAAAATTTCGCGATGTGCAAAGTTTGGTTCAAATCAGTTCCTCCACTCTAGGGTTATGGTGCCCACAAATTTTCCGAACATTTTCGAACTTTTGTGGGGGAGGTACCGGAAGGATTGGACTGATAACCCATCTTCGAACTTAAACTAAGTTTGGGCAATGTATTACGAAAGCCAAATTTTGTACCGAATCGGTTAATCTGTTCGAGAGTTATCGTGCGCACCAGACAGCCAGACAAACAGACGGACATTGCTAAATCGACTCCAAATTGTCTGAAACGAATTTCGTCCAAACATACTTGGGGTCTAAATGCTTTATTTCGATGAGGCACATTTTGCCGTATGAAAGTGTATATACCCTCAGCATTTATGCTAACGAAAAAATCGCTGGAGCGCGTTTTAAATTTATCACGATCAAATTTCACATTTATAGGGTTTTTTAGTTTTTTTTACGATTTTGCTTGGAATTCGCAACTCCTATAGTAATGGGATTGCACCGTATGTTTTAGCTGTGAAAATTCTCTACAAGATTGACCTTTATGATATTTTCGTAGGTTTTACCATTTTTGAGATATAGAAGTTGACATTGGGACAATGCACTGACTTTATCGCCTCCTTACCAAACAATGTTCATAGATGAGAAAAATCAAATAAAAACCAAAAAATCAACGAAGAGATTTTGAAATAAATCGCGGTCAAAAGTCACATTTTTAGGGTTTTTTATGTTTTCAGGATTTTGCTTGGAAAGCGCAAGTCCTATCGAAATGGGACTAAAGAAAATGTTGTGGCAGTGATAAGTCTCTACAACATTTTGTAGTCCCACTTCAATAGGGCTTGCGGTTTCTATTCAAAATCCTGAAAACCTAAACAAACCTAAAAATGTGAACATTTACCGCGATTTAATTAAAAATACCTCCAGCGACTTTTTCTTGCATTTCGATTTTTCACATCTATAAACATTGCTGTTTCAGAATCTGCAAAAACATCCCAGGCCCCCACCGTACATGACATTGTTTTATAAGGAGGTGATACAGTCAGTGCATTGTACCAATTTGAACTTCTATATCTCAAATTTGGTAAAACCTACGAAAATATCATGAATGTCAATCTTGTAAAGAATTTTCACAGCTACAACATTTGCTATAATCTCACTTCAGTAGGACTTGCGGTTTCCAAACAAAATCATCAATACCTAAAAAAAACTCTGACAAGTAAGAAAGTATCAGTCAGCTGTGCTGACGGACCACTGACAAAAAAACAAAAACAAGTAAAAAGTCGTTAAGTTCGGCTGGGCCGAACTTTTTATACCCTCCACCATAAAATAGTGTTAATTTAAATGGAATAATTAGGGGCCTTTCACAATTTTAGGTGAAACAAATTTTCGACAATGGATAGACTCCTACTGTCTCCCACTATTGCTTAAATTACACTGTGAACCCAAATGTTGGGGCAGAGATAATTCCTTTTGGAGATGAAAGCCTATGGTGTGTGTATATTAAAAACATCGAAGGACAGATGCGCCGTGAGTCGAACTTCCGCGTTATGGCGTGATGAATTTTTGCAAGAGAACCTGTAAGCCATCATGAATTAGCATTATATCTTTATTTGTTGTTTTTGTAGAGCACTTAAGCAACAGTGAACAAAGATATAACGCTAATTCCTGATGGCGCCATAACGCGGAAGTTCGACTCACGGCTGATCTGTCCTTCGGGGTTCATAGTATACTCACCAAGCCCTTTCTTCCCCAAGAGGAATTTTCCGTGCCCCAGACTTTCACCTCCATTTTGTTGCACAGTGTTATCTAATCTAATCTAATCTAAAAAATGTGTTCAGCTAGGTGAAAGGTACCACCTACGGGGCTATATCAAAGAGTCAACCTACCTTTAAATTTTTTGGCGGAAAAGTTTTATAGCTGCAAAAACTTCAAGAGTCAAATTGAGGGTAGTTTCATCAAAACAATGTAGACCCTCATGTTGACGAATTTTAGTGAAGAAATTTCGTGACCACTGAAAATTCCCGAAAATCGGGAGGTACTGTTATATGGGTGATATACCAAAACATGGACCTATATTGACGATTATTTTTGAATAGACAAAATTGTAGCTAAATACCAAATGATCAAAATACCGATCATTACAGCTAGTTCGGTTAAAAATTGCAGCTAAAATTCTCAAAATACCGAAAATCGGGAGGTACCGTTATATGGGGGCTATACCAAAACATGGACCTATGTTGACGATGTTTGGTGGAGATGTTTCATGACCACTGAGAACCTCAAATGGCAAATTACAGCTAGTTGGGTTAAAAATTGTAGCTAAAATTCTCAAAATACCGAAAATCGGGAGGTACGGTTATAAGGGGGCCATACCAAAACATGGACCTATGTATGTTGATGATGTTTCGTGGAGATGTTTCATGACCACTGAGAACCTCAAAAGTCAAATTACAGGTAGTTCGGTTAAAAATTGTAACTAAAATGCTCAAAATACCATACCAAAACATGAACCTATGCCCATATCCTTTGGGATATAATTTTGTTGATCACTAGGAACCCTAAGTGCCAAATTATAGCTAATTCGGTCTGCAAATGTGGCGAAGAACGTCAAAATACCTCAAATCCGGAGGTACCGTTATATGGGGCTATACCAAAGAGTGGACCGATATAGCCCATCTTTGAACTTGACCTGCCTATGGTCAAAATTTCAGCACTCTATCTCAATTATTGCGGACGCTAGAGTGATTACAACAGACGGACAGACGGACATGGCTAGATCGTCCTAGAATTTTATCCTGATCAAGAATATATATACTTTGTAGGGTCGCAAATGATTAGTTCGATGTGTTACAAACGGAATGACAAACTTAATATACCCTCCATACTATGGTGGAGGGTATAAAAAAACAAAATATATAATTATGCCGTATAAAATATATTGATTTTGTATTACGAGTTTTCTCTAAAATCTGTATGTACCGTAATGCGGGGCTATACCAAATCATTGACCCATACCAAACATTTTTATTAACCAAACCTCTTCATAAAGGACTCGAAATATTAAATTACGCTAAACTAAGTTTGAAACATTTTTTAAAAATTCTTTAGAGTTATCTTGCACAATAGCCATTTTAGTATGTGCCGAGAGGGTTATGGAGCTTGGACCATTATCTAAAGAAGTATTGATCTACTCCGGAAAAAATTGTACCGTTGTAAATGAGGGCGCTAGTACAACCTACTGAAAAAAGAATGAAAAATATTCGAGAGAAGCTCTCAAACTTCACTTTTTTCGAATTTTGTATGGAGGCACCCGAAGGAGTGGAGCGATATAGTCCATATTCCAACCTGATACATAACTGGATGAAATAATATGATGTGCAAAGTCTGCACCAATCACAAACTCTCTGCGAGAATTATCTTGCGGATTTGCCATTTTAGTTGGTGCCGTCAGGGTTTCTTGGAACTTTTAGGCTAATATCTCAGGAAATATGGACTTGCGCAGGAAAAAAATTGTACGTTCGTAAAGGGAGTCACAAGTACAACTTACTGAAACAAATTTCACAACGAACCGAGGGAGCTCTTAATTTTCACTTTATCCGAATTTTGTGTGGGAGGTACCCGAAGGAGTGGACCAATATAGTCCCGAACCCGATCTATATCTGGATGGAATAATACGATGTGCAAAGTTTGGACCAAATCGATTGCTCCCTTCGAGAGTTATCGTTCACACAATTTTACAGACAAATTTTGAACTTCGAACTTAAACTAAGTTTGGACAAAATATTACGATACCCAAAATTTAGTTCGAATCGGTTGATCCGTTCGAGAGTTATCGTGCGCATCAGCCAGCCAGACAGACGGACGGACATGGCTAAATCGACTCCAAATTGTCTGAAACGAATTTCGTCCAAACATACTTGGAGTCTAAAACCGTTATTTCGATGAGGCACATTTTTGGTCGTATCAAAGTGTATATATCGTCACCATAAATGCCCGAAGGCGTAACCCACAAAATCAAAACTTTACAGGAGAAGCAAAAAACGTTATAAAATGAAAACTGTTATGAAATATAATTCTTATGAGGGCGAATATTCTGGATATTATCAATCCTATACGAATGGGAGTAAAAAATGAAATCAAAACAGCGGAAACGCTTGGTTTTGGGATCCGTCATTACAACAAAATCTGCAATGTAATCCCATTTTTCGAAATGCCATTTCTTGAATAGGATCGTTGTTTAATGAACGTAGAAGTTTGAAAATTTGCCAGAGCATGTATTTTACCTCTGTATCAGATCCCATCAACAAACGAATTTCGATTTGCGTGTGGGTTTCGTCTTCGGGCATTTTTGGTGACGATATATACCCTTTCTAGCCTAAAGACGGAGGGTATAATTAAGTTTCAGTGTTTTATTTAGAAATACACTTAAAACTAGAAAATAATTTGTCGCTTAGCCTCAATTAGCCTTATATTCTTCCTCATAATGGAATCTCTCAAATAAATCGCTTGCATTTAAATTGAAAATGGTGGCAAAATTAACCTGCAATCTTTTTATTTCAGATATTCCATCATGAGGAAGATGGGGTCCATTTTTTCCTATTCTCCCCATATAGCGGTACCACCCGATGTACAGTATTTTAAGAGTTCTATCTTCATTTTTAGCCCGAATTGGCTTAAATTTGGCATTTGGAGTTCCCAATGGTACAGAAACTTCCCCACCAAAAATTTTGGACATAGGCCAAGGTTTTGGTATAGCCTCCATATAACTGTACCACCCGATTTCAGGCATTTTAAGGTTTTATTTTGATTTTCAACCCGAATGGTACAGAAACTACCCTACCAAAAATTATGGACATAAGTCGATGTTTTAGTATAGCCCTTATATAACGATACCACACGATTTCAGCCATTTTAAAGTTTTTATCTACATTTTCCACCTAATTTGGGTATAATTTTGTTATGTGTTTCTCAGTGGTCAAAAAACTTAATTACTGAAAATTTAGAAATAAAAATTAATCAGGAGGTTTAACGTTTTTTATTTGGGATGACTTGTTTTTCAACAAGAAACTTTTTATACCCAAGTGTCAATTGCTCGCTCAAATTGATACGTATCCAAAGAAACACTCTGATCGAGAATTTCTTTGGCACGACCTAAACTCGAACAACTGCACTTGCAAACAAAAAATAATTGTTCATGATGGAATCTCCCAATATAAAACGCTTGCCGTTTAATATTGTCACAAATTATAATTCAAATGCAAGCTTTTTATCAGGGGCCAAAAGATCTCCGAGTGGAGAAGCAGTTTCTTAACAACAGCTACGCATCTCTATTCAAATCTGAACCCATATTAATATAATTTGCCGAGCATAATTCAGACCAAAATGTGTCACATTTCATAAAAATAGAAAAGAGACAGCGAATTGGAAACTAATTCGACCTGCACTTTCATTACAAAAGACCGACGGAAGTGCATTGCTGGATTTAGAGTGTGATTCTATGCTGATCATCAAAAGTTTTGGACATATTTTTGATGAGAAATTTTTTCAGGCGAATAAATTGTCAGGTGATGGAAAGTGTTAATGAACTCGGAGAGTCTTTTTTGCTGAATAGATATAATTGCCTTATTCATAAAGAATAGAATTCTTAGAATTTGTTGCATTCTATAGCTGATTAATTTATTTCGATTGTAAATTAATAATGTACATTTGTTTATTTGTTTGATATTGAATTTACTCAGCATCACTGCATTTTAAGTTCTATAAAGATAATTTGTTCTGCAAAGATAAGGAAATGTGTGTCTTATCTTCTGTTTAATCTAACAAAATAATTTTAGAGATATTAAATTCAGAGCAGTGGTGCAAATATATTAGGTTGAGGAGGAGAAAAACAATCTACGGATATTTACAATTTCAAAATTTGGTGACTAAAAAAATTACTAAAAATAAATTAGTTTTGACAATAATTTTAGAGAAATTTTATTTACAGAAATTATGCCGAAATATTAGGTTGAATAGACCTTTTAAGGTTAAACAATGATCTGTGTATATTTATCAATTATGATGGGTAACATAATTATGAATTACTCACCTTCAACCAAAACTTGTCTAAAATGACAACCCTAATATCTGCGAAAAAGAGTATCAACAGCAACATATGTATGTATGTCATAATCTCATTTTTATCTTCCATAAAAGTCAATAAGATAAGAGATTCATTTGTGCGGTTTGGCTGGCTGTTTTGTTGTATTTACCAATTGCTTACAACACAAATATTTTCTTTTGTGTTTTGGTTTGCTTTCATTCGAATGTGAATTTGGTGTTAAATTTTGCTAAATGTTGGAAGAAATGATTCCAGCTAAAATAATTGGCTCAGTTAAGTTAGAATTCTGTGATGATAAACAATTCGTGAAGAAAACAAAATGTATAACACTTTGGTAATATTATTTGTGATCAGATTTAGTTTGGCAAAACTTCAGGAAGGTAAGTGTTAAAACTCAAGCCTTAGCTATTGTATGTGGTGACATTCTAACACCCCATTACATCACTTCCAATCAACAGCTGATCAATTGGAATTTAAAAGTGAACCGGTGGACATCTTGACGGTACCATGGCAGGCATCGGTGCGTCTTAAGGCCATTGACTTGGAATTTTATGGTGATGGACATATTTGTGGTGGTTCAGTGATATCTCAGCGCGTCATCTTATCTGCTGCTCATTGTGTAGTCAAGTGAGTATGGGTTCCAATAAATATTCTTCTTAATGGATTGAAATATTATTTATAGTTTTTATTTCACTTGTTTACAGGGATGATGATGCGTCAGATGATGTCAACTCGGACAAGTAAGTAAATTTAATTAAGAGGAAATGTTCCATTTAAGCCCTATACCATTACATTGGAGAGTTTTATGTCTTTATACGAGGCCGGCAGTTTATTTGTAGTCAACATATTGGTAACAGAACCACATCGTTCACATATTTATAAGCGTTGAGTCACCTAAAATCCCTTGAAGAAAACAAAAAACCAATGTGAAAACTTATCAAAAATATTCTTTAAAAAATCCACGTTTATTGTCATAAAGAGGCCTCAAAAATATTCTTTAAAAAATCCACGTTTATTGTCATAAAGAGGCCTCAAAAATATTCTTTAAAAAATCCACGTTTATTGTTATAAAGAGGCCTCAAAAATATTCTTTAAAAAATCCACGTTTATTGTTATAAAGAGGCCTCAAAAATATTCTTTAAAAAATCCACGTTTATTGTTATAAAGAGGCCTCAAAAATATTCTTTAAAAAATCCACGTTTATTGTTATAAAGAGGCCTCAAAAATATTCTTTAAAAAATCCACGTTTATTGTTATAAAGAGGCCTCAAAAATATTCTTTAAAAAATCCACGTTTATTGTTATAAAGAGGCCTCAAAAATATTCTTTAAAAAATCCACGTTTATTGTTATAAAGAGGCCTCAAAAATATTCTTTAAAAAATCCACGTTTATTGTTATAAAGAGGCCTCAAAAATATTCTTTAAAAAATCCACGTTTATTGTTATAAAGAGGCCTCAAAAATATTCTTTAAAAAATCCACGTTTATTGTTATAAAGAGGCCTCAAAAATATTCTTTAAAAAATCCACGTTTATTGTTATAAAGAGGCCTCAAAAATATTCTTTAAAAAATCCACGTTTATTGTTATAAAGAGGCCTCAAAAATATTCTTTAAAAAATCCACGTTTATTGTTATAAAGAGGCCTCAAAAATATTCTTTAAAAAATCCACGTTTATTGTTATAAAGAGGCCTCAAAAATATTCTTTAAAAAATCCACGTTTATTGTTATAAGAGGCCTCAAAAATATTCTTTAAAAAATCCACGTTTATTGTTATAAAGAGGCCTCAAAAATATTCTTTAAAAAAATCCACGTTTATTGTTATAAAGAGGCCTCAAAAATATTGTTTAAAAAATCCACGTTTATTGTTATAAAGAGGCCTCAAAAATATTGTTTAAAAAATCCACGTTTATTGTTATAAAGAGGCCTCAAAAATATTGTTTAAAAAATCCACGTTTATTGTTATAAAGAGGCCTCAAAAATATTGTTTAAAAAATCCACGTTTATTGTTATAAAGAGGCCTCAAAAATATTCTTTAAAAAATCCACGTTTATTGTTATAAAGAGGCCTCAAAAATATTCTTTAAAAAATCCACGTTTATTGTTATAAGAGGCCTCAAAAATATTCTTTAAAAAATCCACGTTTATTGTTATAAAGAGGCCTCAAAAATATTCTTTAAAAAAATCCACGTTTATTGTTATAAAGAGGCCTCAAAAATATTGTTTAAAAAATCCACGTTTATTGTTATAAAGAGGCCTCAAAAATATTGTTTAAAAAATCCACGTTTATTGTTATAAAGAGGCCTCAAAAATATTGTTTAAAAAATCCACGTTTATTGTTATAAAGAGGCCTCAAAAATATTGTTTAAAAATCCACGTTTATTGTTATGAAAAGGCCTCAAAAATATTCTTTAAAAAATCCACGTTTATTGTTATGAAAAGGCCTCAAAAATATTCTTTAAAAAATCCACGTTTATTAATATGAGGAGGCCTCAAAAATATTCTTTAAAAAATCCACGTTTATTGTTATGAAAAAGTCTCAAAAATATTCTTTAAAAATCCACGTTTATTGTTATGAAAAGGCCTCAAAAAAAAATCTTTAAAAAATCCACGTTTATTGTTATGATGAGGCCTCAAAAATATTCCTTAAAAATACACGTTTATTGTTATGATGAGGCCTCAAAAATATTCTTTAAAAAATCCACGTTTATTGTTACGATGAGGCATCAAAAATATTCTTTAAAAAATCCACGTTTATTGTTATAAAAAGGCCTTAAAAATATTCTTTAAAAAAACCACGTTTATTGTTATAAAAAGGCCTTAAAAATATTCTTTAAAAAATCCACGTTTATTGTTATAAAAAGGCCTCAAAAATATTCTTTAAAAAATCCACGTTTATTGTTATAAAGAGGCCCCAAAAATATTCTTTAAATAATCCACGTTTATTGTTATAAAGAGGCCTCAAAAATATTCTTTAAAAAATCCACGTTTATTGTTATAAAGAGGCCTCAAAAATATTCTTTAAAAAATCCATGTTTATTGTTATGAAAAGGCCTCAAAAATATTCTTTAAAAAATCCATGTTTATTGTTATGAAAAGGCCTCAGAAATATTCTTTAAAAAATCCACGTTTATTGTTATGAGGAGGCCTCAAAAATATTCTTTAAAAAATTCAAGTTTATTATTATGATGAGGCCTCAAAAATATTCTTTAAAAAATCCACGTTTATTGGCATGATAGAGCCCCAAAAATATTCTTTAAAAAAATCCACATTTATTGGCCTGGTGTTTCTCGGGAAAATATTTTTTAAAAAAATCCAGGTTAACAAACCTTAAAATTTTAACTAACTCCTTTCCTGTTTGCTTTTCAGCGTAAATCTGGTAAAGTTTCGCAAACCAGAAGATTTCACCCTGGTTATGGGCAGCGACATACTAACTGAAATGTCTGCCTTTACCTTGCAATATGATGTGCTGCAGTTAGCTGTCCATGAGGCGTTTAATTTTACAACTTTGGACAATGATATTGCAATGTTTTTTATAAATGGCTACATACCTTGGACTTGGCCAACAGTAAAGGCAATACCGCTAAGTATTGAACCTCAAGTAAATGGTGTCCTGTGTTCAACTTCAGGATGGAATATTAGTGCAGTGAGTCTAAGAAAAACTGACAAAAAATTCGAAATCTTAATTATTATTCATTTAATTTTTTCCATTTTGCAGGAATATCCCTCTCCACTCCTCAAATCCATCCTTGTTCCAATTGTGGATGCCCAAGTGTGCCAACGGTTTTATGGAGATCTTACAACGGATCTTATTTGTGCAGGTTATGAAGAACACGTTCGCCATAATTTTTGTGAAGGTGATTCTGGTGGACCCCTGGTGTGTTTTGGTCATTTAGTTGGCATTATTTTGGAGGGCAATAGCTGTGCTCGTACCCAATATTTGGGTCTATACATTAATGTCCTGTACCATTACAATTGGATTGTGGCAAAGAATAAGACTTTTGATTATAATTATTATGTGGATTATGAAGATGAATTCTCGGTATCGGGAGTAGAGGGCGAAGATGATCCACAGCCCAGTGAAGAAGAAAATAATCTTTCCGAAGAAGTTTTGGTATCAACAAATAAAACCTATAATTATTATGACGATGATGACTATTTTGAAAGGGTTTTAAGTGAATATACAAAAGGGGATAAAGGCAATGCTAATGGAGCAGCTCGGAGAATACAATGGGGTGTTGAAATTGTTTTATTTGTAATTGTGATGTTATGTTTTGAATAAAAAAATATTTTAAGTGATGAAAACTGAGAGTGTTGTTATTTTAAACACTAATTTTTCGTGCAACATCACGACAATAAAAGTGGATTTTTTAAAAAAATATATTTTCGAGCAACATCACAACAAAAAACGTGGATTTTTAAAGGCTATTTTTCGAGAAACAACACTACAATAAACGTGAATTTTTTAAAGAATATTTTTCGAGCAGCATCACAACAATAAACGAATATAATAAATAAAGAATATTTTTCGAGCAGCATCACAGCAATAAACGTGGATTTTTTAAAGAATATTTTTCAAGCAGCATCACAACAATAAACGTGGATTTTTTAAAGAATATTTTTCGAGCAGCATCACAACAATAAACGTGGATTTTTTAAAGAATATTTTTCGAGCAGCATCACAACAATAAACGTGGATTTTTTAAAGAATATTTTTCGAGCAGCATCACAACAATAAACGTGGATTTTTTAAAGAATATTTTTCGAGCAGCATCACAACAATAAAAGTGCAACATCAGGCCATAACAAATGGACTTTTTTAAGAATATTTCTTGGAGCACCATCAGACAAATAGGCGTGGATTTTTCATAGAATATTTTTTGAGCAACATATATTCTTTAAAAAATCCACGATTATTGGTCTGATGGTCCATGAAAAAATATTCTTTAAAAAATCCACGATTATTGGTCTGATGGTCCATGAAAAAATATTCTTTAAAAAATCCACGATTATTGGTCTGAAGGTCCATGAAAAAATATTCTTTAAAAAATCCACGATTATTGGCCCGATGGTCCATGAAAAAATATTCTTTAAAAAATCCACGATTATTGGTCTGATGGTCCATGAAAAAGTATTCTTTAAAAAATCCACGTTTATTGGTCTGAAGGCCCATGAAAAAATATTCTTTAAAAAATCCACGTTTATTGGTCTGAAGGTCCATGAAAAAATATTCTTTAAAAAATCCACGATTATTGGCCCGATGGTCTATAAAAATATTCTTTAAAAAATCCACGATTATTGGTCTGATGGTCCATGAAAAAATATTCTTTAAAAAATCCACGATTATTGGTCTGATGTTCTATAAAAAAATATTCTTTAAAAAATCCACGATTATTGGTCTGATGTTTTATAAAAAAATATTCTTTAAAAAATCCACGATTATTGGTTCGATGGCCCATGAAAAAATATTCTTTAAAAAATCCATGAAAAAATATTTTTTAAAAAATCCACGTTTATTGGTCTGAAGGTCCATGAAAAAATATTTTTTAAAAAATCCACGTTTATTGGTCTGAAGGTCCATGAAAAAATATTTTTTAAAAAATCCACGTTTATTGGTCTGAAGGTCCATGAAAAAATATTTTTTAAAAAATCCACGTTTATTGGTCTGAAGGTCCATGAAAAAATATTTTTTAAAAAATCCACGTCTATTGGTCTGAAGGTCCATGAAAAAATATTTTTTAAAAAATCCACGTCTATTGGTCTGAAGGTCCATGAAAAAATATTTTTTAAAAAATTCACGTTTATTGGTCCGAAGGTCCATGAAAAAGTATTCTTTCAAAAATCCACGTTTATTGGTCTGAAGGTCCATAAAAAAGTATTCTTTAAAAAAATCCACGTTTATTGGTCTGAAGGTCCATGAAAAATATTCTTTAAAAAATCCACGTTTATTGGTCTGAAGGTCCATGAAAAAATATTTTTAAAAAATCCACGTTTATTGGCCTGAAGGTCCATGAAAAAATATTTTTAAAAAATCCACGTTTATTGTCTGAAGGTCCATGAAAAAATATTTTTAAAAAATCCACGTTTATTGGTCTGAAGGTCCATGAAAAAATATTCTTTAAAAATCCACGTTTATTGGTTGAAGGTCCATGAAAAAATATTTTTAAAAAATCCACGTTTATTGGTCTGAAGGTCTATGAAAAAATATTCTTTAAAAACCCCACGATTATTGGTCTGAAGGTCCATGAAAAAATATTCTATAAAAAATCCACGTTTATTTTTCTGAAGGTCCATGAAAAATATTCTTTAAAAAATCCACGATTAATGGTCTGACGGTCCAAAAAAATATTCTTTAAACAGTCCACGTTTTTGGTCTGACATTTTTTGAGCAGTATCAGACCAATAAACGTGAATTTGACTGCAACCATATTGAAAAGCGCACAGCTTTTTAGGGTTTCAAAAAGTCAAACTTAAATGGATTGTTACCACACAGTCCAATAAAGTGATACCTTTCAGGATGGCAAACATTTAGCATGCAAGGTCTCTTTTCTAAAATTACCTTTCATAATAATTTTTTAAGTTGACAAGATTAAACAAAGAAACATAAAAAATAAATGTCCCAACATACCAGCAACAAACTGTCAATATGTTGATGGAAATTGTCAATATAAATATTCAAAAAAAGAATAACAATAAATTATATAACTTTATGATCCTCCATGCATTTAACTATCTGTCATTCTTTCATTGCCAGGTTACGAAATTTATTCATAACGCAGCAATCTATACCAAGCCGATGTTTAAGTACAAATCGTGTAAGAGGGACTTTTAAACGTCATTCCCATAAAAGTTTTTTTGCCTTCAACTGAAGTAGGTTCAGTTTATGACTTCATTTTTATAATCACAACTATTCTGTCATGCACTTTGAAGACACATACATAAGTGGAACTTAAACATAGAAGAAGAAAAAATAAATAAATGTCAAAATATTCTATAGGCTACTTATAGAAGAAGACAATAACTGCTGCTGCTTTGGTTGCATGTCCGCTGTGGCTTCATAAAATTCCAATAACTTTTCTGTGTTTAGCGGGTTTTAATTTTGTCGCCCTTTTTAATGGCCAACTTTTTAACAGCACCAACAACAGCAGCAGCTTTAATAAAAAAGTGTTTATTTTAACTGTTTATGACAGACAAATTGTCATTAAACAATTGCAGTCAGCCAGAGTGACTCGATTGCACTGAGGAAGATCTTCTTGCCTTTTGTGGGGAAGTTCATAATGTTTTTTCTTTATTTTTGATCAATAAATCATTGATTTTTAATTTTTCCCCCATGAATGCAAAATTATAAAAAAAGTTTCATTTTTATGATTTGAATTTTATGATGCTATAAAATTACCGTATTTGTCTTTAAACTCTTCCGATGGTACGCCGAAGACATTTAAGACACTTGGAGAAAAACGGTCATAATCAAGTATTAAGGCCAGAGTAAAGTACTGCAACAAATAGTTGGCCATGTTGGTGTTGTTGTTGGTGGTGGGGTAGTCGTCGAATAATCATTCATCCATTGGCGTCAATGATGAATTACAATTTAACGATCGTTTTCCAATAAATATTAAACAAAAAAAAAAATGACAGCAAATGTCGTAAAAACATCAAAATTTTAATAGTTCACACCAAGGACACATCAAACGTTAGTTGTTCGTTTGTTGGTTCGCTTGTTCGTTCATTGTTAACGGTCTATAAAGGGACATAACACGCGCTTACTTTTTTATTACTTTCCATGAAATTGGAAAATAAACTCTTTGGCTTAATAAGGCATCGAGAGGTATTGCAGTTTATTTGTTGATGTTTTTAATGAGAAATCAATAAAATAGATCGATTTGTACTACAATGTTGTAAATATTCAAATAAGGCTAGAAATAAAAAGCAAAGTCGCCAATATTGCACTAATCTACAAAGTGTTCAAATTCGTTTGAAAGGGGGTAACTTTACAAAACATGCACTTACATTTGTGTTTTTGTTTATTTCATTTTTATTCCGATGTTTCAAAATATGTTGAATGTCATCCTTGTACACAATTAGAATAATAAACTTAAAAAGTAACAAGTAAAAAAGTATCAGTTTGTTTAACCGAAAATCATATGACCTCAGCGTTTGACATAATGAAAAGGAGCAAAAGGAACCGAAATAAAGTTTAAAATTTATCAGCGAGTAGATATCAACATGTTCTTATGTCTAAATATTTGCACTTTTGCGGTGGAGGTTCCGAAAGAAGTGGAACGACCTTCGAATTTGATATTCATAAGTTCCAAAGAATATGGGAGAGATTGGCCAAGCGCAGGTATCCATTTAAGAGCCATTTCAGTAAGTGGCCCTAGGGTCTTTACACCTTTAGGGAAATTATTCCCATCAGTGTGGACTTACGCCCGATATCAAATCGATCCTAGGCATGTCCCTAAATTGCAGATTTGCGAAAAATTTTGAAATGTTGTGTGGGAGGTACCCGAAAATTACTATATTACGATGCGCGGAGGTTGCTCCAAAATCAATCACTCCTTTCGATAGTTATGTTGACCATCAGGCATTGGTCACAGTGATTTTTTGCGTTTTTAGAGTTTCAGGACTTGCCACGAAAGCCATTATATTGCTGTAAACAGGACCACAAGAAGAACTTTCGCTAAAACGATCCCCGAACAACCCATAAACTACACGTAAACAGAAGATTTTTTCAATATATAGACATTAGGTTTATGATTTTTTTACAACCTCATATCCCTGTTTCTTAGCGTGATGGATTTCTACATAAGATTACACAATATCTTAATTGTAAAATGATTCGATAAAAAAGCTTCCGCACAAAAAGTTTTTAAAGTTTTTATTTTTCAGAACTTTTTACCATTTTTTGAAGTCACTATAAGCAGATATTTAACTGAAAACAAGGTATAGGGGCACACGACATAACCGAAATGACATAACCGTTGGTTTCTAACTATTTTATTGTCGTATTATTACATATATGTTATTATACCCTCAGCATTTATGCTAACGAGGGTATATACACTTTCATATGGGCAAAACGTGCCTCATCTAAATAATGGTTTTAGACCCCAAGTATGTTTGGACGAAATGTGTTTCAGACAATTTTGAGTCGATTGAGCAATGTCCGTCCTTCTGTCTGTCTGGCTGGAGCGCACGATAAGTCTCGAACGGATCAATCGATTCGATACAAAATTTGGCTTTCGTAATATTTTGTCCAAACTTAGTTTAAGTTCGAAGATGGGTTATATCGGTCCACTCCTTTCGGTACCTCCCCCACAAAAGTTCGAGAATGTTCGGAAAGTTTGTACGTACGATAACTCTTGAAGGGAGTAACCGATTTGGTCCATACTTTGCAAATCGTGAAATGTCTACCAGACTTAGATGAGTTTCCAATATGGACTCAATCTGTCCACTCCTATGGGTACCTCCCACACAAAATTTGCGATAAATTCAGTTTAGGACCTGCTCTCGAATCGCTTTGATTTTTGTTGTAGCAACTTGTATTCACTGCCCCCCATACGATGGTACAAGTTTCATTAGGGGCAAGTCCACACTTCCTGAGAAAATAGCCTGAAAGTTGCAAAAAAACCTTATGACACCGTGTGAGGTGGTTGGAGAGCAAGATAACTCTCGAACGATCTGCCGATTTGGTCCAAAATTTGGCCTTAGTAATATTTTGTCCAAACATAATTTAAGAAAAGCCATATCGGTCCACTCTTTCAGGTACCTCCCCCACAAAAGTTCAAAAATGTTCGTACGGTAACTTTTGGAGGGAGTGGCCGAATTGGTCCATACTTTACACATTCTAATATATCTAGCAGATATAGATCAGGCTCAAATATGGACTATATTTGTCCACTCCATCCGGTACCTCCCACACAAAATTTCGGATAAGTTCACATTAAGACCTGCAATCGAATCACTTTGATTTTTGTTGAACCAACTTGCATTCGCTGCCTCACTTACGATGGTAAAATTTTTTTCAGGGGCAAGTCCATACTACTTGAGCAAACAGCCAGAAAGGTGTAAAAACCCCCTATGGCACCATATGTAGTGTCTCCAGCCACTTCCATAATGGCCAATGTCGATCCACTCCTTTTAGTATCTCCTCCGCAAAACTTTTGAATCTTTAACTCTAATCAACATTTTTGTCGGTTCAAACGCCCAAAATTTTTAAAACCCCCTAAATACAAACGTTTTTTGGCAAAATTTTGTTTCAAAATACACAGGCTGAGGGTATATCTCTGTCGGCAAAACCGACTGATTTTTTTTACTTGTTTTTTTTTTTACAAATTTCGACGTGGATAATCAAAGCAAGAGTGCATCGATAAAATTAAATCTTTGTATGCCGATAAAGGGCCATGCTATAGCACTATGAAAAATTGGTTTAATGAATTCAATCGTGGCCGACACTCTCCAAAAAAACGAAGGTCGTGTGGTTCGGCCAAAAACGACCGTTTTGCGAGAAAAAAGTTAAGCCGTGTGTGAACGGATAAATTCAATAGTGAATTAGATAAAGTACTCTCCAAAACACCTAAGGGAGATATACTGATATGTATGGGAGACTTTAATTTTAAAGTAGGAAAAGACAATACAACCTAAAAACACAGTATGGGTAAGCAGGGAATAGGAGTACGAAACGGAAATGGAGAACTTCTATTAGAAACGTGTAGCAGACATGGCCTCATAGTAGGTGGTACTTGTTTCAAGCACAAACGTAGTAACAAAACGACATGCATATCTCCAGATAGGAGAATTGAAAACCAGATTGACCACTTTTGCCTAAGCCGTAAATGGAAACATTACCTTTGTGATGTACGGGTAAAACGCAGTGCTGACATTGGCTCTGACCATCACCTACTTCTCGCGATAGTGCAAATCAAAGTAAGCGCCATCAAAAATATACATCAAAAATTTACGTCATCGAAGTTTGATGTAAAAAATTAAAATACGAAGCCGTAGAAAACGATTTAAACATGATGTTAGAACAGGAGAATGACCCAAACGAAGGCATAGAAGAATGCTGGGAACACATTAAAAATAATATTTTACAAACGTGCGAAAATGTACTTGGACACTATGCCCCCGGAAAAAGGAATGGATGAGCCCATCAACTAGGAGCTTAATAGAAGAAAGAAGAAATCTGAAAATATCAAAAAACAATGAAAAATCGTCGCATAAAAAAATTGAATTGAGAAAGTTATACACAACAAAAAACAAGGAAGTACACAACAAACAACAAGGACGTAACTGCTTGTAGAAGAGACAAAAGAGCATACACCGATGAACTTGCGACGCAAGCAAACGAAGCGGCCAATAGGAACGACACTAAAGCGGTGTATGATATAACAAAACGGCTAGCAGGGAGACATAAACCACATGATCGCCCCATCAAATCAAAGGATGGGACTGTCGCACTGTGGGCGAAATTCAAATCTAGCGGAGCAAAAGTGCCAAAACTGACCTTATGTTATATGGAAATAATTAATGGCGTCCTATTCTAAACATCTTGCGGCACCCGAAAACAATAAACAAATTTGTATTTTATTGTAGTTGGCTGTTATAGCGGTACATACATTGGGAGTTTTTATTCGTGATTGCTTAATCGACTTTTTTGGTATTTGTTTTGATCGTCAAAAATTGTGGGAAAAATTAAAGTAAAGAGTGCATAATTGAATTTTTTTCCAACAGTTTGGATATGCTGCTTTAAAAAGAAAGTGGTTGCATAACTATTTACTGTTGAAAATACTCAAAAAAATAATCTTTAATTATTAAGACACAACTCTTCGATTTTAAGTATCTTATATAAAGTACAACTAACCGGGGATAACCGGGGATAACCGGGGATCACCTCCGAATATTGTTTTTCTTAAAATACATACTCCGAGGTAATTACTCCGAAAATTCCGACTGCTACTATTTGCAACTCTTCATTTTATCGCCATTTTATTTTGAAGTAAAAAAGTCGTTTAGTTTGGATATCATTACATGGAACCTATACCAAAACGTGAAGCTATGCCACCACTTTTTTGGGAGAAGTTTTTTTGACCACTGGTTACCCTAAATGCCAAAATACAGCTAAGTCGGTCAAAAATTTTTGTTAAAAACTTTAAAATAACTAAAATCGGAAAATACGTATATATGGAGGCTAAACCAAAACGTGGATCTATGCCCCAATTTTTGTGGAGAATTTTTTTGACCTCAGGGAATCCAAAATGTCAAAATACAGTTGATTCGGCCAGAAAATTTAGCAAAGTTATTCAAAACGCCGAAAATCGGGCGGTAGCGTTATATGGGATCTACACCAAAATGTGGGCCAATATAGACCATACTCCATATAATGGGGCCTACGGTCATAAAAAACATATGATCAAAATTTCAATAGTCTATCTTAACTAGTCTAAAAGTTATTAATTTTTCCCCGCTAGATTTGGATTTCACCCACAGTGTGTCGCACGCACTTTATGGAAACATTAGATAACACCCCGAACGCTCCTTCAAACTTTAATACCATGTCCGACGTACCCATACCTACGTCTAACCAACTCAGCACCGAACCACCATCCCTCATTGAAATATATAATGATATTGAAAGGCTCAAAAACGACAAAGCTCCAGGATACGACCGTAGTCCCCCAGAAATAATAAAATGCTGTCCTACAAAAATATCACGACTTTTTTACCCACTATTTCAAGATATTTGGAGAGAAGAAAAACTACCCAACGACTGGTCACAAGACATTCTACTAAAACTGCCGAAAAAGGGAGACATTTCCCAATGTTAAAACTATAGAGGGATTTCTCTTCTTCCAAAATACTCACAAGAATTCTTCTTAATAGAATCCACTACACGGTAGAAACAAATCTTCGGAAAGAACAAGCTGGGTTCCGCGCAAATATGTCATGTGTAGACCATATAAATACGCTCCGAATAATCGCTGAGCAAACAATAGAAATGCATAGTAATATATGACGTTCGTGGACTACACAACTGCTTTTGACAGCGTATTCCGGTCCAAAATATGGGAGCTACTACAAACAACAGGTATCCCATCGAAGCTCATAAACCTTATTAAAGCTCAATATGACGGATTCCACTGCCGGGTCCTACACAATGGCCGTTTATCGGAACCATTTCGTCCAAAATCCGGTGTGAGGCAGGGCTGCCTACTGTCGCCACTACTACTTCTTCTTGATATTGATAATGTGATGAAGGAAGCAATCGCAGTTAGCCGGCGTGGTATCCAATGGACTATAAGCAGCCATCTTGAGGATCTAGTCTACGCAAACGACATTTGCCTACTATCCACCAAGCACTCAGATATGCAGTCTAAACTCGACGACTTAGTTGCCCACTCAGCGAAAGTCGGTTTAAGAATTAACACCGCAAAGACAAAGGCTTTAGCAATAGAAGCATCAAACAACAATTATTTTGTCATTAGACAGGAACAAATAGAGTACGTAAACAAATTCTGCTATATGGAAAGCATGATCTCAACTTAAAGCAGTGCACAGGCTGACATTGAATTCAGAATTGGTAAAGCCAACAGCGCCTTCTTTCAATTAAGAAACATCTGGAACTCAAGGGTTCTACTAACGAAGTCAAAAATCAACATATTCAAATCAAAGGTTCTGTCAGTACTATTGTGTAGTTGCGAATCATGGTTAACAACAACAACCCTTAACAACAAATTGCAAAGCTTCACAAACAGATACTTGCAATCTATTTTAAAAATCTGATGGCCAAATGTAATAAGCAATGAAAATCTGTACAAAAAATGTGACATAGAACCTATTCCTGTAATAATCAGGGGCACAGAAGGAAGGGTCGGTCAAAGACCACTTGGAGAAGAAGCCTGATGAAGGAAGTGGAGAGCAGTGGCAATAGCTGGAATGAAATTAAACGTATCGCGAATGATATAATAGCTTAGAAAAACTTTGTAAAGGCCCTATTCTCCCCAAGGAGTTAATTGGAAATAAAGAAGAAAGAGTGTGTGAACGGATAATGCAAGATCGGCACGTTGTATACAGCGAGAAAGAGGCATCCTTGGGCATTTCTTCCACCAACTAACATTTGATATTGCAGGAACACATGACCGCAAAAATGGATTTTTCTCGTTAGACCCAGCAAAATTGTACAATCGCTCAAAAAAAGGCTCTTGTGGATTGGTGTAAAGAAATTGTGCATAAAAGCGATCGCGGTACTTCAAACAGCGTTTATAAGATCGCCACAGACGTGGAATCTTGGATCTATGCTTAGGAGCCCAAAACAAAACAGGATTCGACCGTTAAGGTCTTCAAAAGCGAGCCAAATTCAACCAAAGTTTTACACGTAAGAAATGGTCGCCTATTTCTGCGGCAAAACTGAACGTGTGGCGACTATACGGCTTGAGAAATTTAGGACGGTTAATTCTGAGTGGTACACTACAATTTGTTTACCTGAAGTCCCCTGAGAAATTCGAAAAACGAACAAGAGAGGATGAATCGTTCTGCAACATGACAATACGAGCTCTCACACATCGGTTCAAACCAACGCCTGTTTTACACGACAAAACGTGGAATTGGTGGGTCATCCGCCGTACAGCTCTGACTGGGGATCCAATGACTTCATTTGATTCCAGCATATCAAGAAAAAAAGGCATGATCAACGATTCTCGTAGTCAGACGATGCTGTTGAAGCGTTAAAAAAAACCATGTTTTGGAGGTGCCTCAATCGGAATGGAAAAAGTGCTTCAACAATTAGTTTGAGCCCATGAGAAAGTGTATAAATCATGCTGGAGACTACTTAGGAAACAATTAAACTGTTTTTTATGGCAAATATTCATTGTTAGGCCAAATAGTTGTCGTTCAGCCCTCGTATGAGTTGTTTTTTTTTCAAAAACACCATTGTTGTAATGAGTACTGCGGGAACTTTTAACGTTTAAAATTTATCAGCGAGTAGATCTCATCCTGTTCTTATGTCTAAATATTTGAACTTTTGTGGTAGAGGTTCCGAAAGAAGTAAACCGAACTTCAAATTTGATATACATATGTTTCATACGGGTGACGTAGGGGATGAAAGATACAAAGGAACGGTCCTGACCGGCTTTAACATGGCAAAGTCCAGGATTTATTTTGGTGCTGACACCTGGGATAGCTGCCTTTAACACCCGTTAAAGGTAGTGAGCTAAAATGTTCCGCGCGTGCACCCATAAGAACGTTAAAAACTTGGGTTTGGGCGCAGGGTTAGTAACCATCCCTTAGAAAAAGCAGCCTACTATGAAGAAACAAAAGAAAAGCAAAACATATCCCTCTAAAGTTGATGACCCCCTCAAACGTTTTAATGACCATGATCTGCGAATCTGCACCTAGAATGTTCGCACTCTTTATAGAGAAGGTGCAGTTTACGCATTGGCAGATGTACTTGAAAAGTACGAGGCCGACATTACTGCCATACAGGAAATACGATGGAATGGGAAAGGCGTCACAACAACACCTAAAGGTGAGCACTGTTTTATATCTGCCATGACGTAAAGCATGACTTTGGTTGCGGATTTGTAGTTGGTCGGAGGTTAAAACACCTGGTCTCCAGCTTCACACCAGTGAATGAAAGACTTGCTACAATTCGAATAAAAGCAAAATTCTTCAACATCAGCTTTATTTGCGCTCATGCTCCCACTGAAGACAAGGACGAACTGACCAAAGATATATAATATGAACGCTTAGAAGAAACATATGACCGTTGCCCTACCCATGTCATTAAAATTATTCTAGGCGATTTTAATGCCAAAATTGGAAAGAAGAATATCTTTGGCCAACAGTCGGGAAATGCAGTCTCCACAGTGAAACATCTGATAATGGTATGAGGCTGATAAACTTTGCAGCTGCTAAAAACATGGTAGTTAGCAGTACCAGATTTAAGCATCTCGATATTCATAAGGGCTGCTGGTTGTCTCAAGATCAAAGAACAAATAACCAAATTAATCATGTTGTGATAGATGGAAGACATGCATCGAGCGTGTTGGATGTACAAACATAGATTCGGACCATTACCTTGTTGCAGCAAAGGTACGTACCCGCCTAAACGTTGCAAATAAAGCACGAACAGATACAACACGGAAGTTGGACATCGGTAAGCTGCAAACACAACAGATAACCACAGCATATTCCACTCAACGAGCCCAATTGATAAATGAAAGCACTCCTCGTCCCGATAACATATCAGGACAATGGCTAAACATTGTCCACTCCATGCAAACTCCGTAATCCGTACTTGGATACCAGAGACCTTTTTCGCAGGAAAAAGAGAGAAATGGAAAGGCGGGAGTGTGAAAAAATCGAGATGTACAGGAGCTGGAATGAAGTCGGAAAGTTCTACCAAAGAGTAAAACATCAAACTGATGGCTCTGGTACAGGTGCATCCTCCTGTAGAGACCAGCAAGGTATTTTGGTGACTGATACAGATAGTGTGCTCAGGTTATGAAAAGAACATTTTTCCAAACTGTTAGTATCCGATAGTAGCGATGATGAAGATACCACAGATCCAATCCCAGAAGATGGTATTGAATGTATATTGCCCAGCCAGGAAGAGGTAAAGACAGCAATAAACCGGCTGAAGAATAATAAGGCAGCAGGAGCCGATGGCTTGCCAGCCGAGCTGTTCAAAACCGGAGGCGACACGCCGATAAGGTGTATGCATCAGCTAGTTAGCACCATCTGGCAGGAAGAACGCGTACCCGACGATTGGAACGTGAGCATCCTATGTCCAGTCCACAAGAAGGAGATAAGACTGTGTGCTCCAATTACAGGGGTACAAGTCTGCTCCCTATTGCATATAGGTAGTATCTGGCATATTGTGTGAGGGACTAAAGCCTATGGTCAATGAAATTACTGGACCTTATCAGTGCGGCTTTAGACCGGGCAACTCCACCATTGACCATATATTTACCTTGAGTCAAATCCTGGAAAAGACCCAAGAAATGCAGATCGACACCTTCCACCTTTTCGTCGCTTATAAAGCAGCCTTCGACAGCCCTATACGTTCAAAGGTGTTCCTAACCAATTCAAGTTATGGATTCCTGCAAAACTCGTTCGGCTTTGTGGAATGACAATAACTGATACTCGGCCCTCGGTTAAAATAGAAAAGAACCTGTACCAAGACTTTATTACCAAAAGAGGTTTCAGACAAGGAGACGGCCTGTCGTGTGATCTTTTCAACAGCCTGCTGGAGAAGGTCATAAGAGACGCGAATGTCAAAAGAAGTGGAACAATATACACGAATTGCCATATTTACTTGCTTACTCGTATGCTGACGACATTGACATCATGGGTCGATCGGTAGAGGAATTAGCTGACACCTTTGCAAAAGTCGAAAAGGAATCTGCTAAAGTGGGTCTGGCGGTAAACGGCGAGAAGACCATGTTGATGGTCGACGCGCAATGCGTACATAGATATCGGGCCAATTGTTGACATTTGTTCCTATAATTTTGAGGTAGTAAAGGACTTCGTCTACCTCGGCACCGCCGTAAACACAACCAACTACATCAGTTGTGAAATACGAAGAAAAATAGTGTTGGCCAACAGATGCCACTTCGGTCTGAGTAAACAGTTTAGGAATAAAGCCACATCTCGTCAAACAAAAACAACGCTTTACAAAACACTGACACTACCCGTGCTGATGTATGGTTCCGAAGCCTGGGTACTTGCGCAAGCGGACAAGAAAGCGCTTAGTGTGTTTGAGATAAAATATCTATGGACCAATCTACGTTGACGGTGAATATCGACGTAGTATGAACCACGAGCTGTATCTGCTATACAACGACATCAGTATAGATAAACGTATCGAGATGCAACGATTGCGATGAAAAGGCGCGGTATTCCAGAGAGCGAAGCAGTAAACAGCGGGAATTGGAGATCTTTTCTTAGCTCGGCTTATAGAACAAATGTTCTGTAATGGACCAGATAAGTAAGTGGGTCTGGCTAGCTCTTTGTAAAATATAGTCCAAGTAGTAATTTTATTTTTTGTGCAATTATCTTTTTTAAGTTGGAAAGTCAAATTTCAATCGAAAATTTAAAACGCTGTAACCTGACCGTTACATTGCAAAACCGCCTCTCTGATATTACATCCAGTATCAATACAAAACTACCTTATTAGTGCATGCATAATCCCAACTTCATGCATAATTACTACTCTATTCGAACATTAATCAAATTTCAGTGTATTTCCTGGTTAACTCGCCTTACAAATAATTCTTATTCACTCCGTAAACCCAGACGGATAAGATATTTAGTTTTCGTCGCTGAATTGGTCGAGTGCTGGCGTTAACCGACGTGAAAGAGAAGATGTGTGGCATTGTCCGCAGTCCAATTCGATTCAACCGAGGATTACATAACCCATCGACCTTGCGATACTTTCGCTTCTGCCAATTCGTTCGCTCCTGCCGATTCGTTCGCTCCTGCCGATTCGTTCGCTCCTGTCGATTCGTTCGCTCCTGTCGACTCGTTCGCTCCTGTCGATTCGTTCGCTCCTGCCGATTCGTTCGCTCCTGTCGATTCGTTCGCTCCTGTCGACTCGTTCGCTCCTGTCGATTGGTTCGCTCCGTTACCTAACCATTTCCGACTCTTCTCTTTGCAGAGTAGCAGATCCGACCGTCAACAGCCGAGTACGATCAATCACCCGAAAGCCGCCCAGCCGATTGTTGATCCAATACCGAGCCGAGTACTGTCGAGAAGAATATCGCCGACAACTACCAACAAGCCGACAGCATCCGAGCACCCCAGAACCGAGCAAACACACCCGACGACTACCAACGAGCCGACCGTATCCGACGGCATCCGATTACCCAGAGCCGAGCAACACATCCGACGATTGCCGACGAGCAACCAACAACCGAATATCACCGACCCGATCCACATATTCGACGACTGTCGAGCCGACAGCCACCCGACTATCACTAATCCCATCCCCACACCCGATCATCATCGGGCCGACAAGTATCCATCCGAGATTGTTTGTAGCATCAGCCAATCAATTTGTATGTATCTACAAATTGGCTTGCTTGTTTTTAGGGATCACTAAGCATCTGCTTGCAAAATGTATCGGACAGAGTGCATTTTTCACGACTCCCTTGAACTGCATCCGGATGCAATAAAAATGTGAGAAATTTATGTCATCACGACTCCGATTGAACTGCATCCAGATGCTGTTAAACTGTGAGGAAAGGATGTAATTCGCTGGATCGCATCCGAATGCGGTTAAAATGTAGGGAATGGAGTGCCCCAATTCAATTGCAAAGGTCTCCATAAAAACACCAGCGACACTTGACAAAATGTTTTCTCTTGGAAGAAATATGTCAAAAAGTGTACGTCACCATTATTATTCTGAAAGAGAATTACCTCCATATACTATCTGTAATTTCGACTGATCATTTAAATAATGGGAGTAAGCCTCTCCCAATAGCTAGTAGGTAGGCTAAGCGACGTCAGTGTGGTGTGCGATTGTAAACGCATCCGAGACAACTGCCTGGTACAACAGTTTATCAATTTCTTGGAGAGGCTAACATCTTAGTCATCACCAGGCGTCGTACGGCAGGAAACAAATTTATAAAGTAAAGAAAGATGGAGAAGGTACAAATTAGAACCCCAGATATAACTAAATAGCAACTTCAAAGGCACCTGAGATCAGGTCAATGCATCCGCCTCCATTGGATAAATAATTGCCCAGCATTCAGGCATTTTATCTCGAATCACTTTTTAGTGGTTGCGTATAAAAACTTTGAGACTTCGATTACAATTCATTCGATTGACACCGGTCCAATGTGGATTTCAAGATACCATATATTTAGTGAATCCCATATGTAATTAACAAAATTGAAAAATAATCAACTCATAGCATCCTTATCCCCACATATATCGTTTTGCATGAATATTCCACACGATTAAATATTGATTTGAGTTTCTGACACATTTGTATAGCCACAAATTTCCACCTAAAAACATCATTTGCTCCACTGAGTGACACTACACCCATGTAGGTAACACTTGATCCCCATTAATATCAAATTGCTTCTGTCTATATTTAAAGACAACAACAACGAAAAGAACATCACCAAATACTATTTACCCTTAAGTGTTATGGCAAACGTCCTCTTAATGTTCTACAACTAGAGTGCTTTAATTTTCCTAATATATTCTGGAGAATTACCATAGCTGGGCTTATTAATATTTGAGTAGCGTTCTCATTTTGTATTGTGTCACAATTTTTGCTAAACAATTTTCTCTGTGACAACTTTTGTAACCCACTCTGACATTTGCCGCAACAGATAGAATATTTAAACGAAACCACAAACACATTAACGGAGGAGCAAAACAACAATAATGATGATAGCGGTAGAACGAAAGGAGGGAGATGAAATAATATACATATGTATATAACATAGATGAAATAGAAAGGGGCGAGGGATAGAGGTTAAGTAGGACAATGAGGAAGATGGATAAGGTAATACGGGGGGAAATAATATCAAATTTAAATATGAATGTCAAGTGCAGTGCGAGTTCCAGTGTACTATTGTTGTACAAAACCTGACTGACCATCATGGCAAGTGATTAGGTTAGAAAATGAAATGGGCTTTAGAAACATATACTTAAAATCCATTTTGTCGTGTGCGGACCAAAACCGCGCGCTGGGTAAATATTTTGCGCAGTGTCATCAATGCTTGCACTATAGGAATTTAGACGGCTGTACCATCCCGAACGTAGTTGAGCCAAGAACTACTCTTGTTTTTCGTGGCAGATGACGCTCCTCAGTTGTGATTGATGGGGGGATGTACTCCGAGGACCGCATTTGAACGATGGTTTTTTATGTTATCTGCGACTACATCTGTGTGAATGCTATTCATACCCGCCTGATGGACTTGCTGTTCTAGGGGTTCTCTCTTGTAACGTAGAGCATCTCTCTGGATCATGTAGCTCCCCCCTGACATGCCTGTGTGGGGTTCTTATCCACCATATGGGTTGGATTATAATGGTTATCATGGTAACACCCGAATATATATTGCAAAGAGAGCATGCTATTATGTTGCTGTACTAAAAGAATCTTTGTCCCCTCATATCGATGGTCCACTGAAAACATGAGGATGCACCCAGTTGAAGTTCCCAGGGCGACATTCTTACATGTTAGAATATTTTTTCTAAGCGTTGCTCTTATATTTACCACATTAATGCTGTGTAGCCTACAGGCTGCACCACAAGTGCTGGCAACTAGGGACTTGAGGACCTTATTCCTACATTTACAGGCAGCTAGGGCATGTGCAGACGACGTAAACTTGCCGTCGAATGTGACCCCGACAATCTTGGGACAGTATGTGGTCCAAATTCTGCTACCATCGACCATTACATTCGGCTCAGTCAATGTGGTGATCACAGTGACCGTAGATTTAGCGGCAGATATTTGCGGGGTATATTATAAACTTCACCGGAAGGTAGTCTACAGCATTAAAGGCTTTTGGTAAGTCGAGCGCCACCATCAATGTTCTATCGCTCGACTTGTGCTGGGTCCTCGACTACTTTGTGTGTAGATGGCATGTAGCGCTGTTGACGTACTGAGCTGTTTATACCCATACTGACAATCGGCAGCTGTATAGATATTGCTGACGCTGAGGAGTAATAAAACTTGAAGATTTTTTTTTTACGGGCAACAAAAGCAAAATCGGTATTAATTAGTAACATTTTCTGCCATCCTTGCCTTCCTTTAGTAGGGGAACCACTCTACCAATTTTCTAAACTTCGACATGATGTGGTTAGCTGGCTAGTGACAGGTTGAGAACTCCCAGCTCATCGTGTTGTTTCAGCATTATCAAGGAGATGCCCTGATGGCATTCGTCATCCATTTTAAATTCACGTGCTTCCTCCTCTGCAGGAAGAGATCCATTGCGTCTTAGTACTTTTCTTTATGCTATGTTACTCCCACGGTGATCGAAAATTGTCGATTAAAATAACTTGTGTACCTCTTCGAATCAGTCAGCGCAACGTCGCCAAACGTGACTGATGTCATATCCCTTCTTTCCAGAGTTCGGGAGTTATTCAGTGGTTGGCCACCATTCCCAATGCTACAAATCTCCAGATAATCTAGCCACTTTTTCCCTTTAGTCTCATCGACTTCCGCCTACACTTAACTTCTAGCTCCCTGACCCCGGGCTCGACAAAGCTCATCACCCTTATTTGCTAATCCCGTCGCCACTGCTGGTAAAATGGGTCTCACTTCGAGTATTCGACCAGTAGCTATCGGCTGCAGCAATTATGGTGTCTCGGAATATCCTCTCAGCTAACCGAACATCAGTAGGCTTGGGCATATATCTGAAGCGCTGGTTAGTGAAATCTCCGAAACTTGGTCAATTAGCTTTCCCATGATTGGTGCAAGTGCTGCGTTCAGTGGTGATTTCATCACAGTCTGTTGATGGATACAATCATGGTTAGATGGTTTGACCCAAGAGGAACAACGGATTGCCAGGTAAAGTCATTTTTCATACCAGGGGACACGATGGTTATACATATGTCGCTAATTTTGACATTCGCCGCTAATTCTGGTAGAGGGCGCATTCATTGCCATACCAAACGTAGAGCTGTGAATCATTGCAGAGGACCGTATGCCACAACTTATGATGGGCATTAAAGTTCCCTAAGACCAGTCGGTTATGAAAAGGTCGGTTAATGTTGGGTCTATAACATTGTGAACAGTCATTTATCGGAGGGATTTAAACGTTAGGACTGACTGCTGCTCCCAATATATTCCATGTACGCGTCATTAGACCCAGGCTCAAGAGAGATAGGTCTTTATTGTATTGCAATAGGAAAGCAAATTGCCCAACTCCACTTCTGGTGCGATCCTTCTTCAATGCATTGCAATCATTACAACGCTGCAGTTGTTGTTCAGCTCGACTTCCTATACCTTCGCGACGATGATATACTTTCGACTCATATAGTCCACTATTTCCTCGATCTTACCTCGGACTCCATTGACAGAAGAGCTTTTATGTTATTCTCTAGTAGAAACAAGACCTTTTAAGGTATTTTTTAGTAGACAGAAGACCTTTCAATAATTTTTTCTACAGTTTTCTCTAGTAAACAGGAGAGCTTTTATGGTAGTCTGATGTAAACACGAGACCTTTTATGGTATTCTGTAGCATTTTCTAGACAGAAGTAGACAAAGGTCTTCTCTAGTCGACCGAAATCTTTTTAAGGACTTATTTAGTATACAGAAGACCTTTAAAGGTCTTCTATAGTATACCGAAGACCTTTTTGGGTTTTCTCAAGCAAATTGAAGAACATTTAAGGTATTTTCTAGATAGAAGACCATTCAAGGACTTTTCTAGTAGGTAGACGACCTTTTCAGTTATTCCCAGGTAGATAGAAGTAGGGTTATGGCATTCTCTAATAGATATAAGAATTTCTAACGCCTTTTTTAGTAGACAGAAGACCTTTCAAAGTCTTTTCTAGTAGACAAAGGACGTTTTAAGGTCTTCTCTAGTTGACCGAAATCTTTTTAAGGACTTATTTAGTATACAGAAGATCTTTTAAGGTCTTCTATAGTATACCGAAGACCTTTTTGGGATTTTCTCAAGCAAATTGAAGACCTTTTAAAGTACTTTCTAGATAGAAAACCTTTCAAGGTCTTTTCTAGTAGGTAGACGACCTTTTCAGTTCTTCTCAGGTAGATAGAAGAAGGTTTACGGTATTCTCTAATAGATATAAGGACTTTTAACGCCTTTTCTAGTAGACAGAAGACCTCTAAATGTCTTTTCTAGTAGACAAGGACGTTTTAAGGTCTTCTCTAGTCGATCGAAATCCTTTTAAGTTCTTATATAGTATACAGAAGGCCTTTTAAGGTCTTCTATAGTATAGCGAAGACCTTTTAGGGGTTTCTCAAGCAAACTGAAGACCTTTTAATATATTTTCTAGATAGAAGGCCATTCAGGCCTTTTCTAGTAGGTAAACGACCTTTTAAGTTCTTCTCAGGTAGATAGAAGTAGGTTTATGGTAATCTCTAATAGATACAAGAACTTTTAACGCCTTTTTTATTAGGCAGAAGACCTTTCAAAGTCTTTTCTAGTAGACAAAGGACGTTTTAAGGCCTTCTCTAGTCGACCGAAATCCTTTTAAGGACTTCTTTAGTATACAGAAGACCTTTTAAGGTCTTCTATAGAATACCGAAGACCTTTTAGGGGTTTCTCAAGCAAATTTAAGACCTTTTAAGGTCTTCTATTGTAGATGCAATACCTTTTAAGGTCTTCTATTGTAGATGCAATACCTTTTAAGATCTTCTCTAGTAGATGAAGGTCTTTTAAGGTCATCTCTAGTTAATCTTTGAATTTTTCTCTAGTAAACATAATACCCTTCAAGGTCTTCTCTAGTAGACCGAAGACCTTTTGAGGTCATCTCTATTAGACCGAAGACCTTTTAGGGACATCTCTTGTGGACCAAAGATCTTTTAAGGTCTTCCCTAGTAGACAGAACACATTATAAGTTCTTATATAGCAGACAGAAGATCTCTTAATACCTCTTTTAGTCTACTATAGTAGACAGAAGACCTTTAAACATCTCTTATTAGACACAGGAACTTTTATATTCTTCTCAGGTAGACATAAAACCTTTTATGGTATTCTCTAATAGACACAATAACCTTTAATGCCTTTTCTTGTAGGAAAAAGACCTTTCAAGGTCTTTTCTAGTTAAGCAAAAGACCTTTTAAAATCCCTTTAAAGGTTTTATTTAGTAGGCAGAAGGCCTTTTAAGTCCTTATATAGTAGACCAAAGATCTTTTAATGTCTTCTCTAATATACAGAAGACCTCCTACGGTCTTCCTTAGCTGACAGATGACCTTTTACAATCTTCTCTAGTAGACCGAAGGCCTTTTAAGGTCATCTCTAATAGACCGAAGACCTATTAAGATATTTGTTCAGGCCGGATTTCCCTAACTGGCAACCCTATTTTCATTTTTCTATGATCCGAAATATTTGCATTCGGCATCCCTAATTCTGCCCAGAATTGTGTTTTGTATGCTCTCATTCTCTCTCTCTCTCTCTCTGAATTATCATACTTAGCTTTTCCTTATAGTTTTACTTGTAAATAAAACACTTGTCATCTGAGCATCAACCAGTACTGTTGTCCTTGGTAAGCGTTCGTTCCTGTTTCACTGAATTCAATAATGAACCATTACTGTTCTTATTTCCAACTTCTAATACATCGCATTTTCTTTCCTTTTTCCATTTCTACATTTCTTGGCGGATGAATCTTGAGGAAAATATGTCCATTACTGAAATATTTTCGAGGCTCACGGCAAGAATCCAACCGCCCTTCTTTCTAGTGAGAACACCCACAATTGGCGTTTTCAGTATTCTTTAGTATGCAGGATACCTTCTAGTCCACCGAAGAACTTTTAAGATCTTCTTTAGTATACATATGACTTTTTAAGGTATTATATAGTACACCGAAGACCTTTTAAGTGGACCTTTAAGAGAAGACCTTAAAAGGGATTGGATTTGAACATCAACGACTGGTATTAGTGATGCTCGTGTGTGGTTGCTTTTGGGCGGACTGCGGGGGAGTCTCGTCTTCTGATGACGATGATTCACTAAGGGATGTGTCATCGCAGCATACAGGAACACAGTCCCTGTGGTAGTATCTGACATGAAATGCACTCACTCCCGGCATATGTGACAATCAAAACACATCTATACACGAAGGAAAAAAAGGCCTCTCTAACATATGTCCCAAACATATTTTGCAGCAAACATATATTTGTTTGCAATCGGTCCCAAACATAGCATATGTTTGGGTCCTGCAAACAAATTATATGTTTGGGTGGAAACAATTTATATGTTTGGGTGCAAACAAATTATATGTTTGGATGCAATCAAATACAAACCCAAAAGCCACAAAAAAACACAAACACATGCACCAGTGGGCGTCTACTGAGAGCAAGGGAGCGTAAGTCTCAATGTAAAATACATTGAAAAGTATGCTCACTTGCTCTCAGTAAGCGCTGACTGGCTATCTCTACCATATACACACATTTATAAATGGTGGTTGTTTATTGAAACATCGCTGAACGCTTCTCCTTAGTTGTTAAATAAAACACATTTTCCTCAAAGTTGAATTCATCAGCGGGAAATCGGCATCTGGAATCAAATATATATATATATATATATATATATATATATATATATATATATATATATATATATATATATATATATATATATATATATATATATATATATATATAATGTAATAAATAGGTACATCCATATTTTTAATATACATATGTATGTATGTATATGAAAAATGTGTTGATGTAATTACTAATATTAAATGCGATTTCTTCCTTGTCCAAAATTTTTTTTTCAAAATCGCGTTGTTTTTAAATGATTTTTTTTAAAACGTATAGTTTTTAAAGAGGTTGTTTTTTCGAAAATCGTGAATTTTTTAAAGATTTTTTTTTTCAAAAATCGTGGATTTTCTAAACGTTGAATTTTATTAAATTTACAACTGAAATGTGAAGAAATTTACATTTCTTTTGAATCCATGTCTACGCTTCTTCCGTACCATCCTCCACTCCTCCGAAGATGTACGTATGACTGATATCAGTTTAAATATTTTATTCACTTTTAATCTTCCAAAAACAAAAACAAATGATTCGAATCATATAAAAAAATGATATTTTAAAAAATATTGAACATTTTTGCATGGGATTTGTTTCGGTTGCATATGTTTTGACCATTAAATTTTAAGGCGTGTTATGTATTTTCACATTTTTTCAAAATTGTTGTTGTATAATGGGTCAAAAGTTTCTATTTTCTTATATTTGAAGCAATGAACTATAAATAATAATGGCCACCACTGTATATCCAATCTTTTTGAAGTTTGGAATAAATAATTGAAAGTTACGTACACACCTGACTTGATAAATCGACTCCAATGGAACCGCCCTTCAACCGAAATGGCTGAAATCTAGTTTCAATATAATTTATGGTGGAGGGTGTAAAAAGTTTGTTGTTTAACAACATCAGCTTACAGATTTTTCTTTGTTCCCAATAAGGTTCCGATTGTGTTTGCCTCCACAAAATTTAAAAATCTTATCTCACTTTGACAAACTATCACTCACATTATGGAGAAAGTACAACATTGTCGCTAGTGACATCCATCCGATGTCCGTTAGTAATGAATTATGAATCATAAATTTCCTTTTTATAATTGCGTGTTGGAAAATTCTCTCACCTTAAGGAACCGCAGTTAATTATTCATTTTTTTTTTTTTCAAAAAACAGAAAAAAATCTTCTCAAATCATAAATTCTGACACATTTATGAGACATATAAACAAAAGAGTGAGACTTAAATAGACGCCTATCCATTACAAAGGGAAGTAAGGAAACCCTAGCCACACACCGTATAGCACCTCACCACGCCACACAGGCGGCGGGCGGACAATGTCACAACAAACGACATTTAACATTAACACACAAATTTACAAATTGTAAGACTACTGTACGGCACAGTGACAGTAGCCAGTAATCATTTGTGTCGACTAGTCCGATGGTGTACATTGTCTCAACAAAAATATAAAAATGTCCAAACTGATGGCAATAAGCCATAAATATGTGAACAAAATAACCAGTCTGCAAAGCGAGACACTTAGTGTCATCATATAGTGAGTGGGTAATTGTCAAGTTAATGGTGGAAAGGGAGGGAGCGAGAGAGATAGACGAGATTGAAGGAGGATGTTGCATAGACCAATAACATTTGAATAGGTAACAACACTAACAGGTAACAACACTGAACAAGGCCAATGGGACAGACGAGATATTAAGGTTGTTGCTGGTGGTAGTGGAAGTAAGTGTATAGATAGACGGGTATTCAGAGGCCATTTGTTTGAGATTTTATTAATAAGTCACAACTTTTGCAGGAGCAAAAAATTTGCCAGAGATGATAAAATGTTTTTAGTTCAGAAGTACAACTTCAAAAACCCCATAACAGCTTGAAAAGAAAAGCCTTCCGCAGGCACAACGTGCCTAATGTTCATCTCTTTTCCCTCTATTGCAATTCGAAATGAATTATTTTCAAAACTTCCCAGTCCCACTGTCTTCAAAATTTGTATATTTAAATTGTCACTTAAAATCACTTCTTACATTGTACTGAGCGCCAGCTTATAATTTGTAACTAATGTTTGCCCATACGATTGAGGTTTGTGGTTGGCCCCAAGTAGCATTAGTTAGTTTATTAATATTCTATGTTTGTGTCAACAAAATGTTGAATTTTTAACATCAACACTAATCAGTGAAGCAGCAGACACGCACGCACACATGCATTGCTGCCAGCCCCCCCCCCAGACACGCTTACAAACAAATAAATAACATATTGTCATAAAATAAACTATAAATATGATATATGAAATGTACCATACCTGAGGAGTGTTGAGAATTTTTCCCCATCACAGAATTCCTCAATGAAAATAAACATAAATTAATATATAATGCCTATGATGATTATTTTGACCTACATGATGGAGGTGTAGGAGGTAATGGTGTACTGGTGGCGTTATGTGCGTCATGGTGGCAACAGAGTTTTGTAAGGTAGGTATATGTATATGGTAGATAGGGTTACCTGATACATAGGTTTCTTTCTTTTTTTGTCCATGAAAAATATTCTTCAAAAATCAACATTTATTGGTCTAATGGTCTATGAAAAAATATTTTTAAAAACCCACTTTGAAAAAATAATCATTAAAAAAATCCACGTTGAGAAATTTTCTTTAAAAAATCCACGTTGAAAAAATATTCTTTAAAAAAGCACGTTGAAAAAATATTCGTGAAAAAATCCACGTTAAAAAATATTCTTTAGAAAATCCACGCTGAGAAAATATTCTTTAAAAAATCCACGTTGAAAAAATATTCTTTAAAAAAACACGTTAAAAAAATATTCTTTAAAAAATCCACTTTGACAAAATGTTACTTAAAAAATCCACCTTAATACAAATTCTTTAAAAAATCCACCTTAATAAATATTCTTTAAAAAATCCACATTGAAAAATATTCTTTAAAAAATCCACGTTGAAAAATGTTCTTTAAAAAATCAACGTTGAAAAAATGTTCTTTAAAAAATCAACGTTGAAAAAATGTTCTTTAAAAAATCCACGTTGAAAAAATATTCTTTAAAAAATCCACGTTGAAAAAATATTCTTTAAAAAATCCACGTTGAAAAAATATTCTTTAAAAAATCCACGTTGAAAAAAATATTCTTTAAAAAATCCACGTTGAAAAAATATTCTTTAAAAAATCCACGTTGAAAAAATATTCTTTAAAAAATCCACGTTGAAAAAATATTCTTTAAAAAATCCACGTTGAAAAAATATTCTTTAAAAAATTCATATAGAAAAAATATTCATTAAAAAATATACATTGAAAAACATTATTTAAAAAATCCACGTTGAAAAAATATTCTTTAAAAAATCTACGTTGAAAAAATATTCTTCAAAGATCCACGTTCCTTGCTTAGATGGTTCATGAACAAATATTCTTTATAAAATTCACTTTTCTTGCCTTAAAGGTGGGTGAAAAAATATTCTTAAAAAATCCTTGACATTCATACCCGTTGGCAACTCTATCCTGAATGAAAAATAATCTTTAAAAAATCCACGTTTCTTGCCTTAAGGTGGGTGAAAAAATATTCTTTAAAAAAATCCACGTTTCTTGCCTTAAAGGTGGGTGAAAAAATATTCTTTAAAAAATCCACGTTTCTTGCCTTAAAGGTGGGTGAAAAAATATTCTTTAAAAAAATCCACGTTTCTTGCCTTAAAGGTGGGTGAAAAAATATTCTTTAAAAAAATCCACGTTTCTTGCCTTAATGGTGGGTGAAAAATATTCTTTAAAAATCTTTCGCATTCATAATCGTTGGCAACCCTATCCTATTGCGTCTTTATAAATTAAAGAAAATTGTAAAAATATTTCCTTAAATTTTTACTTAAATATTCATTACGCTTACATTTGGTTTTCTGATAATTTACGAGCAAATTTTTGTTTAATTAAAATAAAACACTCCTTTTCAAACACCAGGTGGGGGCTCTCTACCAGTGACTGCCTGTGTGTGACCTCACTAAGTTCCCTTTCTAATATTGTTTCCAAACTACGATTTTTTGTTGCGTTTTTTCCTTCAGCTTGTATGGCGGCGCACAAGCAAAAAAGATTTATTAGCGTGTTGTATTGAAAAAGAAAAAAAAAAACTAACTAAAATAATTTTAATTTATTACATGAATATGTCTATTCAAACATTTAATATGCGCCAGTCGGGAGAGCGTTACCGCACAGCGACACAAATAGTAGCGGTTTTGTCAAAATATTTGTTTTTTTTTACATTCGTCTCTCTGACCAAATCAAAAAAAATTGAATTCCTTGTTTGATTGTTAAGTGACAACATTTACTGTCACTTTGCATGTTTCAGCCATAAACATGCCAAATTAAATTTGACATTTTGACATTTGTTTACATATTCAGTTGTTCATCAAAATGTGTTGTGCGCCTTTGACCATATTTGGTGAAAAGTTTAAATTGATTTTAATGTGAAGTTTTTATTGAAATTTCTGGCATTTTAAATTACCGACTTTTGTGCGTGGTGTTAATAATGGCGCCGAGTTTTTAATTCAACTACAGTTTGAAATTATAATGGCTAGGCGCCTTTGGTGCCCTTCCATCACCCATATCCCGACGCAACCAATTCAAATTTCCTATTCACTTTCGTTGCGTATGACTGCTATTAGGGAAATATAAAGTCATGTCATTTCTAGGAGGTCACTGTCTTATTTAGAATATAGTGCGTGTTTTTTAAATGCAAATTCCATTCAAAATAGATTAACTTTTTTAATTTTTTAAAGAATATTTTTTGAGCAACATTAAAGCAAGAAATGGGGATTTTTTAAAGAATGTTTTTTCATGTACCATCAAGGCAAGAAACGTGGATTTTTTTTTAAAAAATATGTTTTCATGTACCATCAAGGCAAGAAACGTGGAGTTTTTAAAGAATATTTTTTCATGTACCATCAAGGCAAGAAACGTGGAGTTTTTAAAGAATATTTTTTTGAGCAACATCAAGGCAAGAAACCTGGATTTTTTAAAGAAAATTTTTTGAGCAACGTCAAAGCATGAAACGTGGATTTTTTAAAGAATATTTTTTCATGTACCATCAAGGCAAGAAACGTGGATTTTTTAAAGAATATTTTTTCATGTACCATCAAGGCAAGAAACGTGGATTTTTTAAAGAACATTTTTTCATGTACCATCAAGGCAAGAAACGTGGATTTTTTAAAGAATATTTTTTCATGTACCATCAAGGCAAGAAACGTGGATTTTTTAAAGAATATTTTTTCATGTACCATCAAGGCAAGAAACGTGGATTTTTTAAAGAATATTTTTTCATGTTTGTTAAAGTTTTAACTCAATAGTAAAAACCTCCCTTCACCTTACCTCCCACCAATTTTTACCTTGCCATAACAATTCTCTGCAGCCCAGTACTATTTCACATGCATATTTTGTTAGTCATTTACAGAACAATGTGTGCGAATAAATAATTTATTTAATGGAGTTGCTTCCAACATTGGATGGGTCAGATACATTTCAGTTATTTTCCTTGCACCATATTCAGAGGCTGGATAGTTACAGTGTATGTGTATTTGTGTGCTTCTAACTATTATAGCAGTGAGCAACAGCAGGATGAAACCAAGTAAAATGCCCAGAATTCTTCGCTTCCATATCGCTTTATTTAAGCATTGTTCAGGTTGTTTGGTTGTCCCTTCATAGTTTGAATGGCTGGATGGTGGCTTGGTTTTGGTCATTCATCTGTGGCACAATGTTCATTTTGCATGAATTTTTTATAATACAAATACATGCAACAATTCCATTTACTTTTGTGTTGGTATACGTATACAAAATGGTAAGCGTTTGCAAACGTACAGCATGCATATGTGAGTGCGGATGGAAGTTAGTTGTTTTTGTACATTTACAAGAGGAATTTGGGAAAAGGGATTTTTTTCCTTTGCAACTCCTGGCGTATAACTGTTAGGAAGCTGGGGAACAAATGGCCAACATGTTCTTGGCATTTTTTTGTCCTTTTCCTTTATTGTTACTTCTTTACTATTACCGAGTATGGTTCTCGTGTAAATTTATGTTAGCCAAAGGTAACATGTTAAACAAATGATGTAGAAAAAAAGCAAAAAAGAAAACTTCAGGCAAAAATAAAAAAACAAAACTGAAAAAAATTTCGGTTAATAATTGAACATTTTACCGTTGACCAGTCACTGAGAACACAAAACAATGGTAGGAAAAGAGTAATAAAATTGATTCAATTGTTTAGTTTTTGTGTGTTTTCCTTCTTCGTATTCTATTTACCCAGACTTTGGTAGTTTAAACACACAGAGTTTACATGGAGTAATAGTTTTTTTTGCAAATAAAAATGATGTTTTTAATTATCAGGTTATACACATAAATGGAACGGAATTCAATAAGAGCATTTTGTGAACATCGATAATGGTTTACGTGACCTAAAAATTAACAGGACTTTTAGTACCAAGAGTAATATTTTGCCACAGAAGATATTGAATGTTCCATTATTACACCATATTATTTCCTAATTGTTTGCGGTATTACGTATTCGTATTCGTAATGTACTTTATTTTCAATAAATTATTAAAACTGGTTAAAGTTAGTACAACTCCATTAGTTTATAACACCAATATGTGATTAAAACTAGAAGACCAGACACACAAGAACTACTATTCTTTTATTCAGGCCCACCACCATGAAAAAGTATTCTTTAAAAAATCCACATTTATTGCTGTGAAGGTCCATGAAAAAATATTCTTTAAAAAATCCACGTTTATTGCTGTGATGGACCATGAAAAAATATTTTTTAAAAAATCCACGTTTATTGCTGTGAAGGTCCATGAAAAAATATTCTTTAAAAAATCCACGTTTATTGCTGTGAAAGTCCATGAAAAAATATTCTTTAAAAAATCCACGTTTATTGCTGTGAAGGTTCATGAAAAAATATTCTTTAAAAAATCCACGTTTATTGCTGTGAAGGTCCATGAAAAAATATTCTTTAAAAAATCCACGTTTATTGCTGTGAAGGTCCATGAAAAAATATTCTTTAAAAAATCCACGTTTATTGCTGTGAAGGTCCATGAAAAAATATTCTTTAAAAAATCCACGTTTATTGCTGTGAAGGTCCATGAAAAAATATTCTTTAAAAAATCCACGTTTGTTGCTGTGAAGGTCCATGAAAAAATATTCTTTAAAAAATCCACGTTTATTGCTGTGAAGGTCCATGAAAAAATATTCTTTAAAAAATCCACGTTTATTGCTGTGAAGGTCCATGAAAAAATATTCTTTAAAAAATCCACGTTTATTGCTGTGAAGGTCCATGAAAAAATATTCTTTAAAAAATCCACGTTTATTGCTGTGAAGGTCCATGAAAAAATATTCTTTAAAAAATCCACGTTTATTGCTGTGAAGGTCCATGAAAAAATATTCTTTAAAAAATCCACGTTTATTGCTGTGAAGGTCCATGAAAAAATATTCTTTAAAAAATCCACGTTTATTGCTGTGAAGGTCCATGAAAAAATATTCTTTAAAAAATCCACGTTTATTGCTGTGAAGGTCCATGAAAAAATATTCTTTAAAAATCCACGTTTATTGCTGTGAAGGTCCATGAAAAAATATTCTTTAAAAAATCCACGTTTATTGCTGTGAAGGTCCATGAAAAAATATTCTTTAATAAATCCACGTTTATTGCTGTGAAGGTCCATGAAAAAATATTCTTTAAAAAATCCACGTTTATTGCTGTGAAGGTCCATGAAAAAATATTCTTTAAAAAATCCACGTTTATTGCTGTGAAGGTCCATGAAAAAATATTCTTTAAAAAATCCACGTTTATTGCTGTGAAGGTCCATGAAAAAATATTCTTTAAAAAATCCACGTTTATTGCTGTGAAGGTCCATGAAAAAATATTCTTTAAAAAATCCACGTTTATTGCTGTGAAGGTCCATGAAAAAATATTCTTTAAAAAATCCACGTTTATTGCTGTGAAGGTCCATGAAAAAATATTCTTTAAAAAATCCACGTTTATTGCTGTGAAGGTCCATGAAAAAATATTCTTTAAAAAATCCACGTTTATTGCTTTGAAGGTCCATGAAAAAATATTCTTTAAAAATCCACGGTTATTGTTGCTGGAAAAAATATTCTTTAAAAAATCCACGTTTATTGTTCTGATGTTGCTGGAAAAAATATTCTTTAAAAAATCCACGTTAATTGCTCTGATGTTGCTGGAAAAAATATTCTATAAATAATCCACGTTTATTGCTATGTTGTTGCTGAAAAAAAATATTTTTAAAAATCCACGTTTAGTGCTGTGATGCTGCTGGAAATAATATTCTTTAAAAAATCCAAGTTTATTGCTGTGAAGGCCCATGAAAAAATATCTTTAGAAAATCCACGTTTATTGTTGTGATGTTGCTGGAAAAAATATTCTTTAAAAAATCCACGTTTATTGTTGTGATGTTGCTGGAAAAATATTCTTTAAAAAATCCACGTTTATTGTTGTGATGTTGCTGGAAAAAATATTCTTTAAAAAATCCACGTTTATTGTTGTGATGTTGCTGGAAAAATATCTTTAAAAAATCCACGTTTATTGTTGTGATGTTGCTGGAAAAAATATTCTTTAAAAAATCCACGTTTATTGTTGTGATGTTGCTGGAAAAATATTCTTTAAAAAAATCCACGTTTATTGTTGTGATGTTGCTGGAAAAAATATTCTTTGTAACTAAAATGGTCTTTAACAAATAATTCATCGGCCTTAATCCCAATCCTCTTACATTTTTATTAATTCATGTTCTCTTTTTCCGTATCGTTTTGCAAAGGAAATTATTGTTCACGGCAACAAAGTGGTTCCTTTGTTCACGAATTTTGGTCGTCCTCTTAAGCGATAGGTTTTCCTTTGTTCTACGGAAATGGTATTGATTACTCAAACATGCTTTTTCGTACAAAGCTTTTGTTTCCAAACGAAATGAATAAAGAACACAGTGGCCATAACTTTGAACAATGAAGGGGTATCGTTACTTTTCATCTTTGAAAACATTTATAAAAACAATGAAAACATAGTTGACAAATAGATTTGAAAAATGTCGAAATTTCAGTCAGAGGTGTGCAATAAATTGCACAAGTTGAAATGTTCGTTTTCAAAGGTTCGTTGGCTATGTGTATCCATTATTGCCCATTTCTTCTGCAAGACCTCCTGTAGGCACTTTATTCGCATCACCAAATATGAAGATGATGATGATTGAAGCCTCTTGTTCATTGATATTGTTGCCTCTTTGCCACTGCCATTGCTGATGTTTCAGCTCTTGTGTCAAAGTTCAAACAAAGTTATTTCGCATGTTCATTGACATGGCCATGTCACTTTTGACATGGCCCCGAAATGACATGAAACAACTCCACTTCATTTCATCTCTGCATTTCCCTTACCTTGTACGGTGACGGTGAACATCTTTTATTACTTCGGATGTTCACAGAAAATTGTTTTTCTCTCCGTTTTTTTTTTGTTTTTGTGGTTCATAACGGAAAAAAGACGTGGAAAAGAAGAAATACAAAACAACAACATGAAATCCAGCTACCAAAAAAAAAAAAACGGAGAAAGAAAATTACCAGAATATGGAAACACTTGAAAATGTGAGCTGTTTGGTTTGGTTGGTGGTTCGTTCCTTCTTTTGGCCATAACCATTCATCCGAACTGAATACGAAATGAAAACGCATTCAAATTAAATATTTATGTAGAAATGTCTGTATTTGCACTACTCCTCAGTGATAGTGGAGAGAGAGTGTAAGAACATCCTTTTTTTCATTCAGGTACAAATGACCAGTCGGATTGTAAATGGTATTACCTTACAAAGGTATATCTTTGCTATATGTCTTGTACAAGCAAATTTCACGGAGCATGTTTACTGTTACAACAGCTCAAGAACAAGGAAATCATAGCAATTTTCTTTCCTTTTGTAGGAAAAACCTAGAACAAATGGTCACAATGAAAAATAGACGAAAAATGCTTCTAAATACTACTTTTTCTGTTCTTTGTGGCAATAAAAATATTCTTGAAAGGCAAACTTTTTGGTCTAAAGATACCTCAAAAAATATTCTTTAAAAAATCCACCCTTTTGGTGTAAAGATACCTCAAAAATATTCTTTAAAAAATCCACCATTTTCGTTGTAAAGATACCTCAAAAATATTGTTCAAAAATCCACGATTTGTGATGTCAAGATACCTCAAAAATATTCTTTAAAAATCTACGATTTTTGTTGTAAAGATACCTCAAAAAATATTCTTTAAAAAATCCACGCCTTTTGGTCTTAAGATACCTCAAAAATTTTCTTTAAAAAATCCACGCCTTTTGGTCTTAAGATAACTCAAAAATATTCTTTAAAAAATCCACGCCTTTTGGTCTTAAGATACCTCAAAAATATTCTTTAAAAAATCCACGCCTTTTGGTGTAAAGATACCTCAAAAATATTCTTTAAAAAATCCACGCTTTTTGGTCTAAAGATACCTCAAAAATATTCTTTAAAAAATCCACGCTCTTTGGTCTAAAGATACCTCAAAAATATTCTTAAAAAAATCCACGCTTTTTGGTCTAAAGATACCTCAAAAATATTCTTTAAAAAATCCACGCTTTTTGGTCTAAAGATACCTCAAAAATATTCTTTAAAAAATCCACGCTTTTTGGTCTAAAGATACCTCAAAAATATTCTTTAAAAAATCCACGCTTTTTGGTCTAAAGATACCTCAAAAATATTCTTTAAAAAATCCACGCTTTTGGTGAAAGGTACCTCAAAAATATTCTTTAAAAAATCCACGCTTTTTGGTCTAAAGATACCTCAAAAATATTCTTTAAAAAATCCACGCTTTTTGGTCTAAAGATACCTCAAAAATATTCTTTAAAAAATCCACGCTTTTTGGTCTAAAGATACCTCAAAAATATTCTTTTGGTCTAAAGATACCTCAAAAATATTCTTTAAAAAATCCACGCTTTTTGGTCTAAAGATACCTCAAAAATATTCTTTAAAAAATCCACGCTTTTTGGTCTAAAGATACCTCAAAAATATTCTTTTGGTCTAAAGATACCTCAAAAATATTCTTTAAAAAATCCACGCTTTTTGGTCTAAAGATACCTCAAAAATATTCTTTAAAAAATCCACGCTTTTTGGTCTAAAGATACCTCAAAAATATTCTTTTGGTCTAAAGATACCTCAAAAATATTCTTTAAAAAATCCACGCTTTTTGGTCTAAAGATACCTCAAAAATATTCTTTAAAAAATCCACGCTTTTTGGTCTAAAGATACCTCAAAAATATTCTTTTGGTCTAAAGATACCTCAAAAATATTCTTTAAAAAATCCACGCTTTTTGGTCTAAAGATACCTCAAAAATATTCTTTAAAAAATCCACGCTTTTTGGTCTAAAGATACCTCAAAAATATTCTTTTGGTCTAAAGATACCTCAAAAATATTCTTTAAAAAATCCACGCTTTTTGGTCTAAAGATACCTCAAAAATATTCTTTTGGTCTAAAGATACCTCAAAAATATTCTTTAAAAAATCCACGCTTTTTGGTCTAAAGATACCTCAAAAATATTCTTTTGGTCTAAAGATACCTCAAAAATATTCTTTAAAAAATCCACGCTTTTTGGTCTAAAGATACCTCAAAAATATTCTTTAAAAAATCCACGCTTTTTGGTCTAAAGATACCTCAAAAATATTCTTTTGGTCTAAAGATACCTCAAAAATATTCTTTAAAAAATCCACGCTTTTTGGTCTAAAGATACCTCAAAAATATTCTTTTGGTCTAAAGATACCTCAAAAATATTCTTTAAAAAATCCACGCTTTTTGGTCTAAAGATACCTCAAAAATATTCTTTAAAAAATCCACGCTTTTTGGTCTAAAGATACCTCAAAAATATTCTTTTGGTCTAAAGATACCTCAAAAATATTCTTTAAAAAATCCACGCTTTTTGGTCTAAAGATACCTCAAAAATATTCTTTAAAAAATCCACGCTTTTTGGTCTAAAGATACCTCAAAAATATTCTTTTGGTCTAAAGATACCTCAAAAATATTCTTTAAAAAATCCACGCTTTTTGGTCTAAAGATACCTCAAAAATATTCTTTAAAAAATCCACGCTTTTTGGTCTAAAGATACCTCAAAAATATTCTTTAAAAAATCCACGCTTTTTGGTCTAAAGATACCTCAAAAATATTCTTTAAAAAATCCACGCTTTTTGGTCTAAAGATACCTCAAAAATATTCTTTAAAAAATCCACGCTTTTTGGTCTAAAGATACCTCAAAAATATTCTTTAAAAAATCCACGCTTTTTGGTCTAAAGATACCTCAAAAATATTCTTTAAAAAATCCACGCTTTTTGGTCTAAAGATACCTCAAAAATATTCTTTAAAAAATCCACGCTTTTTGGTCTAAAGATACCTCAAAAATATTCTTTAAAAAATCCACGCTTTTTGGTCTAAAGATACCTCAAAAATATTCTTTAAAAAATCCACGCTTTTTGGTCTAAAGATACCTCAAAAATATTCTTTAAAAAATCCACGCTTTTTGGTCTAAAGATACCTCAAAAATATTCTTTAAAAAATCCACGCTTTTTGGTCTAAATATACCTCAAAAATATTCTTTAAAAAATCCACGCTTTTTGGTCTAAAGATACCTCAAAAATATTCTTTAAAAAATCCACGCTTTTTGGTCTAAAGATACCTCAAAAATATTCTTTAAAAAATCCACGCTTTTTGGTCTAAAGATACCTCAAAAATATTCTTTAAAAAATCCACGCTTTTTGGTCTAAAGATACCTCAAAAATATTCTTTAAAAAATCCACGCTTTTTGGTCTAAAGATACCTCAAAAATATTCTTTAAAAAATCCACGCTTTTTGGTCTAAAGATACCTCAAAAATATTCTTTAAAAAATCCACGCTTTTTGGTCTAAATATACCTCAAAAATATTCTTTAAAAAATCCACGCTTTTTGGTCTAAAGATACCTCAAAAATATTCTTTTGGTCTAAAGATACCTCAAAAATATTCTTTAAAAAATCCACGCTTTTTGGTCTAAAGATACCTCAAAAATATTCTTTAAAAAATCCACGCTTTTTGGTCTAAAGATACCTCAAAAATATTCTTTTGGTCTAAAGATACCTCAAAAATATTCTTTAAAAAATCCACGCTTTTTGGTCTAAAGATACCTCAAAAATATTCTTTAAAAAATCCACGCTTTTTGGTCTAAAGATACCTCAAAAATATTCTTTTGGTCTAAAGATACCTCAAAAATATTCTTTAAAAAATCCACGCTTTTTGGTCTAAAGATACCTCAAAAATATTCTTTAAAAAATACACGCTTTTTGGTCTAAATATACCTCAAAAATATTATTTAAAAAATCCACGCTTTTTGGTCTAAAGATACCTCAAAAATATTCTTTTGGTCTAAAGATACCTCAAAAATATTCTTTAAAAAATCCACGCTTTTTGGTCTAAAGATACCTCAAAAATATTCTTTAAAAAATCCACGCTTTTTGGTCTAAAGATACCTCAAAAATATTCTTTTGGTCTAAAGATACCTCAAAAATATTCTTTAAAAAATCCACGCTTTTTGGTCTAAAGATACCTCAAAAATATTCTTTAAAAAATCCACGCTTTTTGGTCTAAAGATACCTCAAAAATATTCTTTAAAAAATCCACGCTTTTTGGTCTAAAGATACCTCAAAAATATTCTTTAAAAAATCCACGCTTTTTGGTCTAAAGATACCTCAAAAATATTCTTTAAAAAATCCACGCTTTTTGGTCTAAAGATACCTCAAAAATATTCTTTAAAAAATCCACGCTTTTTGGTCTAAAGATACCTCAAAAATATTCTTTAAAAAATCCACGCTTTTTGGTCTAAAGATACCTCAAAAATATTCTTTAAAAAATCCACGCTTTTTGGTCTAAAGATACCTCAAAAATATTCTTTAAAAAATCCACGCTTTTTGGTCTAAAGATACCTCAAAAATATTCTTTAAAAAATCCACGCTTTTTGGTCTAAAGATACCTCAAAAATATTCTTTAAAAAATCCACGCTTTTTGGTCTAAATATACCTCAAAAATATTCTTTAAAAAATCCACGCTTTTTGGTCTAAAGATACCTCAAAAATATTCTTTAAAAAATCCACGCTTTTTGGTCTAAAGATACCTCAAAAATATTCTTTAAAAAATCCACGCTTTTTGGTCTAAAGATACCTCAAAAATATTCTTTAAAAAATCCACGCTTTTTGGTCTAAAGATACCTCAAAAATATTCTTTAAAAAATCCACGCTTTTTGGTCTAAAGATACCTCAAAAATATTCTTTAAAAAATCCACGCTTTTTGGTCTAAAGATACCTCAAAAATATTCTTTAAAAAATCCACGCTTTTTGGTCTAAAGATACCTCAAAAATATTCTTTTGGTCTAAAGATACCTCAAAAATATTCTTTAAAAAATCCACGCTTTTTGGTCTAAAGATACCTCAAAAATATTCTTTAAAAAATCCACGCTTTTTGGTCTAAAGATACCTCAAAAATATTCTTTTGGTCTAAAGATACCTCAAAAATATTCTTTAAAAAATCCACGCTTTTTGGTCTAAAGATACCTCAAAAATATTCTTTAAAAAATCCACGCTTTTTGGTCTAAAGATACCTCAAAAATATTCTTTTGGTCTAAAGATACCTCAAAAATATTCTTTAAAAAATCCACGCTTTTTGGTCTAAAGATACCTCAAAAATATTCTTTAAAAAATACACGCTTTTTGGTCTAAATATACCTCAAAAATATTATTTAAAAAATCCACGCTTTTTGGTCTAAAGATACCTCAAAAATATTCTTTAAAAAATCCACGCTTTTGGTAAAGGTACCTCAAAAATATTATTTAAAAAATCCACGCTTTTGGTAAAGGTACCTCAAAAATATTATTTAAAAAATCCACGCCTTTTGGTCTAAAGATACCTCAAAAATATTATTTAAAAAATCCACGCTTTTTGGTGTAAAGATACCTCAAAAATATTCTTTAAAAAATCCACGCTTTTTGACATACACACACTCACACAATGATGATTACTTAAGTCTTTCATGGTTTGAGATTTTATACCTCCTTTTTCTTTGTCCTCTCCTGCCATTCAATATTATTGTGTTTATATCGATACTTTACTGAGCGTATCCATCGAAATGAATCATAACAATATTTAACAAATTTTATTTCGAAATTTTACTCACGCAACACATAAATAAACTTTAATCAGACAACTAAGCGAGCTAGGAATGAATTGCAATGCAATGAGTTTAATATCAAACATCCTTTATGTTGTTCGTTTTCCTTTTCATGCCATTGAAATAACCCAGCAAATATTTTCAGAGGTATACATCTAAAACAAGATGCTATCCACACCAAGTTTGCCTGATTAGCTGTCTAATACCGACAGAAACTTTGAATAGTTATAAAAGGAGTGCCGATTTCAAATGTCTAGAAATGTTCTGTAAAGGATCCACAATAAATTTCCAAATTCTATTTTTTTTTCGAACACTACCTTGTTTACTGGGTGACTTCAATCCCAAAAAAGCATAATCCCACAACGTTCTATGTTTGTTTGTTTTTTCGTTTTCGATTTCATCTTCCTCCTAAAAAAAACTTAAAAAAATACTAAGAAGACACACAACTGATTTCTGCGAAACCGTTTCGATACCAAAAGCAAAAAAAACAACAACATGAATCGCATTTTCAAATTGGTTTCAACAAAATTTATTGAATGAAGTTTGAAACGTTAAATGCACAAAACGATGCAGCAACTAAACAAGACGCACCAAGAAGAACAGCGTGGACGAAGGAAAAATTGCAATCGAAACAAACAAGTCACGATTTTTAAACATTTATTTTGAAAAATAATGAAACAATAACATTTATGTATGTCTTGCTATGTTATCTAAATGGGGGTAGAAGAAATTATAAAAACAGAAGAAAAAATGTAGCTCATCTCCAACTATAAGGAATATGGACCGACCACCACTGTTAGGTATTGAAAACGGAAAACATTCAGACCAAAAAGCGTGGATTTTTTAAAGAATATTTTTGAGCTATCCTTAGGCCAAAAAGCGTGGATTTTTTAAAGAATATTTTTGAGCTATCCTTAGGCCAAAAAGTGTGGATTTTTTAAAGAATATTTTTGAGCTATCCTTAGGCCAAAAAGCGTGGATTTTTTAAAGAATATTTTTGAGCTATCCTTAGGCCAAAAAGCGTGGATTTTTTAAAGAATATTTTTAAGCTATCCTTAGGCCAAAAAGCGTGGATTTTTTAAAGAATATTTTTGAGCTATCCTTAGGCCAAAAAGCGTGGATTTTTTAAAGAATATTTTTGAGCTATCCTTAGGCCAAAAAGCGTGGATTTTTTAAAGAATATTTTTGAGCTATCCTTAGGCCAAAAAGTGTGGATTTTTTAAAGAATATTTTTGAGCTATCCTTAGGCCAAAAAGCGTGGATTTTTTAAAGAATATTTTTGAGCTATCCTTAGGCCAAAAAGCGTGGATTTTTTAAAGAATATTTTTAAGCTATCCTTAGGCCAAAAAGCGTGGATTTTTTAAAGAATATTTTTGAGCTATCCTTAGGCCAAAAAGCGTGGATTTTTTAAAGAATATTTTTGAGCTATCCTTAGGCCAAAAAGTGTGGATTTTTTAAAGAATATTTTTGAGCTATCCTTAGGCCAAAAAGCGTGGATTTTTTAAAGAATATTTTTGAGCTATCCTTAGGCCAAAAAGCGTGGATTTTTTAAAGAATATTTTTGAGCTATCCTTAGGCCAAAAAGCGTGGATTTTTTAAAGAATATTTTTGAGCTATCCTTAGGCCAAAAAGCGTGGATTTTTTAAAGAATATTTTTGAGCTATCCTTAGGCCAAAAAGCGTGGATTTTTTAAAGAATATTTTTGAGCTATCCTTAGGCCAAAAAGCGTGGATTTTTTAAAGAATATTTTTGAGCTATCCTTAGGCCAAAAAGCGTGGATTTTTTAAAGAATATTTTTGAGCTATCCTTAGGCCAAAAAGCGTGGATTTTTTAAAGAATATTTTTGAGCTATCCTTAGGCCAAAAAGCGTGGATTTTTTAAAGAATATTTTTGAGCTATCCTTAGGCCAAAAAGCGTGGATTTTTTAAAGAATATTTTTGAGCTATCCTTAGGCCAAAAAGCGTGGATTTTTTAAAGAATATTTTTGAGCTATCCTTAGGCCAAAAAGCGTGGATTTTTTAAAGAATATTTTTGAGCTATCCTTAGGCCAAAAAGCGTGGATTTTTTAAAGAATATTTTTGAGCTATCCTTAGGCCAAAAAGCGTGGATTTTTTAAAGAATATTTTTGAGCTATCCTTAGGCCAAAAAGCGTGGATTTTTTAAAGAATATTTTTGAGCTATCCTTAGGCCAAAAAGCGTGGATTTTTTAAAGAATATTTTTGAGCTATCCTTAGGCCAAAAAGCGTGGATTTTTTAAAGAATATTTTTGAGCTATCCTTAGGCCAAAAAGCGTGGATTTTTTAAAGAATATTTTTGAGCTATCCTTAGGCCAAAAAGCGTGGATTTTTTAAAGAATATTTTTGAGCTATCCTTAGGCCAAAAAGCGTGGATTTTTTAAAGAATATTTTTGAGCTATCCTTAGGCCAAAAAGCGTGGATTTTTTAAAGAATATTTTTGAGCTATCCTTAGGCCAAAAAGCGTGGATTTTTTAAAGAATATTTTTGAGCTATCCTTAGGCCAAAAAGCGTGGATTTTTTAAAGAATATTTTTGAGCTATCCTTAGGCCAAAAAGCGTGGATTTTTTAAAGAATATTTTTGAGCTATCCTTAGGCCAAAAAGCGTGGATTTTTTAAAGAATATTTTTGAGCTATCCTTAGGCCAAAAAGCGTGGATTTTTTAAAGAATATTTTTGAGCTATCCTTAGGCCAAAAAGCGTGGATTTTTTAAAGAATATTTTTGAGCTATCCTTAGGCCAAAAAGCGTGGATTTTTTAAAGAATATTTTTGAGCTATCCTTAGGCCAAAAAGCGTGGATTTTTTAAAGAATATTTTTGAGCTATCCTTAGGCCAAAAAGCGTGGATTTTTTAAAGAATATTTTTGAGCTATCCTTAGGCCAAAAAGCGTGGATTTTTTAAAGAATATTTTTGAGCTATCCTTAGGCCAAAAAGCGTGGATTTTTTAAAGAATATTTTTGAGCTATCCTTAGGCCAAAAAGCGTGGATTTTTTAAAGAATATTTTTGAGCTATCCTTAGGCCAAAAAGCGTGGATTTTTTAAAGAATATTTTTGAGCTATCCTTAGGCCAAAAAGCGTGGATTTTTTAAAGAATATTTTTGAGCTATCCTTAGGCCAAAAAGCGTGGATTTTTTAAAGAATATTTTTGAGCTATCCTTAGGCCAAAAAGCGTGGATTTTTTAAAGAATATTTTTGAGCTATCCTTAGGCCAAAAAGCGTGGATTTTTTAAAGAATATTTTTGAGCTATCCTTAGGCCAAAAAGCGTGGATTTTTTAAAGAATATTTTTGAGCTATCCTTAGGCCAAAAAGCGTGGATTTTTTAAAGAATATTTTTGAGCTATCCTTAGGCCAAAAAGCGTGGATTTTTTAAAGAATATTTTTGAGCTATCCTTAGGCCAAAAAGCGTGGATTTTTTAAAGAATATTTTTGAGCTATCCTTAGGCCAAAAAGCGTGGATTTTTTAAAGAATATTTTTGAGCTATCCTTAGGCCAAAAAGCGTGGATTTTTTAAAGAATATTTTTGAGCTATCCTTAGGCCAAAAAGCGTGGATTTTTTAAAGAATATTTTTGAGCTATCCTTAGGCCAAAAAGCGTGGATTTTTTAAAGAATATTTTTGAGCTATCCTTAGGCCAAAAAGCGTGGATTTTTTAAAGAATATTTTTGAGCTATCCTTAGGCCAAAAAGCGTGGATTTTTTAAAGAATATTTTTGAGCTATCCTTAGGCCAAAAAGCGTGGATTTTTTAAAGAATATTTTTGAGCTATCCTTAGGCCAAAAAGCGTGGATTTTTTAAAGAATATTTTTGAGCTATCCTTAGGCCAAAAAGCGTGGATTTTTTAAAGAATATTTTTGAGCTATCCTTAGGCCAAAAAGCGTGGATTTTTTAAAGAATATTTTTGAGCTATCCTTAGGCCAAAAAGCGTGGATTTTTTAAAGAATATTTTTGAGCTATCCTTAGGCCAAAAAGCGTGGATTTTTTAAAGAATATTTTTGAGCTATCCTTAGGCCAAAAAGCGTGGATTTTTTAAAGAATATTTTTGAGCTATCCTTAGGCCAAAAAGCGTGGATTTTTTAAAGAATATTTTTGAGCTATCCTTAGGCCAAAAAGCGTGGATTTTTTAAAGAATATTTTTGAGCTATCCTTAGGCCAAAAAGCGTGGATTTTTTAAAGAATATTTTTGAGCTATCCTTAGGCCAAAAAGCGTGGATTTTTTAAAGAATATTTTTGAGCTATCCTTAGGCCAAAAAGCGTGGATTTTTTAAAGAATATTTTTGAGCTATCCTTAGGCCAAAAAGCGTGGATTTTTTAAAGAATATTTTTGAGCTATCCTTAGGCCAAAAAGCGTGGATTTTTTAAAGAATATTTTTGAGCTATCCTTAGGCCAAAAAGCGTGGATTTTTTAAAGAATATTTTTGAGCTATCCTTAGGCCAAAAAGCGTGGATTTTTTAAAGAATATTTTTGAGCTATCCTTAGGCCAAAAAGCGTGGATTTTTTAAAGAATATTTTTGAGCTATCCTTAGGCCAAAAAGCGTGGATTTTTTAAAGAATATTTTTGAGCTATCCTTAGGCCAAAAAGCGTGGATTTTTTAAAGAATATTTTTGAGCTATCCTTAGGCCAAAAAGCGTGGATTTTTTAAAGAATATTTTTGAGCTATCCTTAGGCCAAAAAGCGTGGATTTTTTAAAGAATATTTTTGAGCTATCCTTAGGCCAAAAAGCGTGGATTTTTTAAAGAATATTTTTGAGCTATCCTTAGGCCAAAAAGCGTGGATTTTTTAAAGAATATTTTTGAGCTATCCTTAGGCCAAAAAGCGTGGATTTTTTAAAGAATATTTTTGAGCTATCCTTAGGCCAAAAAGCGTGGATTTTTTAAAGAATATTTTTGAGCTATCCTTAGGCCAAAAAGCGTGGATTTTTTAAAGAATATTTTTGAGCTATCCTTAGGCCAAAAAGCGTGGATTTTTTAAAGAATATTTTTGAGCTATCCTTAGGCCAAAAAGCGTGGATTTTTTAAAGAATATTTTTGAGCTATCCTTAGGCCAAAAAGCGTGGATTTTTTAAAGAATATTTTTGAGCTATCCTTAGGCCAAAAAGCGTGGATTTTTTAAAGAATATTTTTGAGCTATCCTTAGGCCAAAAAGCGTGGATTTTTTAAAGAATATTTTTGAGCTATCCTTAGGCCAAAAAGCGTGGATTTTTTAAAGAATATTTTTGAGCTATCCTTAGGCCAAAAAGCGTGGATTTTTTAAAGAATATTTTTGAGCTATCCTTAGGCCAAAAAGCGTGGATTTTTTAAAGAATATTTTTGAGCTATCCTTAGGCCAAAAAGCGTGGATTTTTTAAAGAATATTTTTGAGCTATCCTTAGGCCAAAAAGCGTGGATTTTCATAGAATAATTTTTACAGTTCCCGTTTCCTCCTACCTAAACTTAAATTTATTTCGTTTTTTTTGCCTTCCCGCCCAGACGTCTCTCTGTTGCTTGCGTCTAGCTTGCTCTTAGTTATTCACTCATTTCCAAAAATATAACACATCATATTTGAAGAGTAAAGACCAGAAAGCTTGCCCGCCTGTCTGTTCAAGCACTTTGTCAGTAACAATAAGGCAAAGAATGCACTGGCAAACAGACAACCGGCAGACAGGCATGCAGTCCGTCAGTTAGTATAACTCTTTCATGGAACATGATGCACTTTCTGGCACTTATCCTGCTGGTATAGTGTTTTGGTACGGTTTTAGATGATCCAGCATGTCTGTTTTATCTTCGCACTGACTGTTTTAACTGTCTGTCCCGGGCAGTCATTCATCCAACAACCATCTATCCATCCAGCTGTCCTCCGTGTGTCTGTCCGTCTGTCTGGTTGAGGAAAAACAGTTTGTTCGGGATGTTATGAGACAACAACGGCAAGTAAACATTCGCACGATTCATTGTAAAATGTTTGCTTTTGTTGTTGTTGCTGTTGGATTGGTCTTGTTCTTTTTCTCCACTTTTCGAAAGCAATGAGAATTCTGCGGGTCTTTTATCAAAAATGTAAGTAAGGGTCTACTTAAAAATTACAAAATGAAAGGATGAATACTAAATTGTAAAACCAAATCAATTTTGAGTATGAAAGCCTCCGTTAAATGTTTACTCCATTTTTAATCAGTCGGGCTATAAAAAACAGTATATGTATAGGGAAATAAACAGCAAGCAGGCAGGAGATTGGAAGCCTGTGAGGAAGATGGTGATGATGATCTGTGGTGTGCCATGCTTTTGGTTCAGTGTTTTAAAAATTTAGGTGAATGTTTACGGTATCCAGCAGCTGAAATGACAGGCTTAAATACATAGGGATGGATCTAAGAGCACGTGAAGTCACAGTCTCACATGAAACCTTCTTCAAGTTGAGGGAAAGGGGGAAATATCCTTCAATAAAATAAGTATGGTATTTAATTGGCAAAATATGTTTGCGCATGCCCTGTTAATTTTAGGTTGCATGTTGCCTACATCACAGCTAGTTACGGTCTGCAATGTCTTTTGTTATGTGCCAGAACTTGCGTGTGACATACTTATCGCCAGCAAACGTGTAGACAGTTTTGATGTTAAGTGTTTAAAACGCTGGACTCAGTAATAAATTCTATGAGTCACATAGGGATGGGGAACTTTATGCCTAGAGAGATATTCAACAGGATGAAACGACAATGACAGATTAGAGCAATTTACATTTGTAATGCAAAAAAATATCAGAGAGAAGGACAAAGACAATGTTTAAACAATCTGCAAATTATTCAATAAGCTTTCAAATAACTTCATATTTCATTAGGATTCCCATAAAAACTATTAAAATTTATTTCTAAAGCTAACCACTTGACAACTTCCCCCTTTTGTAAATATTCCATTAATTTCATTTCAAGTGCTTTATTTTGCTCATCGTAGGAAGACTTCTTTTTTACGTGCCGCTCTCTTTGATCAGTCATAAATTGTAATATAACACGATTTTGAATGTTCGAATGCATAGTTGTGAGTTTAATCACTTTCGCATTCATTCACTTTGTAGTGTTCTTTCTGATAAATGTGGCGCTTTCAATTATCTTCTATTTTTCAGAGAACAGATAAACAAAGTGATAAAACAGACAATAATTAACATCACATACAAATATACCATACATCAAAATCATAAACATTTAAACGCCAGTAGTACACAGATGGACACTTCTCTCAAATACCTAAAAAATCCACGCTTCAGGTTGTTGCTTGAAAACAAACCAAGCTTCAAATTGTTGCGTGACGCTTGCAAAAATAGTTTTTGAAAAATCCAAACTTGAAAAAATCCACTCCCAAAAAAATATTTTTTTGAATGTTTTGTGGAAAATGTTTTGTGGAAAAATCCATGCTTGGAAAAACCACTCTTTTTTTGAAAAAAATCACTCTTAACTTTTTTTGGTTTTTTGAAAAAAATCCACCCTTGGAATAAAATTTTTTGAAAAATCCGAGCTTCAAAATATTTTTTTTTGAAAAAAATCTGCGCTTGAAAATATTTTTTTTTGAAAAAAATCCGAGCTTGAAAATATTTTTTTTTTCAAAAAATCAAGGCAGGAAAAAATATTTTTTTGAAAAAATCCAAACTTCAAAATATGTTTCTTTTAAAAAAATTCAGGCTTGAAAAACATTTTTTGAAAAATCTAAGCTCGAAAATATTTTTCTTCAATGAAAAAATTTTTCTGTCTTGAAAAAATATTTTTTTTAAAAAAATTCACGCTCCAAACAATTTTTCTTTGATTAAAAGATGTTTCTATCGTGAAAAAAATTTAAACAATTCAAGCTTAAAAAATGCTTCGTTTAAATAAATCCACGTTTAAAAAAGTATTTTTTGAAAAATCTACGCATGAGTGAATATATTTAAAAAAATCAAAGCTTGAGAAAATATTTTTTTAAAAAGTAGCAGCTAGGATTTTTTTTTTTTTAAATCAACGATTGGAAAGATATTTCTTGGAAAAATCAACGTAGATTTTGAAAAAATTCACGCTTTAAAACATATAAAAAATCCAAGATTGGGAAAATATTTTTTGAAAAAATAGCCGCTAGGAAAATTTTCTTTTTGGAAAAAAATCAACGATTGGAAAGGTATTTCTTGGAAAAATCAACGTAGATTTAAATAAAATCCACGCTTGAAAACATATTTTTGAAAAAAGCCACACTTGAAAAAATATTTTTTAAAAAATCTATGCTGATATCTTATCGCTTGAAAAAATATTTTTGGAAAAATCCACGCTTGAAAAAATATTTTTGGAAAAATCCACGCTTAAAAAAATATTTTTGGAAAAATCCACGCTTGAAAAAATATTTTTGAAAAATTCCAAGCTTGAAAAAATATTTTTTGAAAAAATCCACTCTTGAAAAAATATTTTTGGAAAAATCCACGCTTGAAAAAATATTTTTGGAAAAATCCATGCTAATATTTTTTTTTTTTTTTTTTTTGAATCAACGATTGGAAAGATATTTCTTGGAAAAATCAACGTAGATTTTGAAAAAATTCACGCTTTAAAACATATAAAAAATCCACGATTGAAAAAAAATTTTTTTGAAAAAATCCACGCTTGAAAAAAATACTTTTGAAAAAAGCCACACTTGAAAAAATATTTTTGGAAAAATCCATGCTATTTTTTTTTTTTTTTTGAATCAACGATTGGAAAGATATTTCTTGGAAAAATCAACGTAGATTTTGAAAAAATTCACGCTTTAAAACATATAAAAAATCCACGATTGAAAAAAAATTTTTTTGAAAAAATCCACGCTTGAAAAAAATACTTTTGAAAAAAGCCACACTTGAAAAAATATTTTTGGAAAAATCCATGATTGAAAAATATTTTTGGAAAAATCCACGCTTGAAAAAATATTTTTAAAAAAATCCATGCTAATATTTTTTTTTTTTTTTTGAACAAAAATATATTTTTTGAAATAAATAGACACTTGGAAAATCAAGCTCGATTTTTTTTATAAAAATTCAAAGCTTAAAAACATATTAAAAAAAAAAACCAAAAAAATTTTTCATGAAAAAATCCAAGGGTGGAAAAATATTTTTTGAAAAAATCCACGCTTAAAAAATATCTTTTAAAAGAATATTTTTTGAAAAAATCCACGCTTGAAAAAACATTTTTTGGAAAAAATTCACGCTTAAAAAATAATTTTTGAAAAAATCAACGCTTGAAAAAACATTTTGTGGAAAAATCCAAGCTTAAAAAAAATTATTTTTAAAAAAATCCACGCTTAAATTTTTTTTTTTGAAAAAAACCACGCTTGAACAAATATTTTTTGACAAAATCCACACGGAAAATTTTATTAAGAAATTGGACTTTTATTTTGTGAAAAAATCCATAATTATACCCTCAGTATTTATGCTAACGAGGGTACATACACTTTCATACGGGAAAAATGTGCCTCATCGAAATAATGGTTTTAGACCCCAAGTATGTTTGGACGAAATGTGTTTCAGACAATTGAGCAATGTCCGTCCGTCTGTCTGTCTGGCTGCCTGGAGCGGACGATAACTCTCGAACGGATGAACAGATTCGGTTCAAATTTTAGCTTTCGTAATATTTTGCCCAAACTTAGCTAAAGTTCGAAGATGGGCTATATCGGTCCACTCCTTCCGGTACCTCCCCCACAAAAGTTCGAAAATGTTCGGAAAATTTGTGCGCACGATAACTCTTGAAGAGAGTAACCGATTTGGTCCATACTTTGCCCATCGTAAAGTGTGTACCAGACTTAGATAAAGTTTCAATATGGACTCAATCGGTCCACTCCTTCGGGTACCTCCCACACAAAATTTTGGAAAAGTTCAGTTTAGGGCCATCTCTCGAATCGCTTTGATTTTTGTTTTAGCAACTTCTATTCACCGCCCCACATACGACGGTACAAATTTCCTTAGGGGCAAGTCCATACTTCCCGAGAAAATAGCCTGGAAGTTGCAAAAAATCCCTATGACACCGTGTGCGGTGTTTGGACGCAAGATAACTCTCGAACGGATCTGCCTATTCAGTCCAAAATTTGGCCTTAGTAATATTTTGTCTAAACATTTTTTAAGTTCGAAGATAAGTCATATCGGTCCATTCCTTCACGTACCTCCCCCACAAAAGTTCAAAAATGTTCGGAAAATTTGTTCGTACGGTAACTCTTGAAGTGGCCGAATTGGTCCATACTTTACACATCCTAATATATCTACTAGATATAGATCAGGTTCAAATATGGGCTATATTTGTCCGCACCACCCGGTACCTCCCACACAAAATTTCGGATAAGTTCACTTTAAGACCTGCTATCGAATCACTTTGATTTTTGTTGAAGCAACTTGCATTCATTGCCTCAATTACGATAGTAAAAGTTTTTTTTCTGGGGCAAGTCCATACTTCTTGAGCAAACAGCCCGAAGGGTGTATGGCGCCATATGTAGTGGCTGGAGATCCACTTCCATAATGGTCAATGTAGATCCATTTCTTTTTATATCACCTCCTCAAAACTTTTGATCTTTAATCCTAATCAATATTTCTGTCGGTTCAAACGCCCAAAATTTTTAAAACCCCCTAAATACATACGTTTTTTTTTTGGGAAAAAATGTTTCAATTTATATAGGCTGAGGGTATATCTCTGTCAGCAAAGCCGACTGATACTTTTTTACTTGTTAAAATAATATTTTTGGAAAAGTCCACGCTTATATAACTTTTTTTATTTGAAAAATATGTGCTTGAAAATTTTTTTTAAAAAAATATATATACGATTGAAAGAATATTTTTTAAAAAATATTCCATTGCAGTTTTTTTTTTCTTTTAAAAATAGACCCTTAAAAATATTTTTTGAAAAAATTGACTCTTCATTATACCCTACACCACTATGTGGAAAGGGGATTATATTCGTCGGAGACCCCCAATGTGGTATACCAATCTTCATATCTCGGCGAGATAAAGCGATTTTGAGATGTGTGTCCGTCCGTCCGTGTTTCCGTCTGTCCATTATAAATTGTAATCAAACTCCAGGCCGCAATTTTGGACCGATCGTCACGAAATTTGGTATGGAGGTCGGTTTCACATCAGAATAGATCGCTATTTTAATTGGTGATGATCGTGAAATATTTAGCGAGTGAAATGGACCAAAAACATAATTTTTATCCGATTTTGTAGGTGCTCTGTAGGTCGCAATAATAGTCAGATCGCCTCGAAATTTTAAATAAGGTAAGAGTATATGACAAAGAAGTAGCTTGCAATTTGAGATGGCGATCAGATAATATTTAGATGGTTAAATGGACCAAAACTTTTGTGTGAAAATTGTGAAAATTTTTAGTATACAGCTTATATATTTATTCCTGGAAGAAACATACCGGGCAAGTAAGCTATACTTGGAAGAGGAACGCTTGACCTTGCTATTGGTTTCAATTGTGGTGGTGTACATGATAAGATAACAGAGTTACAGACTAATATACCCTGTTATTTCTTTGTAGTTTAATGATAAAAACGCTAGAGGTCGCAATTATAGTGCAATAATGACGAATGAGGTGAGAGTTTAGGTCGAAGAAGAGGCCTACAATTTTGGATGATGATCTGATAGTATTTAGCGGGTGAATGGACCATACATTTGTATGAAAAGTACAAAAAAAATATTTTTGGTCTATATTTTTTTCCCATTCCCAGTTTTGGCATTGTTGCATGCCCTAACGTTTTAATTGTCCAATTGGAATTTTTTACATACATTGCAGCATGATTCGCTTTGCCACCTTCTTTCAAAACGATTACCCAGCCAGGCAAAATCAAAACGGTTTTAATACGCGATGAGTTAATACATATATGTAGTGGTGTAGGGTATCACATGGTCGGCCCGTCCGACTAAAGCCATCTCTTACTTGTTTTTTTTATAAAAAAAAAATTCAAAGCTTGAAAAAAAATCTTTTTAAAAAATCGACCCAAAAAAAAAAATTTTGTGAAAAAATCCACGCTTGAAAAAATATTTTTTGAAAAATCCAGGCTTGAAAAATATTTATTAAAAAATCTACTATTAATTTTTTTCTTTCTTAACTGTTTTTTTTTTTTTTTTTGAAAAAATCCATGCTTTTTTTAAGAACTCCCCTTGTTTTTTTTATCAAATCCAGGCATAAAAAATATTTCTTGAAAAATCAAGCGTGAATATGTATCCTTAAAAAAATGCAGGTTTAAAAAAAATTCACGTTTAAAAAAATCCGGACTTGAAAAAATATTTCGTGAAAAATCCAAGATTGAGAAATTTTTTTTTGAAAAATTACAAAGTTTTAATTTTTTTTTTTTCGAATAAATTGCCGCTTGCAAAAATATTTTTTTTTTAAATCAACGATTGAAAAAGTTTATCTTGGAAAAGCCGACGATGATTTTGAAAAAATCCACGCCTGAAAAAATATTTTTTGGAAAAACACACGCTTGAAAAAATATTTTTTTAAATCCACGCTTGAAAAAATATTTTATTTAGATATTTTTTGAAAAATCCACGCTTGAAAAAATATTTTTTGAACAAATCCAAAGTTAAAAAAATATTTTTTGAAAAAATCCGCGCTTGAAAAAATATTTTTTAAAAAAAAAATCCAGACTTGAAAAAATGTTTTTTGAAAAAATTCAAGTTTAAAAAATATTTTTTAAAAAAATCCACGCTTAAAAAATATTTTTTGGAAAAATTAACGCTTGAAAATATAATTTTTTAAAAAATCCATGCTTGAAACATATTTTTTTTTTGAAAAAAACATTTTGGAAAAAAACACGGTTGAAAAAATATTTTTTGAAAAAATCCTCACTTGAAAAAATACTGTTTGAAAACTTCCTTACTTGGAAAAATATTTCCTGAAAACATCCAGGCTTGAACAACTATTTTTTTGAAAAGAAATCCAAGATTAAAAAATTTTTTTTTTTAAAAGAAGTCCACGCTTGGAAATTTTTTTTTTAAAAAAAATACACGCTTAAAAAAATTCAGACTTGAAAAAATAGTTTTTGAAAAAAATTAACGCTTAAAAAATATTTTTTGAAGAAATACGCACTTAAAAAATATTTTTTTAAAAAAAATACACTCTTGAAAGAAAACGCTTTTCTGAAAAGACCCGCGCTTGAAATTTTTTTTTAGAAAAATCCACGCTTGAAAAAATATATTTTGAAAAAATATTAAAATATAAACAATGTGGAAAAGGGTATTATATGTTTGTTTTGGTAAAAATTCATGTAACACCGCGAAATATTCGTCGGAGACCCCCAATGTGGTATAGCAATCTTCATATCTGGACGAGATAAAGCGATTTTGAGATGTGTGTCTGTCCGTCCGTCCTTCCGTCCGTCCGTCCGTCTGCCCATTATAAATTGTAAACACGCTCCAGGCCGCAATTATGGACCGATCGTCACGAAATTTTGTATGGAGGTCAGGTTCAGATCAGAATAGATCCCTATTCTTATTGGTGATGATCGTGAAATATTTAGCGGGTGAAATGGACCAAAAACATAATATTTATCCAATTTTCTAGCGGCTCTGTAGGTCTCAATAATAGTCCGATCAACGCGTAATTTTAAATAAGGTAAGAGTATATCACAAAGGAGAGGCTTGCAATTTGAGATGGCGATAGGATAATACTTAGCGGGTTAAATGGACAGAAACTTTTGTGTGAAAATTGTGAAAATTTTTAATATACAGGTTATGTCTTAATTCCTGGAAGTGACATTCCGGACAAGTAAGATATACTTGAAAGTGGAACGCTTGACCTTTCAATTGATGCCAATTATGTTGGTGTGCATGATCAGATAACAGAGTTACAGCCTAATATATTCCGTTATTTGTTTGTAGTGTAATAATAAACTCGCTAGAAGTCGCAATTATACATCAATAGTCACGAAATTTTGCACCGGGTAAGAGTATAGGTCGAAAGAGACGCCTACAATTTTGAATGATGATCTGATATTCTTTAGGGGGTGAAATGGACCATTACTTTTGTATGAAAAATATAAAAATTCTATTTTTGGTCGACATTTTAATTCCTTGAGGACATACATATTTCGCAAAGTAACCTACATATGGGAAAAAACTACTGACCTTTCCTCTGATGTAAATTGCAATAAAGTGTTTGCTAGTTAACGGGCCTACTGCCTAATATATAATGGGTTCTGTGTAGAGAACCACATTTTTATTCCATGCTACATATAGTCTCTATAAAAGTTTATGTAACACCACGAAATATTCGTAATTGACCCCTTATTTGGTATGCCAAAATTCATATCTCGACAAGATAAAGCGATTTAGCGATGTGTGTCCGTCCATTAAAAATTGTAAACAAGCTTAAGGCCGCAATTATGGACCGATTGTAGCGAATTTTTTAAGGAGGTTGGGTTCGGGCCATAATAGAAATGATTAGTTTTTGGTGATGATCGTGAAATGTTCAGGAGATGAAATGGACCAAAAACAAAATTTTAACCAATTTTGTAGCGGCTCTATAGGTCAAAATAATAACCCGCAAAATTTTAAACAAAGTTTGAGTTTATGATGAAGAAGAAGCGCACAAACCAACGTGAAGATCAGATAATACTTAGCGGGTTAAATGGACTGAAATTGATAAAAATTTCAATAACGTGGCGGTTAAACAACGGAAGTAGTAGTACTTCATAAGTGGGTTTCATTACATTTTAGTTTGTGTGAACTAAATTTTCTTTTCCTGCTACAAAAATGTCTTTGTTATGCTATATAACTTTTTGGTTTTGGTCATAAGTATTATACATTACATCTCTGAAATTTGATAATTAAATTTTCACAATCATTGAAAAGAAGTTCAGTGGAGAGCGATTGTCCAGGGATAGTGGTATAGGGTATCCCATGGTCGGCTCCGTCCGACTATAGAGTTTTCTTACTTGTTTTTTTGAAAAAAATATTTCTTAAAAAAAATTAAAAAAACACCACGCATGAAAAACTATTTTTTTAAATCCATTCTTCAGGTGTTTGCTCAATTTTTTTTAAATCTACGATTCAGGTGGTTGTTGTTGTTGTAGCAGCGTAGACACGTACATAGAAACATAGGTTGATGCTGGGTTGCTTGCCCTGCCAACCCAACTAAAATGTTTACGAATTGAGAAAATGATTGAGGCGAAATTGTACACATCGTAACATTTCTAGCAGACCAATCATCTCTATACTTCTCCCCATAATGGTCCGAATGTTTCAAAAACCCCACCCAAGTTGTGTTCATGCAATATAAAAATAATTGTGGTTTTCTTTTGGTGTAGACTGTGTTGATTGAGTCTGTCAGTGATGTAATTAGGTCCACTGTTTATGATATCTACCCTGGAATTCCCAAAACTTCTTTAGCTATCTTCAAAATCCTATTTATATTATATTAACAGACTGTTTTTCGAGTTTGGTGGTATTATTACTCCAGATCTGTCAGAGGTTTTTGCCATACTATTTTTGCGTCCATCGTGGTAGTACAAAATCATTTTCATCTCATAAGAAAATAAAATGTAGTGTTAGTAGCTTCTCTATGTTTTTCGGAAGAGTAAAGCCTAGCCACTTGTGATGAATATTTGAATGAATATTATATGTTCTGAATTTTTCTCGCGACCTGTAAAAAATCTTGTTCGATTAGCAGAGTTAAATTCCTAATGTTGGTTTGGGGTCCCTATTTTTGATTTCCTTTAAAATTCTTCTTTCAGTTCAGGGGACACCACAGGGGTGCATTGTGACCCAACTCGACTTGTTAATTTTTAGTCTGTGTAAGTGCAATTGCTGGATCAAAGTCTGCACTTTCGATAACTATCGTCTCCACCTAACATTTGTGCTCGTCTTAAGATTCGATTACATATTCTATTTTAATTGAGGGATAACTGCTTTCCCTTATTGACACATAATTTGACACATGCTCTGGCATACCTCGCCAAATATTGGTCATAGAACATTCTTGCATATATGCACCTTCATCTAATTTATCATCCAGTTTAAGTGCAATTGCGGGATCAAAGTCTGCACTTTCGATAACTATCGTCTCCACCTGACATTTGTGCTCGTCTTAAGATTTGATTACATATTCTATTTTAATTGAGGGATAACTGCTTTCCCTTATTGACACATAATTTGACACATGCTCTGGCATACCTCGCCGAATATTGGTCATAGAACATTATTGCATATATGCACCTTCATCTAATTTATCATCCTGGCTCTTCAAGCAAATTACTTTAAATACCAAGATTAGTATTCTCTTCTCAACATCTTTAGCAAATAATTCCATTTCACAAATTAGTAAAAAGCCCAATTTATATTTAACAACAACAAAATAGCCCACCAAATATAGGCGCCATTAAGCAATTCACCCCACAAAAAAACTGAAAGGTAATATTTTAATGTACGAGCGGTCGTTATTCAAAAACAGCAGGCCTTCACACAGCAATAATAATCTCCATACTTACGTACAACATGTTTAAGTAAAAATATTTTGAACAAACTTGAAAACAATTCACACAACAACACTTGAAATGCAACAAACAAAAAATGCAACTCGAAAAAAGAACTAAGTCAAGCCACCACCAAAAATAAAAAACACCACATTTGCAAAAATTCAACATTCAGTTCTTCTTGGTCTTGTTAAGAGGCCCAACAAACTGCACGCAGCTCCAAGCTAAAACACCAGCAACAACAACAAAATGAGAAAAACTGAAAATAAACGAAATGATTCAAAAATTAACCGCACAATTTTTGTCGATGTTTTTGCATAGCATAAACCAACCATTGAATTATGTACTTTTTACACGCCATAAACGAAAATTTATAAACGATTATATGGGCACAAGGATTAACACAATATGGCACAGTGGGTTATGTGTTCACGAATGTTACATCGTCACTTCGAATATAACAATAATTTAAGAAATCGTAGAATCAACCAGCCTCGTCAGTCCCGCCACAAACGTTAACATTATCGATCTTAATCACCGTCGTACCCGACCAATGTTTTTTAAAAAATCCACGCTTTTTGGTCTGATGTGACCTAAAAAATAATCTTTAAAAAATCCACGCTTTTGGGTCTGATGTGACCTCAAAAATATTCTTTAAAAAATCCACGATTTTTGGTTTGATGTGACCTCAAAAATAATCTTTAAAAAATCCACGCTTTTGGGTCTGATGTGACCTCAAAAATTTTCTTTAAAAAATCCACGATTTTTGGTTTGATGTATTCTAAAAAATATTCTTTAAAAAATCTACGCTTTTTGGTTTGATGTATTCTCAAAAATATTCTTTAAAAATCCACGACTTTTGGTTTGATGTATTCTCAAAAATATTCTTTAAAAAATCCACGCTTTTTGCTCTGATGTGACCTCAAAAATATTCTTTAAAAAATCCACGCTTTTTAGTCTGATGTGACCTCAAAAATATTCTTTAAAAAATCCACGCTTTTTAGTCTGATGTGACCTCAAAAATATTCTTTAAAAAATCCACGCTTTTTAGTCTGATGTGACCTCAAAAATATTCTTTAAAAAATCCACGCTTTTTAGTCTGATGTGACCTCAAAAATATTCTTTAAAAAATCCACGCTTTTTAGTCTGATGTGACCTCAAAAATATTCTTTAAAAAATCCACGCTTTTTAGTCTGATGTGACCTCAAAAATATTCTTTAAAAAATCCACGCTTTTTAGTCTGATGTGACCTCAAAAATATTCTTTAAAAAATCCACGCTTTTTAGTCTGATGTGACCTCAAAAATATTCTTTAAAAAATCCACGCTTTTTAGTCTGATGTGACCTCAAAAATATTCTTTAAAAAATCCACGCTTTTTAGTCTGATGTGACCTCAAAAATATTCTTTAAAAAATCCACGCTTTTTAGTCTGATGTGACCTCAAAAATATTCTTTAAAAAATCCACGCTTTTTAGTCTGATGTGACCTCAAAAATATTCTTTAAAAAATCCACGCTTTTTAGTCTGATGTGACCTCAAAAATATTCTTTAAAAAATCCACGCTTTTTAGTCTGATGTGACCTCAAAAATATTCTTTAAAAAATCCACGCTTTTTAGTCTGATGTGACCTCAAAAATATTCTTTAAAAAATCCACGCTTTTTAGTCTGATGTGACCTCAAAAATATTCTTTAAAAAATCCACGCTTTTTAGTCTGATGTGACCTCAAAAATATTCTTTAAAAAATCCACGCTTTTTAGTCTGATGTGACCTCAAAAATATTCTTTAAAAAAATCCACGCTTTTTAGTCTGATGTGACCTCAAAAATATTCTTTAAAAAATCCACGCTTTTTAGTCTGATGTGACCTCAAAAATATTCTTTAAAAAATCCACGCTTTTTAGTCTGATGTGACCTCAAAAATATTCTTTAAAAAATCCACGCTTTTTAGTCTGATGTGACCTCAAAAATATTCTTTAAAAAATCCACGCTTTTTAGTCTGATGTGACCTCAAAAATATTCTTTAAAAAATCCACGCTTTTTAGTCTGATGTGACCTCAAAAATATTCTTTAAAAAATCCACGCTTTTTAGTCTGATGTGACCTCAAAAATATTCTTTAAAAAATCCACGCTTTTTAGTCTGATGTGACCTCAAAAATATTCTTTAAAAAATCCACGCTTTTTAGTCTGATGTGACCTCAAAAATATTCTTTAAAAAATCCACGCTTTTTAGTCTGATGTGACCTCAAAAATATTCTTTAAAAAATCCACGCTTTTTAGTCTGATGTGACCTCAAAAATATTCTTTAAAAAATCCACGCTTTTTAGTCTGATGTGACCTCAAAAATATTCTTTAAAAAATCCACGCTTTTTAGTCTGATGTGACCTCAAAAATATTCTTTAAAAAATCCACGCTTTTTAGTCTGATGTGACCTCAAAAATATTCTTTAAAAAATCCACGCTTTTTAGTCTGATGTGACCTCAAAAATATTCTTTAAAAAATCCACGCTTTTTAGTCTGATGTGACCTCAAAAATATTCTTTAAAAAATCCACGCTTTTTAGTCTGATGTGACCTCAAAAATATTCTTTGAAAAATCCACGCTTTTTAGTCTGATGTGACCTCAAAAATATTCTTTAAAAAATCCACGCTTTTTAGTCTGATGTGACCTCAAAAATATTCTTTAAAAAATCCACGCTTTTTGATCTGAAAATACCTCAAAAATATTCTTAAAAACTCCACGCTTTTTGATCAGAAATTACCTCAAAAATATTCTTTAAAAAATCCACGCTTTTTGGTCTGATGTGACCTCATAAATATTCTTTAAAAAATCCACGCTTTTTGGTCTGATGTGACCTCATAAATATTCTTAAAAACTCCACGCTTTTTAGTCTGATGTGACCTCAAAAATATTCTTTAAAAAACCCACGCTTTTTGATCTGAAAATACCTCAAAAATATTCTTTAAAAAATCCACGCTTTTTGATCTGAAAATACCTCAAAAATATTCTTAAAAACTCCACGCTTTTTGATCAGAAATTACCTCAAAAATATTCTTTAAACAATCCACGCTTTTTGGTCTGATGTGACCTCATAAATATTCTTTAAAAAATCCACGCTTTTTGGTCTGATGTGACCTCATAAATATTCTTAAAAACTCCACGCTTTTTGATCAGAAATTACCTCAAAAATATTCTTTAAAAAATCCACGCTTTTTGGTCTGATGTGACCTCATAAATATTCTTTAAAAAATCCACGCTTTTTGGTCTGATGTGACCTCATAAATATTCTTTAAAAAATCCACGCTTTTTAGTCTGATGTGACCTCAAAAATATTCTTTAAAAAACCCACGCTTTTTGGTCTGACGTGACCTCAAAAATATTCTTTAAAAAACCCACGCTTTTTGGTCTGACGTGACCTCAAAAATATTCTTTAAAAAACCCACGCTTTTTGGTCTGACGTGACCTCAAAAATATTCTTTAAAAAACTACGCTTTTTGGTCTGACGTGACCTCAAAAATATTCTTTAAAAAACCCACGCTTTTTGGTCTGACGTGACCTCAAAAATATTCTTTAAAAAACCCACGCTTTTTGGTCTGACGTGACCTCAAAAATATTCTTTAAAAAACCCACGCTTTTTGGTCTGACGTGACCTCAAAAATATTCTTTAAAAAACCCACGCTTTTTGGTCTGACGTGACCTCAAAAATATTCTTTAAAAACCCACGCTTTTTGGTCTGACGTGACCTCAAAAATATTCTTTAAAAAACCCACGCTTTTTGGTCTGACGTGACCTCAAAAATATTCTTTAAAAAAACCACGCTTTTTGGTCTGACGTGACCTCAAAAATATTCTTTAAAAAACCCACGCTTTTTGGTCTGACGTGACCTCAAAAATATTCTTTAAAAAACCCACGCTTTTTGGTCTGACGTGACCTCAAAAATATTCTTTAAAAAACCCACGCTTTTTGGTCTGACGTGACCTCAAAAATATTCTTTAAAAAACCCACGCTTTTTGGTCTGACGTGACCTCAAAAATATTCTTTAAAAAACCCACGCTTTTTGGTCTGACGTGACCTCAAAAATATTCTTTAAAAAACCCACGCTTTTTGGTCTGACGTGACCTCAAAAATATTCTTTAAAAAACCCACGCTTTTTGGTCTGACGTGACCTCAAAAATATTCTTTAAAAAACCCACGCTTTTTGGTCTGACGTGACCTCAAAAATATTCTTTAAAAAACCCACGCTTTTTGGTCTGACGTGACCTCAAAAATATTCTTTAAAAAACCCACGCTTTTTGGTCTGACGTGACCTCAAAAATATTCTTTAAAAAACACACGCTTTTTGGTCTGACGTGACCTCAAAAATATTCTTTAAAAAACCCACGCTTTTTGGTCTGACGTGACCTCAAAAATATTCTTTAAAAAACCCACGCTTTTTGGTCTGACGTGACCTCAAAAATATTCTTTAAAAAACCCACGCTTTTTGGTCTGACGTGACCTCAAAAATATTCTTTAAAAAACCCACGCTTTTTGGTCTGACGTGACCTCAAAAATATTCTTTAAAAAACCCACGCTTTTTGGTCTGACGTGACCTCAAAAATATTCTTTAAAAAACCCACGCTTTTTGGTCTGACGTGACCTCAAAAATATTCTTTAAAAAACCCACGCTTTTTGGTCTGACGTGACCTCAAAAATATTCTTTAAAAAACCCACGCTTTTTGGTCTGACGTGACCTCAAAAATATTCTTTAAAAAACCCACGCTTTTTGGTCTGACGTGACCTCAAAAATATTCTTTAAAAAACCCACGCTTTTTGGTCTGACGTGACCTCAAAAATATTCTTTAAAAAACCCACGCTTTTTGGTCTGACGTGACCTCAAAAATATTCTTTAAAAAACCCACGCTTTTTGGTCTGACGTGACCTCAAAAATATTCTTTAAAAAACCCACGCTTTTTGGTCTGACGTGACCTCAAAAATATTCTTTAAAAAACCCACGCTTTTTGGTCTGACGTGACCTCAAAAATATTCTTTAAAAAACCCACGCTTTTTGGTCTGACGTGACCTCAAAAATATTCTTTAAAAAACCCACGCTTTTTGGTCTGACGTGACCTCAAAAATATTCTTTAAAAAACCCACGCTTTTTGGTCTGACGTGACCTCAAAAATATTCTTTAAAAAATCCACGCTTTTTGGTCTGACGTGACCTCAAAAATATTCTTTAAAAAACCCACGCTTTTTGGTCTGACGTGACCTCAAAAATATTCTTTAAAAAATCCACGCTTTTTGGTCTGACGTGACCTCAAAAATATTCTTTAAAAAACCCACGCTTTTTGATCTGAAAATACCTCAAAAATATTCTTAAAAAATCCACGCTTTTTGATCATAAAATACCTCAAAAATATTCTTTAAAAAATCCACGCTTTTTGGTCTGATGTGACCTCATAAATATTCTTTAAAAAAATCCACGCTTTTTGGTCTGATGTGACCTCATAAATATTCTTTAAAAAATCCACGCTTTTTGGTCTGATGTGACCTCATAAATATTCTTTAAAAAAATCCACGCTTTTTGGTCTGATGTGACCTCATAAATATTCTTTAAAAAATCCACGCTTTTTGGTCTGATGTGACCTCATAAATATTCTTAAAAACTCCACGCTTTTTGATCAGAAATTACCTCAAAAATATTCTTTAAAAAATCCACGCTTTTTGGTCTGATGTGACCTCATAAATATTCTTTAAAAAATCCACGCTTTTTGGTCTGATGTGACCTCATAAATATTCTTTAAAAAATCCACGCTTTTTAGTCTGATGTGACCTCAAAAATATTCTTTAAAAAACCCACGCTTTTTGGTCTGACGTGACCTCATAAATATTCTTTAAAAAATCCACGCTTTTTGGTCTGATGTGACCTCATAAATATTCTTTAAAAAATCCACGCTTTTTAGTCTGATGTGACCTCAAAAATATTCTTTAAAAAACTACGCTTTTTGGTCTGACGTGACCTCAAAAATATTCTTTAAAAAACCCACGCTTTTTGGTCTGACGTGACCTCAAAAATATTCTTTAAAAAATCCACGCTTTTTGGTCTGATGTGACCTCAAAAATATTCTTTAAAAAATCCACGCTTTTTGGTCTGATGTGACCTCAAAAATATTCTTTAAAAATCCACGCTTTTGGGTCTGATGTGTCCTCAAAAATATTCTTTAAAAAATCCACGTTTTTTGGTCTGATGTGACCTCAAAAATATTCTTTAAAAAATCCACGCTTTTTGGTCTGCTGTGACCTCAAAAATATTCTTTAAAAAATCCACGCTTTTTGGTCTGATGTGACCTCAAAAATATTCTTTAAAAAATCCACGCTTTTTGGTCTGCTGTGACCTCAAAAATATTCTTTAAAAAATCCACGCTTTTTGGTCTGATGTGACCTCAAAAATATTCTTTAAAAAATCCACGCTTATTGGTCTGAAGTGACCTCAAAAATATTCTTTAAAAAATCCACGCTTTTTGGTCTGATGTGACCTCAAAAATATTCTTTAAAAAATCCACGCTTATTGGTCCGATATGACCTCAAAAATATTCTTTAAAAAATCCACGCTTTTTGGTCTGATGTGACCTCAAAAATATTCTTTAAAAAATCCACGCTTATTGGTCCGATATGACCTCAAAAATATTCTTTAAAAAATCCACGCTTTTTGGTCTGATGTGACCTCAAAAATATTCTTTAAAAAATGCACGCTTTTTGGTCTGATGTGACCTCAAAAATATTCTTTAAAAAATCCACGCTTTTTGGTCTGATGTGACCTCAAAAATATTCTTTAAAAAATGCACGCTTTTTGGTCTGATGTGACCTCAAAAATATTCTTTAAAAAATCCACGCTTTTTGGTCTGATGTGACCTCAAAAATATTCTTTAAAAAATCCACGCTTTTTGGTCTGATGTGACCTCAAAAATATTCTTTAAAAAATCCACGCTTTTTGGTCTGATGTGACCTCAAAAATATTCTTTAAAAAATCCACGCTTTTTGGTCTGATGTGACCTCAAAAATATTCTTTAAAAAATCCACGCTTTTTGGTCTGATGTGGCCTCAAAAATATTCTTTAAAAAATCCACGCTTTTTGGTCTGATGTGACCTCAAAAATATTCTTTAAAAAATCCACGCTCTTTGGTCTGAAGTGACCTCAAAAATATTCTTTAAAAAATCCACGCTTATTGGTCTGATATGACCTCAAAAATATTCTTTAAAAAATCCACGCTTTTTGGTCTGATGTGACCTCAAAAATATTCTTTAAAAAATCCACGCTTTTTGGTCTGCTGTGACCTCAAAAATATTCTTTAAAAAATCCACGCTTTTTGGTCTGATGTGACCTCAAAAATATTCTTTAAAAAATCCACGCTTTTTGGTCTGCTGTGACCTCAAAAATATTCTTTAAAAAATCCACGCTTTTTGGTCTGATGTGACCTCAAAAATATTCTTTAAAAAATCCACGCTTTTTGGTCTGCTGTGACCTCAAAAATATTCTTTAAAAAATCCACGCTTTTTGGTCTGATGTGACCTCAAAAATATTCTTTAAAAAATCCACGCTTTTTGGTCTGATGTGACCTCAAAAATATTCTTTAAAAAAACCACGCTTTTTGGTCCGATGTGACCTCAAAAATATTCTTTAAAAAACCACGTTTTTTGGTCTGAAGTGACCCCAAAAATATTCTTTAAAAAATCCACGCTTTTTGGTCTAATGTGACCTCAAAAATATTCTTTAAAAAATCCACGCTTTTTGGTCTAATGTGACCTCAAAAATCTTCTGTATAAAGTCTACAATTTTTGGTCTGAATGACCTCAAAAACATTCTTTAAAAAATCCACTTTTTTGTCTGTCGATCCATGAAAAATATTTTTTAAAAAATCCACTCCACTGTTCTTCTTCCATACAAATTACACAAAACGCATATTCTGCTTTGCAACACAACGAAGTAACACCGAAAAAAAGTTCAATTCAATTAGCGAAAATTTTGGCAACTTGAACAAGGGTATCAACAAAGAAACAACAACCACAACGCAAAAAAAAAATACATCACTGCAATTCTCCCATTTTGAGGGAATAACAACAGCAACAGTGGCAGCAGCAAACAAAACGCCAAAAAAGTGCAGAAAAATATTCTGAAAATAATCAGCAGCAACATGCTGACAACAGACACTCACTCCACTCCAGCAGCAACAACAACAATACGAATAAATGAAGCAAATGATGTTAAAAGATCAACAATGAAATTATAACAACAATACAATAAAGCGACTACAACAATACAACCGAACAAACAAGCAGCAGCAACAACTATCACAACAACACCATACAATGTTGAACTCAACGAATTTACAATACACAATAACAACAGCAACAAAAAAAAAACGATGCCAACAGCAACACTCCTGAAATATCAGATTTATTTAGGTTGGATGTTCTGTTTTTTACTATGTTTTATTTAACTTGCTTCGTTGTCTGTTTAGTTCAAATCTGGTAACTCATTTTTCACACAGTTGCGGTTGACCAATCCAACTAAAACTTTGTACACTTTTCAGATTTGGATGACAATACATGAATATGAAACCAAAACCAATATGGGTCAATTTTTTCCTATAGCCCCCTTTAGCAGCAACACACAATTTCAGGTATTTTGAGGATTTTATATCAATTTTTAGCCCGAATTGGCTGTAACATGGCATTTGGAGTCCCCAATGGCACAGAAACTTCCCCACCAAATATGTTGGTCATAGGTCAAGGTTTTGGTATAGCCCCCATATAGCGGTGACATTAGATTTCTAGCATTTTAATGTTTGTATTCACATTTTCGCCCTAAATTGGCTGTAATTTGGTTATGGGGTTCCGTTGAAAGTGAAAAGGCCATGTTGAGAGGGGGAAGTTCGGAGGAGGGATATTCGGAAGAGGTTGTTCGGGGGAGGTTGTTGGAAGTTTGGAGAAAGGACGTTTGGTGGAGGTTGTTCCCATACGCATTGTGGTATGGGATGGTCGTATTTTCTTCCAAAACTCGTACACCTCAAACAATCGTACTCCCAAGAACAAAATACACATAAACATGAAATATGTCTTATTTGTTTTGTTTGTCAAATTGAAACGTGTCGGTAATTGCAATAGTTTATTGAATTGATTTATTCGAATAAGTGAATTAAAACGCCATTGTTTGGAGGACAATAACTGAACATGAAACAAAAAGCAAACCAAACCAAAAAAAATGCAACTGCTACTCAACGGAAACGAAAACTACAAAAGGCAAGAGAAGTATATCAAGAGAAACGACTGAATGAAACTGAGGAAGACAAAGTTGTGAGATCTGTTAAAAGGAGTAAGTATTTAGAAAATGAAACAAGAGAGCAACGTAATGCAAGATTGGATAAATGTCGTGCAAATATGGAGCATTTGAGGAGGACCAAATCATACGAGCAACGTAACGCTACACTAAGGCAAGATTCATTACGCCATGCATCACAAAGGCAAATGGAAACATCCGAAGAGCACGCATATAGATTAATAGATAATCTATCTAGAACCTCAGCAAAGAGTGCATCAAAATTAGGCTTTGAAAACTCTATAAACGTTTTCAGTAATCAAGTTTGTGACGTATGTAAAAAATCTTGCTATCCGAATCAAGTTTCGACAATGCAGTGTACCAAGTCATATTTTCCAGCTGAATTGTCTCATAAGCAATCACTTACCCTATGCTGTCGATGTCGCAAACATTTATCTAATAAGAAGAAAACGACCCCTCCATCAAAAGCATACTGGAATAATTTGGAGCCTGGTGATATTCCTGAAGAAATACGAATTCTATCTCAAACAGAACAAAGGCTTCTTTCAAGAATAATACCATTCATAAAGATCATTAAATTCAATGGCATATTTGGACAATATGGTTTCCGTGGGCAAGCAGTTCTCTTTGCCCAGGATATATTTGAAGTTACCGATAAACTACCAAATATGTTACCAAGATCGACTGATGAAACAGGTATTGTAATTGTAACGGAACATCTCGAGAATATAAACATAACACGTGAGTTCACAATATCTCGTGAACGAGTTTTCAATGCTCTAAGGTGGTTAATTGCTAATAACCCTCTTTACAAAGATGTAACGGTTAATGAATGTGTAAATTTAAACGAACAAGATGTAATCCAATTAGTCAACCAAAATAGAATTGAGCCAATCGAAAATCAATCTGAAGTAGTTGATGCCTACATACCAATAAATGATAATGCAAGAATACTTCGAGCATCTTGGCATCAGGGGAACACTGACGTGTTTGTAGACTTTGCAGGTGTTCAATGTACAGCAATGACTGTAGCTAATATAGTGAGATCAACTATTATTCACCCAAACAGATGGTCTACTATGATACTGGATACAAATTTGTTAGAAGGTGATAAACTTTACAGAACTATACGTCAAATCACACCTGCCGATCAAATACCGATTAATGGCTACTTGGAAATACAGAACTTTGATTGTGTCAAGAGTAATATCGTAATGTTCAATAGAACATTCCAAATAGATTATGATGCAAATACACTTCTATTTGGTAGTTTAAAAGACAGCGTGAATAGAGGCAATATTGGTAAAACGTTGCATGAATCCCTTGTAGAACTATTCAGATCATCGGCAGCAGGAATTTTAACAGCAGCATCATGATCTGTAGGAGTAATACATTCTGAAAGTAAATATTACTTTGCAGATTCTCATTCTTGTGGTCCAAAAGGAGCTAGTGCAGCTAGCGGAAGAGCATGTATAGAAGAACTTCATCGTATATGTAAGCGGTCAACTGGGTCAAATAACACTCAGTATACTATCACCTACGTTGATGTCTATTCATTAAGTCAAGATAATCACAACGTATCTAATACAACTGAAATTCAACAATTAGCGCAGATAGGCAATGAACAACATACCCAAATTCAAACATCAGTAATAATTCCTATTGATGATCATACAAACGTATCTAATACAACTGAAATGCAACAATTAGCTCATATAGGCCAAGTACAACATACCCAAATTCAAACATCAGTAATGATCCCTATTGATTGTGTACAGCCAGATGTTGAAGATGAAATTGAGGTATCAGATAATGCGAATGAAATAAGACGCAAGACGAAGGATAATATTGTTAATGAAGCATACGAACTGAAAGCTGAAGAGTTTGCTTGGTATTATCTGTTCCCATATGGTATAAATGGATTGAAAGAAAGTAGACCTGTTAAAATTACACCATTGGATTATTATCAGTTCAGAATATTAGGTAATGATAAACAATTTCAGCGGAATGATTATCTTTTCTATGCTTTGTCTATGTTTGAGTATTATCGTGTAAAATCTAATATAGCTGCATGTGGAAGAAAGATTGAAGGTCAACATGGTACCAAAGTAGAAGATGTACACCTCTATATAAAGAACCTTAGAGGCTCATCTGCATATTGGCGCACCGCATTGAATGATCTCATAGCACAAATAAGGTGTCTTGGCCCACCAACCTACTTCCTGACTTTCAGTTGTAATGATCTTCATTGGCTTGATATGCGTAAAGCGCTACTAATAGCTGATGGAAGACCAAATGAAGATCCAATGAACATTGCTATCAATGAAATACAACGGCTCGTTGAACTCCATCCGGTAGTTGTAAGTCGCCACTTCATGGTACGAGTAAAAGCCCTAATGAAATTTTTGAAGAACAACAACGAAGTACTAAGAGGTAGACTTATCGACTACTGGTGGCGTATCGAATTTCAGAATCGTGGAAGTCCACATTTGCACATGGTAGTATGGATCGAAGGGCATCCAGCGATTGAAACACCTGCTGGAATTGATCTTATCGATAAAATATGTTCATGTGAAATGCCAACTGAAGGAACTGAATTGTATGAAATAGTAAAGAAGTGTCAGGTTCATCATCATACACATACGTGTAAAAAAAATCATACGACTTCTTCAGTATGTCGATTCAGTTTGCTCACAAACGCACATAGTAGATGCTTCAACCGATGAATTCATACAAAACGGTGGTCGGATATGCCTGTTAAAACGAAGAGCTGATGATCGATGGATTAACAACTATAATCCAACTTTACTTGAGCTTTGGAAGGCTAATATGGATATTCAACCATGTGGATCGAACGAATCAATCGCATACTATGTTGCAAAATATATATCCAAATCAGAGCCAACAGATTTGGACGCTGGCATAAGAGAAGCAATACAACAAATTAGACGAGACGAAACCAATGTTTCAACGAAAATGTTCAAAATTTGTATGAGATTAATGAAGGAGCGACAAGTATCAGCATGTGAATGTGTCTTTCGACTGTGTCATCTCAATTTACGAGAAAGCTCTAGAAAAACGGTGTTCCTGAATTCTCGTAAACCGGAGCAGCGATATAAAGTGATTAAATTCGATGAAACAGGTCAAGCTAATGGATACTTTGCAAATATATTTGAGAGATATGAAAAGCGCCCTACTGAACATTTAGAATTCAACTTTACAGACATGAGCCTTATGGAGTTTGCAATTCGCTTCGAACCATACTATACGAAGCCAGTAGGCAACGATGATGAGAATATTGATGAAGATGCCTATGAACAAGATGAACCAATGAGAAAGATAATAATCAAGTTATCCGACAACACAAGAATTGTTGCAAGAAAAACACTAGCTGTAATCCGAGTGCCTTACTTCGTAGCAGCTACTGATCCAGAGAACTACTACTACAGCCTCCTACTACAATATTTACCATATCGTAATGAGGAAGAGCTGCTGCTAGGTTTCGACAGTGCCCAGGAAGCATTTTTAGCACGAGAACAAACATTGAAAGAGATAAATGAACATATGGAGTTATTGCGTCAACGAGATAGACAACTTGAAAACGCCTTTCATCAAGTGCATGCTTTCCAGATTTTGGAAGAAGCAGATCCTCTCGAAATTGACGAAGAAGAAGAAGGACCACTTCAGCCTATAAATGAGAACGAGTTTCAGGCAGCACAGCGTGCAATGAATTCTGGACAACGAGAAATATTCTCTCACATTACTCGAAGTATTCAATCACAGTCGACAGGCAATATATAAAGACTGAAAATATTCTTTACAGGTGGAGCTGGTGTAGGCAAACGTTTTTATTAAACTTGTTACGTTATCAAATTAATAGATGCTATGCAAAAAATGCAGTTAAAGTATGTGCATTAACAGGAGTTGCAGCTCGCTTAATCAGTGGCTCAACGATCCACACTACGCTAAAGCTGCCTGTTCAAAAAGATGGTAGAATTACGGGATTGTCACCACTAACTGGAAACTATCTAAGAATTATGCGACAGCAATGGAGAGATATAGAGTTTATCATAATAGATAAAATATCTATGGTATCTTACCAAATGCTTTGTATGATAGATTTTCGATAAGGGCAGTTGAAAAATAAGGATGACGAGTTTTTTGGTGGTGTAAATATTCTTCTCTTTGGAGATTTAATGCAGTTACCGCCTATCAAGAGGTCAGGTAATCCCGTGTATAAACAACCTCAACATCTAGAGCCAGCAACAAATCTGTGGCACCTCTTTACGCTCTGTGAACTCACAGAAAACATGAGGCAACAAGGGGATAATACATTTGCAGAGCTACTAAATGCACTACGCATTGGAGAAATGAAAGCAGAACATTTCGAAATATTGTCAGAAAAAATTTTAAAAGATGCAACGGAAGAATTTGCAAAAGGCGTTAAGAGTATATCCAACAAATAAGCAAGTTGAAGATCACAACACAGCTGTACTGCAATACTTCAAAAACTAAAATGTTAAAATATATACAATCGAAGCACAAGATCGATTAGTAGACGCAACACGCCAATTGGAAAACAGAGATTTGAATGAAGTCATACCCACTGACATCAATAAGACCGCCGGATTACCAAAAACTTTGGAAATTTTTGTTGGAGCAAAAGTGATGCTCCGATCCAACATAGATCAAACAAAGGGATTAGTTAATGGAGCAATAGGATATATAACGGATATAATTTGGCCTCACTACCGCAGAGAACAAATGTACTTAACAGATATACCATCAGTAAGGGTTGACTTTGATAGAGTTGGTACTCATATAATACAACCAAAAACAATACAATTTTCGGCTAAGTTCAGTTACGGAACTGCTGAAAGAAGAATGCTTCCACTGATATTATCATGGGCCTCAACTGTCCATAAATTACAAGGGTCAACCGTAGACTACGCAGTGGTGTATCTGGGATCAAAGCTTTTCGAAGAAGGGCAGGCATATGTGGCATTGAGTCGCGTAAGATCGCTGGATGGATTGAGAATAGAAGAATTAGATTGCTCAAAGCTAACTGGAAAGAAGCCATGCAATAACGAAGCGTTAACAGAAATTAATAGGATGAGAAACTACCAACCTAAATAAATGTTTATTAACATTATAAATATAAACTCTTCATTAAATATCTGTTATAATTTCATGTATGTACAATAAAAACTTAAGATCTCAAAAATTTGTTAACTAAAAACTTAAAAATAAAATATAATTTAAAAAAAATTAAGTTACAATGTTTTATTTATAAGTGCACCAAAAAATTATAAAATAATTGTTCGCGTAGCCTTAGTAAGTATATTCTTCTTCATGATGGAATCTCTCAAATAAAACACTTGCCGTTTAATTTTGTTCCCATTTTTAATTTGAAGGCAAGTGTTTTATTTGAGAGATTCCATCATGAAGAAGAATATACTTACTAAGGCTACGCGAACAATTATTTTATAATTTTTTGGTGCACTTATAAATAAAACATTGTAACTTAATTTTTTTTAAATTATATTTTATTCGGATTTGTTTGGCAATGTTGACTTGTGGGATTTTTCATTATAAAGGGCATTGTAATAATGCAATTTGGTGCTGATGATGATGATGCTAACAACGCGGTGATAGATGCAACAAATTGTTATTGAATTATTAGAGCCATATTCAAATGGAGGCAAAATAACTTAAACACATGAACATTTTTTGGAAATATCAAAATTGCAGATTCTAGTCTCAGCAGCGCCTTGTCCGTCCAAAGAGAAAGATGAACATACTAAAGACTAGACACACCGAACGCCCGGCGGTGACATTAGGAAGATTTGAATGATCAGTGTACAAAAAAATGCGCCTACTAGAATGGCATATGAAAATTAACCTTTTAATATATGTACGCAAACCGGGAAGGCCAAGATCCCAAAGGAGGTAAATAAAATACCGTTGCGCTAAAAAAGTGTGTACAAATAACTTTGTACATATGTACATATAACGTTTTAGTCATGATCAAAATTTCAGCACGATAGACCTAAGTATTGGATTTTTTTTCAAAAGAGGTACTTGAAAGAATGGACCATTTTATATGCTCACCGTAAGCTGTTTAGAACTTTCTTGTCATTGTGTGCGGATGAATAGACTTGCCCACGAAAAAATAAAAATATATCGTCGTAATTTTCAAAACAATCATCAAACAACTCTTAAACTGCGCTTCGATTTATACAGTACGGCGTGCCTTAACCAAATTTAAATGGAAGGTGCTTACACAATGCAATGCTCATAGATGAGAAATACCAAGAAACAAAAAAATCGCCGGAGGGATTTTCAAATAAATCGCGATTTAAATTCGCATTTTTAGAGGCTCTTTAGGTTTTCACGATTTTGTTTAGAAGCCGCGAGTCCTATGTAAATGGGCGTAAAGAAAATGTTGTAGCTGTGAAAATTCTCCTTTATGATATTTTCGTAGGTTTTACCGTTGTTGAGATATAGAAGTTCAAATTGAGACAATACACTGACTGTATAGCCTCCTTATATAACAATATCATGCTCAGTGCTCGTTAACTAACTTTTGATGAAAACCGCTTACACATGGGAAGATTTCGCGGATTCTGAAACAGCAGTGTTCATAGATAAGAAAAATAAAAACAAGTAAAAAGTCGTTAAGTTCGGCCGGGCCGAACTTTTTATGCCCTCCACCATAAAATAGTCTTAATTAAAATGGAATAATTAGGGTCCTTTCACAATTTTATGTGGAACAACTTTTCGACAATGGATAGACTACTACTGCCTCCCACTATTGCTTAAATTCCACTGTGAACACAAATGTTGGGGCAGAGATAATTCCTTTTGGAGATGAAAGCCCTTGGTGTGTGTATATTAAAAACCCCGAAGGACAGATGCGCCGTGAGTCGAACTTCCGCGTTATGGCGTGATGAAGGTTTTGCAAGAGACCCTGTAAGCCTTCATGAATTAGCATTATATCTGTGTTTGTTGTTTTTGTAGAGCACTTAAGCAACAGTGAACAAAGATACAACGCTAATTCCTGATGGCCCACAGGGTCTCTAACAAAAATTTCATCACGCCATAACGAGGAAGTTCGACTCACGGCGGATCTGTCCTTCGGGGTTCATAATATACTCACCAAGGCCTTTCTTCCTAAAGAGGAATTTTCCGGGCCCCAGACTTTCATTTCCATTTTGTTCCACAGTGTTATCTAATCTAATCTAAAAAAATGTGTTCAGCTAGGTGAAAGGTACCACCTACGGGGCTATATCAAAGAGTCAACTTATCTTTAAATTTGTAAGCGGAAAAGTTTCATAGCTGCAGGGAACTTCAAGAGTCAAATTGAGGGTAGTTTCATCAAAACAATGTAGACCCTCAAAAATGGACCCATGTTGACGAATTTTAGTGAAAAAATTTCGTGACCACTGAAAATTACCGAAAATCGAGGGGGGGGGGGATATACCAAAACATGGACCTATATTGACGATGTTTCGTTGGAGATGTTTTATGACCACTGAGAACTTCAAATGTCAAATTACAGCTATTTCGGTTAAAAACTGTAGCTAAAATTCTCAAAATACCGAAAATTGGGAGGTACCGTTGTATGGGGGCTATACCAAAACATGGACCTATGTTGACGATGTTTGGTGGAGATGTTTCATGACCACTGAGAACCTCAAATGGCAAATTACAGCTAGTTCGGTTAAATATTGTAACTAAAATGCTCAAAATACCGAATATCGGGAGGTACGGTTATAAGGGGGCCATACCAAAACATGGACCTATGTTGACGATGTTTGGTGGAGATGTTTCATGACCACTGAGAACCTCAAATGTCAAATTGCAGATAGTTAGGTTACAAATTGTGGCTAAAATTCTCAAAATACCGAAAATCGAGAGGTACCGTTATATGGGGCTATACCAAAACATGGACCTATGTTGACGATGTTTGGTGGAGATATTTCATGAGCACTGAGAACCTCAAATGGCAAATTACAGCTAGTTCGGTTAAAAATTGTAGCTAAAATTTTCAAAATACCGAAAATCGGGAGGTACCGATATATGGGGGCTATACCAAAACATGGACCTATGTTGACGATGTTTCGTGGAGATGTTTCATGACCACTGAAAACCTCAAATGGTAAATTACAGCTAGTTCGCTTAAAAATTGTAGCTAAAATTCTCAAAATACCGAAAATCGGGAGGTACCGATATATGGGGGCTATACCACAACATGGACCTATGTTGACGACGTTTCGTGGAGATGTTTCATGACCCCTTAGAACCTCAAATGTCAAGTTGCAGATAGTTCGGTTACAAATTGTGGCTAAAATTCTCAAAATACCGAAAATCGGGAGGTACCGTTATATGGGGACTATACCAAAACATGGACCGATGCCTATATCCTTTGGGATATAAGTTTGTTGATCACTAGGAACCCTAAGTGCCAAATTATAGCTAATTCGGTCTTCAAATGTGTCGAAGAACGTCAAAATACCTCAAATCCGGAGGTACCGTTATATGGGGGCTATACCAAAGAGTGGACCGATATAGCCCATCTTCGAACTTGACCTGCCTATGGAAAAAAGACACTCGGGTGCAAAATTTCAGCACTCTATCTCAATTATTGTGGACGCTAGAGTGATTACAACAGACGGACAGACAGACGGACAGACGGAATTTTATCCTGATCAAGAATATATATACTTTATAGGGTCGCAAATGATTAGTTCGATGTGTTACAAACGGAATGACAAACTTAATATACCCTCCATACTATGGTGGAGGGTATAAAAAACATAAAAAATCGCCGGAGGGATTTTTTAATAAATCGCGATCAAAATTCACCATTTTAGGGGTTGTTTAGGTTTTAACGATTTTGCTTGGAAACCGCAAGCCGTATCGAAATAAGTCCAAAGAAAATGTTGGAGCTGTGAAAATTCTCTACAAGACTGACCTTTAGGTTTTTTCGTAGGTTTTACCATTTTTGAGATATAGAGGTTCAGTTAAAATTTTTAGGTTTTTATATTAAATGTTCAACTTAAATCGCGATTTATTTGAAAATCCCTCCGGCGATTTTCTTTTTTTTTTGTTTCTTGATATTTATCATCTATCATTGTATCATTGTAGTTTCAGAATCTGCAAAAACTTCACAGGTGTAAGCACCTTCCATTTAAAATTAGTAAAATTAGCCACACCGTGATAGTCTTCCTCGAACTTGGTTTAAGTTTGAGAGAAAATAATGCAAAGTTTGGAGCGATGCCAGTCACGCCTTTCGATAGTTATTATCCCTGACGAGCATCTCTACAGCCGCTTCTAATTAGCTGCTTTCACGGGTGTCTCTACTGACGCATTTGAAGGGTGCATCTGTAGACGTCGCACAGTGTCACGACCGTGGCCAAAAATGGTCAAAATCATGTACTTCGGAATACAAATTTATTGATGAGAATTTATAGTAAACATTTCAATTTGAAGGAATTTAAATTATGGTATTGATTTGTCAAGTAGTTTTGTCCGATAATTGTTGGAAATATGTATTTTTGTCCTTATTTTACTAAAATTAATAACTTGTATTATGCTCCAAAATTTTAATATTTAAAGTAACTTATCGTTATCAAATAAGTTTTTAAAATTGCTATGGATGTTTAAACATGGATTCAATTTTGTTTGGAAGTAAATAGTGATCATATGGCGTTTACAGCTACGCAAGTCTGTGGTACTTACTACATCGATTTTGTGAACCAAATTTTAAAATTAATGTAGTGGGAAAAAATTGTATAAAAGTTTATATCGATATTATTTGTTGTGAAAAGTGAGTACTTCAAACGTATAAAGTACAGTACATTATCAGTTTTGAATGACGATTTTTTGCAATTATCGATAACTGTCCAACCGGCCACAAAATTCAAAATACCGAAAATGGGGAGGTACGGTTCTATGGGGGCTATAGGAAGACGAAGGCCTATACTGACAGATTTCTGGTGGAAAGTCATAAGCTCCCAACGAAGACTTAATACCAATTTTCAGCCATTTCGGTGTGATATTCAGGCTAAAACCTCCAAAATACTGAAAATAGGTAGGTACCTTCCTATGGGGGCTATATGAAGGCGTAGACCTATGCAGACAAATTCAAGGTGAAAGTTGTATGCCCCCAACGAAGACTAAACACCAAATTTCAGCAATTTCGGTGTAATAATGAGGCTAACATCTTCAAAATACCGATAATCGGGAGGTATCGTTCTATGGAGGCTATATCAAAACGTGGACCTACACCCAAAATTCTCAGTTGGAATGTTTCATACCTCTGCTGAAGACTAACCACCAAATTTCAGTAATTTCTGTTGGTTGGTCATAATGACTAAAACTTTCAAAATACTGAAAATAGGGAGGTACGGTTCTATGGTGGCCACAGTTAATATGAACTCGCGACATAGTGCGTCGTGAATGGTGTCTCTGTAGACGCCGTGATGGACGTTCCGATAGAAACTACAGACTACAGCAGGGCCCTATTCCAAGAAACAACTTATCAACTTTTCATTTTGCACTAAGCAATATTTTTGAGAATTCGCAAATTTTTCCGTTCCACAGAACCCTTATTTTTGTTAAGTGATAAGTTGCTAATGATAAGTTGAGTTTGTTAAGTTTTCAAATGTTTGCTCTCTTTTTATACGCTCAGCATTTATGCTAACGAGGGTATATACACTTTCATACGGGCAACAAATGTGCCTCCTCGAAATAATGGTTTTGGACACGAAGTATGTTTGGATGAAATGTGTTTCAGACAATTTGGAGTCGATTGAGCAATGTCCGTCCGTCTGTCTGTCTGGCTGGCTGGAGCGCACGATAACTCTCGAACGGATGAACCGATTCGGTTCAAATTTTGGCATTCGTAATATTTTATCCAAACTTAGTTTAAGTACGAAGATGGGCTATATCGGTTTACTCCTTCCAGTACATTCCCCACAAAAGTTCGCAAATGTTCGGAAAATTTGTGCGCACGATAACTCATGAAGGGAGTAACCGATTTGGTCCATACTTTGCACATCCTAAAAAGTGTACCAGACTTAGATGAGGTTCTAATATGGTCTCATTCGGTTCACTCCTTCGGGTACCTTCCACACAAAATTTAGGATAAGTTCAGATTAGGACCTCCTCTCGAATCGCTTTGAATTTTGTTGCAGCAACTTGTATTCGCTGCCCCCATACGACCTTACAAGTTTCATTAGGGCAAGTCAATACTTCCTGAGAAAATAACCTTAAAAATGCAAAAAGCCCCTATGACACCGTGTGTAGTGGTTGGAGCGCAAGATAACTATCGAACAGATCTGCCGATTCGGTCCAAAATTTGGCATTCGTAATATTTTGTCCAAACATAGTTTAAGTTCGAAGATAAGCCATATCGGTCCACTCCTTCAGGTTCCTCCTCCACAAAAGTTCAAAAATGTTCGGAAAAACTGTGCGGACGATAACTCTTGAATAACCAGATATAGATCAGGTTCGAATATGGACTATATTTGTCCACTCCTTCGGGTACCTCCCACACAAAATTTCGGTTAAGTTCACTTTAAGACCTGCTCTCGAATCACTTTGATTTTTGTTGAAGCGATTTGCATTCGCTACCTCCACTACGATGGTACAAGTTTTTTCAGGGGCAAGTCCATATTTCTTGGGAAACCAGCCCGAAATGTGTAAAAACCCCTATGTCACCTTATTTGACAGTCGGAGAGCACGATAACTCTCGAATTGTTCAACCGATTTGGTCTTCGTCATATTATATCCAAACTTAGTTTCATGAGGCAATACCGGTTCACAACTTCGTGTACTTCACCCCAATATTTAAAAATGTCACTAAAATTCATCACGGCATCACTTTGGGGCAAGGGGGCAACCACTTTGGTGCAAACTTTTGATCTCCTAATATTTTGTCAAAATTTAGTTTAACTTCTAAAATGGCCCATATCGGTCCTCCCTAATGGTACCTCCCCCACAACATTCAACAATTGTGTTTTAGTGCAGTTAATTCCTAATCCACATTTTTGTCGGCAAGTTCAAATGTCCAAAAAGGGCCACAAAATTCTGAAAAGACCCTAAATACATTCGATCTGTCCGTAGGTGAAAGTTTCACTTCACATTGGCTGAGGGTATATATCTGTCGGCAAAGCCGACTGACACTTTTTTACTTGTTTTTGTAATTAAAACGCAAAAGTTCATTCATTCCAGCTACAGGAATTAGTTTTTGAGAAAATTTTTCCCAATGTGATAACTCTAGTGTATACCGTGCACCGAATCATATCTTCTCGACATACTACCCTGCCAGCAACTGAAAGTGAGTTTCGCACTCCCTCGCCTAAGAGGTCACTCCGGAGACACGTCAAGGAAGATCGTTGGTGAATGACACAAACAATTTCTATAGTCTTATTGTGATTACGTTTTATCACGTATGCCGACACTTCGGAGTGACTTCTGAGTGACTTTCAAGGCGATTGTTTACATGTATTTAATGATTCAACACCTTTGAACAGATATAGGACATTTTCTATCTGATGATTATATGAGGCGGTGGTGTAGTGGTAAGCATACTCGCTTTGCACTCAGAAGGTCCGTGTTCGTTTCCAAGTCAGGCAACGAAACATCACATTTTTTAAATGACAAAATTAATGTAGGCGGAAATTGCAAAGAACAATTTCTCTAAAAGAGAAGAAAAACAAAAAAATAAAAAAATTAATAAAAATAAAAAAAAAATAAATAAAAATAAATAGAAAAATTTCTAGGACTATCGCGGAAATGATCTTCTAGAAGTGTAGGAGTGGAGTGACTTCCAAGACGACACGCCGGCGTGGTTCATTTCTTCACAACGGAGGTCACTTCAGGGTGACTTCTGCGACTATCGCCGCGACTGTTTTCATCGTCCTGGGCGACACGCCTAAGTCACTTCCGCGATAGTTTTTGCTTGCAGGGTATGGCCACATAATCGCCTGCATATGTGGAACAACATTATTAACATAGATCTAGATATTATCGAACAAAAATGAATTTACTCCACATATGGATGCACAGATTGAGAGCATGAAAAATGTATTCTGACAATCTTCAGGTGTTTCACTTTTCGCATAGCCATCTATGGATGGCAACTACTTCATAGCCGCCATAATTGCTCGACAGTCATCCATATTCATTGCAACGAAGACAAATATGATGTTTGTGATGTTGTCGCTCATGTTAGCTGCTTAAAAGTGAGATTCGAGTTGATGATAACAGAAATATGTCAATAAAATTGTATTAAGTGCCACTTAACATCAGACAAAATCGAAGAAGATGAAGAGGAGTGTAGCAGACTGTGTGGAGATGGATGGATAGGCAGCCAAACATTAAATGTGGCACATTTAATGTCATAAATGTTAATTTTAATGTTATTAGCTAGCTGGTGGTTGGGGACTATGGCGGCGTTCAATGGCAGCATCATTTTTTATGATATGCTTAGACATGGGACTTGGCTTCTTTGTTACTGGCATTTTAGGTTACGGTGAAGTAAAACCTAATTAAGATAAGATATACTTTCCGTTTGTTTTATGATTATAAAAAATATAATTAATAATGATTTTTTTCTCAGGGTGTAAACTAATGTTTTCTTGTTCTTCGGCTTCTCGTTAGCATACGAAGGTGTTCTCTTTCGATTTCAATTTATATGCTAATATGAAATGGCCCATAAAACGTTGTTTTATGGTTTTATTAGAAAAAATTAATTTTTAGGTGTTTTTATTAGACAGGTGTCAGTCGGCTGGTTGCTTGGCCTGGCCTTTTGTGGCAAAATATCAATAACGAAACAATTTGTTGACTCATAATAATCATTAGAAGTATAAAGTTCGAGTAGATAGTAGTTGAAAATTAGGAGACTACAAAACCATTTCGGTTTCGTGAGTTCATTAGACACATTTTGATTTGAAATTCATTATTGTGAAATGTGAGTTGTTGGCTAGGTTTGGGCACTAAACTCCAAGATAACCAAATCCAATTCTCAATAACCATATTTTTATTGCTATAAAATCGAAACTAACCCACAATCATAATTCATACCCAAACCTAGATGCAACAAACCACTCAAAGATAAACATTTGTCACTTCGATGATCTTTGCCCAACCTCTTAACTAAAGCTAGCAGAACATAAATTATCCTCGAGAATATTACCTTAACTAGAAGCACATCAAGATTCTCCCTTTTTTGCAATTTGTCTTAATCAGTTTCATCGTTTTTCGTTATCTTAACGTTTGCCATTTAGCCAAACAAGCAACGAACCAACCAGTCAGTCAACCAGCCATCCAGCCGTTTTCAATTAACTGACAAATTCAAATATTTAACCATCACTCAGAGAAATGACACCGTTGACTTCCGTGACACCTACACATAGAGGCGCTAATGGCAACATTACCTGTAGCATCGTGGATAACTGCATCCAATCCATTCCACTATGAGATTTGTTGCCCCTATTTTGCTTGCTTATATCTTCTTCCTCCTCTTCTCTGCGTCTTGTAGATGCTCGTCTCCTTTTGTTTGACTTGACACATTCTTGAGTGGCAGTAATGCTGCCGACACCATTAACAACAATTTTATCAGCGCAAGAAGCCGGTGAATAAAAAAACAAACAACTAGAAAATGAAAATATCTTATAAGAATTTCTAAAGACTATCTACCGCATCACATTGCAGCGGCAGCAGCAGCTATGTAAGTGGAGTGGATAGTCAACTTTGGTTGGAGTACGATCTATTATAGAAATGAATTCGTGGTATGCAATGAATGCAAATGTTTTGGAGGTGAAGAAATGTGAACACAGGTTGTATGGGAAAGTGAAGAAGCAGGTCAAATAAGCACACTTGGATTTTTTAAAGAATATTTTTCACTCACCATCGCAAAAATAAACGTGGATTTTTTAAAGAATATTTTTCACTCACCATCGCAAAAATAAACGTGGATTTTTTAAAGAATATTTTTCACTCACCATCGCAAAAATAAACGTGGATTTTTTAAAGAATATTTTTCACTCACCATCGCAAAAATAAACGTGGATTTTTTAAAGAATATTTTTCACTCACCATCGCAAAAATAAACGTGGATTTTTTAAAGAATATTTTTCACTCACCATCGCAAAAATAAACGTGGATTTTTTAAAGAATATTTTTCACTCACCATCGCAAAAATAAACGTGGATTTTTTAAAGAATATTTTTCACTCACCATCGCAAAAATAAACGTGGATTTTTTAAAGAATATTTTTCACTCACCATCGCAAAAATAAACGTGGATTTTTTAAAGAATATTTTTCACTCACCATCGCAAAAATAAACGTGGATTTTTTAAAGAATATTTTTCACTCACCATCGCAAAAATAAACCTGGATTTTTTAAAGAATATTTTTCACTCACCATCGCAAAAATAAACGTGGATTTTTTAAAGAATATTTTTCACTCACCATCGCTAAAATAAACGTGGATTTTTTAAAGAATATTTTTCACTCACCATCGCTAAAATAAACGTGGATTTTTTAAAGAATATTTTTCACTCACCATCGCAAAAAAAAACGTGGATTTTTTAAAGAATATTTTTCACTCACCATCGCAAAAATAAACGTGGATTTTTTAAAGAATATTTTTCACTCACCATCGCAAAAATAAACGTGGATTTTTTAAAGAATATTTTTCACTCACCATCGCAAAAATAAACGTGGATTTTTTAAAGAATATTTTTCACTCACCATCGCAAAAATAAACGTGGATTTTTTAAAGAATATTTTTCACTCACCATCGCAAAAATAAACGTGGATTTTTTAAAGAATATTTTTCACTCACCATCGCAAAAATAAACGTGGATTTTTTAAAGAATATTTTTCACTCACCATCGCAAAAATAAACGTGGATTTTTTAAAGAATATTTTTCACTCACCATCGCAAAAATAAACGTGGATTTTTTAAAGAATATTTTTCACTCACCATCGCAAAAATAAACGTGGATTTTTTAAAGAATATTTTTCACTCACCATCGCAAAAATAAACGTGGATTTTTTAAAGAATATTTTTCACTCACCATCGCAAAAATAAACGTGGATTTTTTAAAGAATATTTTTCACTCACCATCGCAAAAATAAACGTGGATTTTTTAAAGAATATTTTTCACTCACCATCGCAAAAATAAACGTGGATTTTTTAAAGAATATTTTTCACTCACCATCGCAAAAATAAACGTGGATTTTTTAAAGAATATTTTTCACTCACCATCGCAAAAATAAACGTGGATTTTTTAAAGAATATTTTTCACTCACCATCGCAAAAATAAACGTGGATTTTTTAAAGAATATTTTTCACTCACCATCGCAAAAATAAACGTGGATTTTTTAAAGAATATTTTTCACTCACCATCGCAAAAATAAACGTGGATTTTTTAAAGAATATTTTTCACTCACCATCGCAAAAATAAACGTGGATTTTTTAAAGAATATTTTTCACTCACCATCGCAAAAATAAACGTGGATTTTTTAAAGAATATTTTTCACTCACCATCGCAAAAATAAACGTGGATTTTTTAAAGAATATTTTTCACTCACCATCGCAAAAATAAACGTGGATTTTTTAAAGAATATTTTTCACTCACCATCGCAAAAATAAACGTGGATTTTTTAAAGAATATTTTTCACTCACCATCGCAAAAATAAACGTGGATTTTTTAAAGAATATTTTTCACTCACCATCGCAAAAATAAACGTGGATTTTTTAAAGAATATTTTTCACTCACCATCGCAAAAATAAACGTGGATTTTTTAAAGAATATTTTTCACTCACCATCGCAAAAATAAACGTGGATTTTTTAAAGAATATTTTTCACTCACCATCGCAAAAATAAACGTGGATTTTTTAAAGAATATTTTTCACTCACCATCGCAAAAATAAACGTGGATTTTTTAAAGAATATTTTGCACTCACCATCGCAAAAATAAACGTGGATTTTTTAAAGAATATTTTTCACTCACCATCGCAAAAATAAACGTGGATTTTTTAAAGAATATTTTTCACTCACCATCGCAAAAATAAACGTGGATTTTTTAAAGAATATTTTTCACTCACCATCGCAAAAATAAACGTGGATTTTTTAAAGAATATTTTTCACTCACCATCGCAAAAATAAACGTGGATTTTTTAAAGAATATTTTTCACTCACCATCGCAAAAATAAACGTGGATTTTTTAAAGAATATTTTTCACTCACCATCGCAAAAATAAACGTGGATTTTTTAAAGAATATTTTTCACTCACCATCGCAAAAATAAACGTGGATTTTTTAAAGAATATTTTTCACTCACCATCGCAAAAATAAACGTGGATTTTTTAAAGAATATTTTTCACTCACCATCGCAAAAATAAACGTGGATTTTTTAAAGAATATTTTTCACTCACCATCGCAAAAATAAACGTGGATTTTTTAAAGAATATTTTTCACTCACCATCGCAAAAATAAACGTGGATTTTTTAAAGAATATTTTTCACTCACCATCGCAAAAATAAACGTGGATTTTTTAAAGAATATTTTTCACTCACCATCGCAAAAATAAACGTGGATTTTTTAAAGAATATTTTTCACTCACCATCGCAAAAATAAACGTGGATTTTTTAAAGAATATTTTTCACTCACCATCGCAAAAATAAACGTGGATTTTTTAAAGAATATTTTTCACTCACCATCGCAAAAATAAACGTGGATTTTTTAAAGAATATTTTTCACTCACCATCGCAAAAATAAACGTGGATTTTTTAAAGAATATTTTTCACTCACCATCGCAAAAATAAACGTGGATTTTTTAAAGAATATTTTTCACTCACCATCGCAAAAATAAACGTGGATTTTTTAAAGAATATTTTTCACTCACCATCGCAAAAATAAACGTGGATTTTTTAAAGAATATTTTTCACTCACCATCGCAAAAATAAACGTGGATTTTTTAAAGAATATTTTTCACTCACCATCGCAAAAATAAACGTGGATTTTTTAAAGAATATTTTTCACTCACCATCGCAAAAATAAACGTGGATTTTTTAAAGAATATTTTTCACTCACCATCGCAAAAATAAACGTGGATTTTTTAAAGAATATTTTTCACTCACCATCGCAAAAATAAACGTGGATTTTTTAAAGAATATTTTTCACTCACCATCGCAAAAATAAACGTGGATTTTTTAAAGAATATTTTTCACTCACCATCGCAAAAATAAACGTGGATTTTTTAAAGAATATTTTTCACTCACCATCGCAAAAATAAACGTGGATTTTTTAAAGAATATTTTTCACTCACCATCGCAAAAATAAACGTGGATTTTTTAAAGAATATTTTTCACTCACCATCGCAAAAATAAACGTGGATTTTTTAAAGAATATTTTTCACTCACCATCGCAAAAATAAACGTGGATTTTTTAAAGAATATTTTTCACTCACCATCGCAAAAATAAACGTGGATTTTTTAAAGAATATTTTTCACTCACCATCGCAAAAATAAACGTGGATTTTTTAAAGAATATTTTTCACTCACCATCGCAAAAATAAACGTGGATTTTTTAAAGAATATTTTTCACTCACCATCGCAAAAATAAACGTGGATTTTTTAAAGAATATTTTTCACTCACCATCGCAAAAATAAACGTGGATTTTTTAAAAAATATTTTTCACTCACCATCGCAAAAATAAACGTGGATTTTTTAAAGAATATTTTTCACTCACCATCGCAAAAATAAACGTGGATTTTTTAAAGAATATTTTTCACTCACCATCGCAAAAATAAACGTGGATTTTTTAAAGAATATTTTTCACTCACCATCGCAAAAATAAACGTGGATTTTTTAAAGAATATTTTTCACTCACCATCGCAAAAATAAACGTGGATTTTTTAAAGAATATTTTTCACTCACCATCGCAAAAATAAACGTGGATTTTTTAAAGAATATTTTTCACTCACCATCGCAAAAATAAACGTGGATTTTTTAAAGAATATTTTTCACTCACCATCGCAAAAATAAACGTGGATTTTTTAAAGAATATTTTTCACTCACCATCGCAAAAATAAACGTGGATTTTTTAAAGAATATTTTTCACTCACCATCGCAAAAATAAACGTGGATTTTTTAAAGAATATTTTTCACTCACCATCGCAAAAATAAACGTGGATTTTTTAAAGAATATTTTTCACTCACCATCGCAAAAATAAACGTGGATTTTTTAAAGAATATTTTTCACTCACCATCGCAAAAATAAACGTGGATTTTTTAAAGAATATTTTTCACTCACCATCGCAAAAATAAACGTGGATTTTTTAAAGAATATTTTTCACTCACCATCGCAAAAATAAACGTGGATTTTTTAAAGAATATTTTTCACTCACCATCGCAAAAATAAACGTGGATTTTTTAAAGAATATTTTTCACTCACCATCGCAAAAATAAACGTGGATTTTTTAAAGAATATTTTTCACTCACCATCGCAAAAATAAACGTGGATTTTTTAAAGAATATTTTTCACTCACCATCGCAAAAATAAACGTGGATTTTTTAAAGAATATTTTTCACTCACCATCGCAAAAATAAACGTGGATTTTTTAAAGAATATTTTTCACTCACCATCGCAAAAATAAACGTGGATTTTTTAAAGAATATTTTTCACTCACCATCGCAAAAATAAACGTGGATTTTTTAAAGAATATTTTTCACTCACCATCGCAAAAATAAACGTGGATTTTTTAAAGAATATTTTTCACTCACCATCGCAAAAATAAACGTGGATTTTTTAAAGAATATTTTTCACTCACCATCGCAAAAATAAACGTGGATTTTTTAAAGAATATTTTTCACTCACCATCGCAAAAATAAACGTGGATTTTTTAAAGAATATTTTTCACTCACCATCGCAAAAATAAACGTGGATTTTTTAAAGAATATTTTTCACTCACCATCGCAAAAATAAACGTGGATTTTTTAAAGAATATTTTTCACTCACCATCGCAAAAATAAACGTGGATTTTTTAAAGAATATTTTTCACTCACCATCGCAAAAATAAACGTGGATTTTTTAAAGAATATTTTTCACTCACCATCGCAAAAATAAACGTGGATTTTTTAAAGAATATTTTTCACTCACCATCGCAAAAATAAACGTGGATTTTTTAAAGAATATTTTTCACTCACCATCGCAAAAATAAACGTGGATTTTTTAAAGAATATTTTTCACTCACCATCGCAAAAATAAACGTGGATTTTTTAAAGAATATTTTTCACTCACCATCGCAAAAATAAACGTGGATTTTTTAAAGAATATTTTTCACTCACCATCGCAAAAATAAACATGGATTTTTTAAAGAATATTTTTCACTCACCATCGCAAAAATAAACGTGGATTTTTTAAAGAATATTTTTCACTCACCATCGCAAAAATAAACGTGGATTTTTTTAAGAATATTTTTTCAACAACGTGGATTTTTAAAGAATATTTTTTTCAACAACATGGATTTTTAAAGAATATTTTTTTCAACAACGTGGATTTTTAATTTTTTTTTTAAAAAACGTGGATTTTTTTAAAGAATATTTTTCATCCAATAAACCTGGATTTTTTAAACAATATTTTTCATCCAATAAACCTGGATTTTTAAACAACATTTTTCATCCAATAAACTTGGATTTTTTAAAGAATATTTTTCAACCTCCCAACAGTACGTGGATTTTTTAAAGAATATTTTTCAAGCTCCCAACAGTACGTGGATTTTTTAAAGAATATTTTTCAAGCTCCCAACAGTACGTGGATTTTTTTAAAGAATATTTTTCAAGCTCCCAACAGTACGTGGATTTTTTTAAAGAATATTTTTCAAGCTCCCAACAGTACGTGGATTTTTTAAAGAATATTTTTCAAGCTCCCAACAGTACGTGGATTTTTTAAAGAATGTTTTTCAAGCTCCCAACAGTACGTGGATTTTTTAAAGAATATGTTTCAAGCTCCCAACAGTACGTGGATTTTTTAAAGAATATTTTTCAACCTCCCAACAGTACGTGGATTTTTTAAAGAATATTTTTCAACCTCCCAACAGTACGTGGATTTTTTAAAGAATATTTTTCAACCTCCCAACAGTACGTGGATTTTTTAAAGAATATTTTTCAACCTCCCAACAGTACGTGGATTTTTTAAAGAATATTTTTCAACCTCCCAACAGTACGTGGATTTTTTAAAGAATATTTTTCAACCTCCCAACAGTACGTGGATTTCCTAAAGAATATTTTTCAAGCTCCCAACAGTACGTGGATTTTTTAAAGAATATTTTTCAAGCTCCCAACAGTACGTGGATTTCCTAAAGAATATTTTTCAAGCTCCCAACAGTACGTGGATTTTTTAAAGAATATTTTTCAAGCTCCCAACAGTACGTGGATTTTTTAAAGAATATTTTTCAAGCTCCCAACAGTACGTTTATTTTTTAAAGAATATTTTTCAAGCTCCCAACAGTACGTGGATTTTTTAAAGAATATTTTTCAAGCTCCCAACAGTACGTGGATTTTTTAAAGAATATTTTTCAAGCTCCCAACAGTACGTGGATTTTTTAAAGAATATTTTTCAAGCTCCTAACAGTACATGGATTTTTTAAAGAATATTTTTCAAGCTCCCAACAGTACGTGGATTTTTTTAAGAATATTTTTCAAGCTCCCAACAGTACGTGGATTTTTTTAAGAATATTTTTCAAGCTCCCAACAGTACGTGGATTTTTTTAAGAATATTTTTCAAGCTCCCAACAGTACGTGGATTTTTTAAAGAATATTTTTCAAGCTCCCAACAGTACGTGGATTTTTTTAAGAATATTTTTCAAGCTCCCAACAGTACGTGGATTTTTTAAAGAACATTTTTCAAGCTCCCAACAGTACGTGGATTTTTTAAAGAATATTTTTCAAGCTATGAACAGTACCTGGACTTGTTTTAAGAATATTTTTCAAGCTAGAACAGGAACTGGGCTTTTTTTTAAGAATATTTTTCAAGCTAGAACAGGACCTGGGCTTTTTTAAGAATATTTTTCAAGCTATGAACGGTATCTGGATTTTTTAAAGAATATTTGTTAAGCTTCGTATAAGCGTTGTCATTGAAATTAAATTTGTTTACAGAGACTGTTGGACAAATGTATTTTTTTTTCTATTTTTTCTTTATGCCATCAAGCAAAACCAGGCCAGTCTATTAATCACCAATCGATTTTCACTTCATACACTTAGTCGTCGTAGATCGATCGATTCAAACCAATCCCACATTCAAACCAAAACTGTGGTAGGTAGTATTAAATGAAACGCTTAGGCTTTCTTGCTTTACTAAGCGTGTAATTAACGCAAACATTATTGGCGGTATGTAAATAACAAACCCGCGGTGGAATTTGTAGACAAATGCCATGCATCAGCATGCGATTTACAAAGACGATGAGGAAGACCAACCAGTCATGAAGTTGTTGATAATTTGCAGACGCTTACCACCACGGCATGGTTAATTGTGACTTATGCTAAGCACACGCTTCATTGCACTTGCTAACATGCGGTGGTGGGGTGTGGTGTGCCATACAAATTTGTCATTGGGACATTGTTGTTGTTGCAGGCTGGTTTTCATTGAACTTCCTTCTTCAATTTTCAATTGTAAGAAGGTTTACATGTGTTTTAAATATGACTGACTGGTGGTAACGTCCACTGACAATCATTGTCATGAACTACTTGTTTGCTGGTAAGGCGCTAGCTACTCTCCCCGGGCTGATTTGTGGTCTACGCTTCAAATGGCTACTTCTTGACATAGTAGAGAAGCCCGGTCTTTGGACTGGTTTTTGTCATTCCTTTGTGGTTGCACTTCATTGATTTGGATTCCATACGCTGGTGGTGACCGGTATTGATAGACATTCTTTTATCTGCTGTCCGCAGCATTGTCATTGATATTAGCAATGACTATTGAAGGAAATTGTTATAGAGACAGGAACAGTGGAGGGTTTTTTTAAATATGCAAAAAATGGGTCCTTGGTGTATTTTTTTTTTTTTTTTTTTTTTTTTTTTTTTTGGAAGCAAACACTTAATCGGTTTTTAGGGATGGTACAAAACAGATTCGTTTATTTTTGAAAAAACACATAGGCATCCCGTAGGTTCCCACTGTTCCATACAAAGTAGCCTTTACTGCTGATACTGAAGTCAACCAAACCTTTTAACCATTCTTCTAAATGTTGTTCCAAACGGCTAAACGACGACAAACTGCTTTGCATGTCAGACATTTTTCTACCTCCACTTTTCAGGTTGTTGTTTTTATGGCCACTGATAATGTTGTTGTCAATATTGTTATTGTTATGGATGTAAAGAAACGTGTAATTTGTCATAAGTATTTGATTGACATGATTCCAATGGATACAACAATGAAAAAACAGCAAGCAAATGCCTTTCAACATTCCAGACAATAGCTATTGGCAGCCACAGCATATAATTTCTATAAATATATTTAGAGGGGTGTTGGTACGTCACACATGGGTGTTGGCTTCAATTCATCTACCATCTAGTTTGAAAGAGGGTTATGGTTGTCGTGAAGAAAACCTTAACGTAATGGTTATACACCTCATTACCTCGCAACGGAACGGATGTAAAGATTTTCTTAAAACTTAATGATGCTTAAAATTGTTATGGCAAAGAAATTATCATAAAGCGCAATCATAAGCGTTTAAGACAAATTCAAATTATGTGGATTTTTAAAGACAATTTTGTGGGCCTAACCCTAATCTAAAAGCGTGGATTTTAAAAGACAATTTTGTGGGCCTAACTCTGCTCTATAAGCGTGGATTTTTAAAGACAATTTTGTGGGCCTAACTCTGCTCTATAAGCGTGGATTTTTAAAGACAATTTTGTGGGCCTAACTTTGCTCTATAAGCGTGGATTTTTAAAGACAATTTTGTGGGCCTTACTCTGCTCTATAAGCGTGGATTTTTAAAGACAATTTTGTGGGCCTAACTCTGCTCTATATAATAATTTATAATAATTGTTCCACAAACATTCCATAAGGGACAAGGGAGACTTCTCTCATATCAATGAGTGCACCCCGATTCATATTAGCTCAATGATATGGGACCTACAGTTTATCGCCGAGTCCGAACGGCGTGTCTAAGACACCACTTTTGTAGAGAAGTTTTACATGGCTGAAATACTCAGGAAATGTCGCCAACATTACTGAGGGGTATTTTGCCACCGTTGAAAAGTGTTTTGATGTTGCCTGGCCGGGGAATCGAACCCACGACCTAATGTGTGCAAAGCGGGTGTGCATACCATTGCACCCCGGTGGCACCCATCTCTGCTCTATAAGCGTGGATTTTTAAAGACAATTTTGTGAGCCTAACTCTGCTCTATAAGCGTGGATTTTTAAAGACAATTTTGTGAGCCTAACTCTGCTCTATAAGCGTGGATTTTTAAAGACAATTTTGTGGGCCTAACTCTGCTCTATAAGCGTGGATTTTTAAAGACAATTTTGTGGGCCTAACTCTGCTCTATAAGCGTGGATTTTTAAAGATAATTTTGTGGGCCTAACTCTGCTCTATAAGCGTGGATTTTTTAAGACAATTTTGTGGGCCTAACTCTGCTCTATAAGCGAGGATTTTTAAAGACAATTTTGTGGGCCTAACTCTGCTCTATAAGCGTGGATTTTTAAAGACAATTTTGTGGGCCTAACTCTGCTCTATAAGCGTGGATTTTTAAAGACAATTTTGTGGGCCTAACTCTGCTCTATAAGCGTGGATTTTTAAAGACAATTTTGTGGGCCTAACTCTGCTCTATAAGCGTGGATTTTTAAAGACAATTTTGTGGGCCTAACTCTGCTCTATAAGCGTGGATTTTTAAAGACAATTTTGTGGGCCTAACTCTGCTCTATAAGCGTGGATTTTTAAAGACAATTTTGTGGGCCTAACTCTGCTCTATAAGCGTGGATTTTTAAAGACAATTTTGTGGGCCTAACTCTGCTCTATAAGCGTGGATTTTTAAAGACAATTTTGTGGGCCTAACTCTGCTCTATAAGCGTGGATTTTTAAAGACAATTTTGTGGGCCTAACTCTGCTCTATAAGCGTGGATTTTTAAAGACAATTTTGTGGGCCTAACTCTGCTCTATAAGCGTGGATTTTTAAAGACAATTTTGTGGGCCTAACTCTGCTCTATAAGCGTGGATTTTTAAAGACAATTTTGTGGGCCTAACTCTGCTCTATAAGCGTGGATTTTTAAAGACAATTTTGTGGGCCTAACTCTGCTCTATAAGCGTGGATTTTTAAAGACAATTTTGTGGGCCTAACTCTGCTCTATAAGCGTGGATTTTTAAAGACAATTTTGTGGGCCTAACTCTGCTCTATAAGCGTGGATTTTTAAAGACAATTTTGTGGGCCTAACTCTGCTCTATAAGCGTGGATTTTTAAAGACAATTTTGTGGGCCTAACTCTGCTCTATAAGCGTGGATTTTTAAAGACAATTTTGTGGGCCTAACTCTGCTCTATAAGCGTGGATTTTTAAAGACAATTTTGTGGGCCTAACTCTGCTCTATAAGCGTGGATTTTTAAAGACAATTTTGTGGGCCTAACTCTGCTCTATAAGCGTGGATTTTTAAAGACAATTTTGTGGGCCTAACTCTGCTCTATAAGCGTGGATTTTTAAAGACAATTTTGTGGGCCTAACTCTGCTCTATAAGCGTGGATTTTTAAAGACAATTTTGTGGGCCTAACTCTGCTCTATAAGCGTGGATTTTTAAAGACAATTTTGTGGGCCTAACTCTGCTCTATAAGCGTGGATTTTTAAAGACAATTTTGTGGGCCTAACTCTGCTCTATAAGCGTGGATTTTTAAAGACAATTTTGTGGGCCTAACTCTGCTCTATAAGCGTGGATTTTTAAAGACAATTTTGTGGGCCTAACTCTGCTCTATAAGCGTGGATTTTTAAAGACAATTTTGTGGGCCTAACTCTGCTCTATAAGCGTGGATTTTTAAAGACAATTTTGTGGGCCTAACTCTGCTCTATAAGCGTGGATTTTTAAAGACAATTTTGTGGGCCTAACTCTGCTCTATAAGCGTGGATTTTTAAAGACAATTTTGTGGGCCTAACTCTGCTCTATAAGCGTGGATTTTTAAAGACAATTTTGTGGGCCTAACTCTGCTCTATAAGCGTGGATTTTTAAAGACAATTTTGTAGCCCTAATTCTGCTCTATAAGCGTGGATTTTTAAAGACAATTTTGTGGGCCTAACTCTGCTCTATAAGCGTGGATTTTTAAAGACAATTTTGTGGGCCTAACTCTGCTCTATAAGCGTGGATTTTTAAAGACAATTTTGTGGGCCTAACTCTGCTCTATAAGCGTGGATTTTTAAAGACAATTTTGTGGGCCTACCTCTGATCTATAAGCGTGGATTTTTAAAGACAATTTTGTGGGCCTAACTCTGCTCTATAAGCGTGGATTTTTAAAGACAATTTTGTGGGCCTAACTCTGCTCTATAAGCGTGGATTTTTAAAGACAATTTTGTAGCCCTAATTCTGCTCTATAAGCGTGGATTTTTAAAGACAATTTTGTGGGCCTAACTCTGCTCTATAAGCGTGGATTTTTAAAGACAATTTTGTGGGCCTAACTCTGCTCTATAAGCGTGGATTTTTAAAGACAATTTTGTGGGCCTAACTCTGCTCTATAAGCGTGGATTTTTAAAGACAATTTTGTGGGCCTAACTCTGCTCTATAAGCGTGGATTTTTAAAGACAATTTTGTGGGCCTAACTCTGCTCTATAAGCGTGGATTTTTAAAGACAATTTTGTGGGCCTAACTCTGCTCTGTAAGCGTGGATTTTTAAAGACAATTTTGTGGGCCTAACTCTGCTCTGTAAGCGTGGATTTTTAAAGACAATTTTGTGGGCCTAACTCTGCTCTATAAGCGTGGATTTTTAAAGACAATTTTGTGGGCCTAACTCTGCTCTATAAGCGTGGATTTTTAAAGACAATTTTGTGGGCCTAACTCTGCTCTATAAGCGTGGATTTTTAAAGACAATTTTGTGGGCCTAACTCTGCTCTATAAGCGTGGATTTTTAAAGACAATTTTGTGGGCCTAACTCTGCTCTATAAGCGTGGATTTTTAAAGACAATTTTGTGGGCCTAACTCTGCTCTATAAGCGTGGATTTTTAAAGACAATTTTGTGGGCCTAACTCTGCTCTATAAGCGTGGATTTTTAAAGACAATTTTGTGGGCCTAACTCTGCTCTATAAGCGTGGATTTTTAAAGACAATTTTGTGGGCCTAACTCTGCTCTATAAGCGTGGATTTTTAAAGACAATTTTGTGGGCCTAACTCTGCTCTATAAGCGTGGATTTTTAAAGACAATTTTGTGGGCCTAACTCTGCTCTATAAGCGTGGATTTTTAAAGACAATTTTGTGGGCCTAACTCTGCTCTATAAGCGTGGATTTTTAAAGACAATTTTGTGGGCCTAACTCTGCTCTATAAGCGTGGATTTTTAAAGACAATTTTGTGGGCCTAACTCTGCTCTATAAGCGTGGATTTTTAAAGACAATTTTGTGGGCCTAACTCTGCTCTATAAGCGTGGATTTTTAAAGACAATTTTGTGGGCCTAACTCTGCTCTATAAGCGTGGATTTTTAAAGACAATTTTGTGGGCCTTACTCTGCTCTATAAGCGTGGATTTTTAAAGACAATTTTGTGGGCCTAACTCTGCTCTATAAGCGTGGATTTTTAAAGACAATTTTGTGGGCCTAACTCTGCTCTATAAGCGTGGATTTTTAAAGACAATTTTGTGGGCCTAACTCTGCTCTATAAGCGTGGATTTTTAAAGACAATTTTGTGGGCCTAACTCTGCTCTATAAGCGTGGATTTTTAAAGACAATTTTGTGGGCCTAACTCTGCTCTATAAGCGTGGATTTTTAAAGACAATTTTGTGGGCCTAACTCTGCTCTATAAGCGTGGATTTTTAAAGACAATTTTGTGGGCCTAACTCTGCTCTATAAGCGTGGATTTTTAAAGACAATTTTGTGGGCCTAACTCTGCTCTATAAGCGTGGATTTTTAAAGACAATTTTGTGGGCCTAACTCTGCTCTATAAGCGTGGATTTTTAAAGACAATTTTGTGGGCCTAACTCTGCTCTATAAGCGAGGATTTTTAAAGACAATTTTGTGGGCCTAACTCTGCTCTATAAGCGTGGATTTTTAAAGACAATTTTGTGGGCCTAACTCTGCTCTATAAGCGAGGATTTTTAAAGACAATTTTGTGGGCCTAACTCTGCTCTATAAGCGTGGATTTTTAAAGACAATTTTGTGGGCCTAACTCTGCTCTATAAGCGTGGATTTTTAAAGACAATTTTGTGGGCCTAACTCTGCTCTATAAGCGTGGATTTTTAAAGACAATTTTGTGGGCCTAACTCTGCTCTATAAGCGTGGATTTTTAAAGACCTGACCTAACCCTGCTCGTTAATAGTGAAATTTTAATTATACTTTTTAGGCCTAATTCTGCCCTATAAGCGTTGTTTTTTAAACTAAATTTTGTGTTCCTAACTCAGGTCTATAAGCGTAGATTTTTAAAGACAATTTTGTAGCCCTAATTTTGTCCTATAAGCGTGGACTTTTAGAGACAAATTTGTAGCCCTAATTTTGCCCTATAAGCGTGGACTTATAGAGACAATTTTGTAGCCCTAATTTGGCCCTATAAGCGAGGGCTTTTAAAGACAATTTTGTAGCCCTAACTTTGCCCTATAAGCGTGGACTTTTAAAGACAATTTTGTAGCCCTGATTTTGTCCTATAAGCGTGGACTTTTAAAGACAATTTTGTAGCCCTAATTTTGCCCTATAAGCGTGGAGGTTTAAAGACAATTTTGTGGGCCTAATTTTGCCCTATAAGCGTGGACTTTTAAAGACAATTTTGTAGCCCTAATTTTGCCCTATAAGCGTGGAGGTTTAAAGACAATTTTGTGGGCCTAATTTTGCCCTATAAGCGTGGACTTTTAAAGACAATTTTGTAGCCCTAATTTTGCCCTATAAGCGTGGAGATTTAAAGACAATTTTGTGGGCCTATTTCTGCTCTATAAGAGTGGAGATTTAAAGACAGTTTTGTACAACTACCTCTGCTTCTTACGCGTGGATTTTTATTGCTGTATTCAATTCTTTTGCGTGTCATTTCTTTTTACGGAATTATCTTCCTCCCAGCTATGTAATTTCCTTTATAATTCAATATTGCAATGACAATATCATTATTCCTGGACATTATCTCTTCGATATAAAAATATCTACTGCGTAATGAACGACAAACACAGGCTAATCATTTCGCAAGGATAATTTTTGTTTTTGGGTTTATGACTGTATTGCCTGCAGCCTTAGTTTAGTAGTTAGCATCAACATGGTCATCAGCAAATGTTTGTAATAAAATAAGCAATGCACGATATACCCTCTTCAATGCTACCACCGTTCCACTTCGTTCCAAATTGATAACAATGACAAAGAACTTTAGCATTGTCCCACCAGTTCAGCACCGTCCAGTTCAGTGATATCTTTACTTCCACTTTTACGTTCGTCTGCCTTATTCAATGCAGAAAGTAAGAATGTTTCTTTACGGCTGCGAGCTTTTGCCATGATATTTTCCAACATTATTATCATGCATAACTTATTGACTTAACACGAAGGTTGTTTATGCCATACATTACCAATTAACTACTCTCGATAACCATTCGACCATAATGGAAGTTTTACTGTTTATATTTCTGACCATAGTTCGACCCCCGCCCGCAAGCACCGCTACAATGAGTCAAGCGTATTAAAATTCCTGGTCACTGGGTTTCTGCAACGACGACTCCCTCTTTGTTTCAGCTGGCCACAATACAAACATGAGGTCGCTCATAACCAAAGATGCCCATGGAAGTCACTGCCTTGTAATGCCACAGCAAGAACTATTCAGTCATATAGGATAAACAAAACCAAACCGAACAGAACACAACAGAAATGAAACCCCAAGCCAATATCAGGGACAACACGACACAAGCCACTTGTATTGGGAAACTGAAACAGAAACTGAAATACAACAAAGATAATTATTGAACATGTAAACGGCTGAAATTTTTATGTATCGTAACGTAGAGGACATCCGTTGGCTAGGCAAGGAATGGGTATTGGCGTTTGGGGTTGGGGGCGATAGTACGTATGCCTTTTGCACACCATCAACCATTCAACTGCAAATGTTTAATTTTCTCTTCTACGTCTTGGACTTACGTCCCGATTTCTTATTACCACCTCCAACACCAGCGCACCCCACATTAACAACGGCATTCAACTTCAACTCTTGGCCCGTCATCGTTAACATTTCCGATAAATGAAAACAATAAACAAACAATGAATAAAAATTGTGTTTATTTAACCACTTATATGTTATTACAGAAATGGTCACTAGATAAAGAATACCCGAACAACAGCAACAACAAAGACATTCAGCGTATGGGGCCAGCAATAAACTTAAATTCTGGGTCACAGTGTTACATAAAAAAATAATAAAAGGATTCAAATTCATTAAAATTCAATAATCTGGTCTATAATCGGGGATTTTTAATGAATATTCGTGGCGCTGACTCTGTCAAAAATCGTGGATTTTCAAAGACTACCTTGTAGAACTAACTCTAAACCAAAAATCTTGGATTTTTACAAACAAAAAAATAGGCTTCTTTGTACTCTATAATCTGTTCATAACAGTGGATTTTAAAGACAAGACATGAAGTTCAAAGTCTGGAGGATGGACAATTTCTTTTGGGGATGAAAACTCTTGGTGAGTTATAAGAACACAGAAGGAAATATCCGAAATTTTGAGTTATGATGTGATGGATATTTTCCTGGAGACCCCATAAGCCGTCTGGAAGCAGCGTATATTTTTATTCGTTGTGGTTTTTGCTTATTTTCAAAATAAAATTTCTTTAGTCAAATTAAAAGATGATCATCTTTTTTCGTAGAACATTTCGACTATCTAAATCGCTTCCTTTAATATCCTTTTCGTCCTTTATTTCAAGAACCGCAATAAATGTACTACAAGTTGCAATTTTTCAGCTTCGGTTCCTAAAGGCATGAAATCGATATCATCTTGGTTATGCGATGTTTTTTCACTTTTATACAAATTTTCTTCATACAACCCTATATGTATATACTTTACTTACTTATTTAGCTGGCTTTTTACTGAACATTTGCTCCATAAGCCGAACTAATAATAACTAACTAATAATAGTTCCAATCCTCTCTGTTTGCTGCTGTATTTTCCCAATCTTTGATGTGTAGCTTTCTGATATCAACCCTATATCCATTTATTTCAATATATTCCTTTTAACCTATTGATGATCTAGATTTCTCGCAGCCATTAAATATATTGAACACAATTTGATCACGTTTTGCCGAGCACTGTAATCATTGTTTTTTGAAATACAGATCTGGATATCCGAATTTTGGAACCGGTTATTTTGATATTAAAACCTTATTTTTTTAAATCGAATAAGCGTTTATGTATGTATATGATATGTTATTTTAAAAATAAGCAAAAACAACAGCGAAGAAAGATATAAACCTGGGTCAAGACGGCTTATAGGATCTTTAGCAACATATTCAACACTCCATAACTCAAAAACATGACTCAGGGCGGATTTGTCCTTCGGGGTTCTGTATGTACTCACCAAGGGCTTTCATCTCCAAAAGCTATTTCCCCCCAAAATTCCGATACACAGTATAATCAGGATTTTTTATGCCCTCAACCTTAATATGGAGGGTATAATTAAATTTGTTATTCCGTTTGTAACACATCGAAATATTCATCGGAGACCCTACGAAGTACATATGTTCTTCATCAGGATATAATTCTAAGTCGATATAACCATGTCAGTCTGTCCGTTCGTCCTGTGAAAGATACAGCTCCATTTCTTTAAGATAGAGCTTTGTAATTTGGTATAGAAGTTTCTATTACTCCTAGGATTTTTGTTGCTGCAAATGGGCTATATCAGTCCACGTTTTGATATAGCCCCCAAAGAACGGTACTACCCGATTTTCTGCGTTTTGAATGTTGTGGCAACAATAATCCAACGAAATTGCTAACATTTTTTTATTTAGTATTTATTAGGGTATAACAATTTTCTCCAGCAATTTGTTGGTAAAAGCCCACGCCTTCATATAGACCCATATAACGGTACCTCCCGATTTTCGGTATTTTGAAGGTCGTGGCCTCAAAATTCCTCCAAAATGGCTGAAATTTGTACTTAGTCTTCTTTGAGGTATAAATCTTTAACCACATATTTGTCGCTACGGGTCCACGCCTTAATATAGCCCCCATAGAACGGTACCTCAAGATTTTCAGTATTTTACAGCTTGTGGCCACAATAATCCATCGAAATGGCTGAAATTTATTCAGTCTTCGTTGGTGTTATTCAACTTTCCCCTCTTTACCTGTCGGCATACGTCTATGCCATCATATAGACCCCATAGAACGCTACCTCCCGATTTTCGGAGTTTTGAAGACTGTGTCCACATTAACCTGAAATTTGGTATTTAGTCTTCGTTCGGAGTATTCAACTTTCCCCCCCTAAATTTGTCGGTACAGGTCCACGCCTTCATGGAGCCCCCACAGAACGGTTTCTTCCTTATTATCGGTATTTTGACGGTTGTGATCACAACAACCCACCGAAATGGCTGAAATTTGGTATTTAGTCTACGTTGGAGGTAAAAATCTTTCTGACTGAAATTGTTCGGTATAGGTCCACGTTTCGATATAGTCCCATAGAACTGTACCTTCCGATTTTCGTAATTGTGAAGGTTGTGGCGTCAATATCCCACTAAAATGACAAACTTGGTTATTTAGTCTTCCATGGGGTTATAAAATAAATATAAAATAAAAAGTATAAATAAGTATGGGTGCCACCGTGGTGCAATGGTATGCACGCCCGCCTTGCACGCAGAAGGTCGGGGGTTCGATTCCCCGGCCAGCAACATCAAACATGTTTTCAACGGTGGCAAAATACCCCTCAGTAATGTTGGCGACATTTCCTGAATATTTCAGCCTTGAAAAACTTCTCCGTAAGTGGTGTCTTAAGGCACGCCGTTCGGACTCGGCGATAAACAGTAGGTCCCATATCATTGAGCTAAATATGAATCGGGGTGCACTCATTGATATGAGAGAAGTCTCCCTTGTCCCGTATGGGATGTTGTGGAACAATGTTTTTTTTATAAATCAGTATAGGTCTACGTCTTCCTGTATCCATCATAGAAACGTACCTCTTGATTGTCGGTATTTGGAAGTTGTAGCCATATTATCTTACCGAAATATCGGTAATTTGTTATTTAGTCTTTTTTGAGTCTAAAAAGTTTCCGCCAGAAATTTGTCGGTATAGATCGACCTTTTGATATAGCCCCTATTGAACTGTACCTGCCTAATATCGGTACTAAAGTTTAGCCACATTGTTTTACCCAAAATGCTAAAATTTGGTATTTAGTCTTCTTCAGTAACTAAAGGAAACTAACTGTTCCATTTTACTTCGTGGTGGAGGGTATAACAACTTCGGCCCTGCCGAACTTAACGCCGTTCTTACTTGTTTTAACAACAAATTGTGGACTCGCCTCTGCTCAATAATCAGGGATTTCTTAACAAAAATTAAAAAAATCCTCCATTTTTAGGCTGATAATCTATGAAAAAATGTTTTTAAAAATCCACGTTTTTTAAATTTTTATTATAAAAGCCGCGTTTAAAAAATGCACGTATTTGGTAATAATTTTTAAGAAAACAATGTTTTAAAGAAAAAAATTCAATAAAAAAATTAAAAAACGCCATTAAAAAAATTCTAGAAAAAATCCACTTTTTTGATTAAATTATTTTAAAAATTGGCGTTATCTTTCTTTTCTCATTTCTCATTTAGCTCGTCTCGAATTAGAAAAACAAAAACAAAACAAAAATATTAAAAAAATTTACGATCTCTGAAAAAAATGTCTGTAAAAAATCTACGATCCCTGAAAAAACCGACGATCCACATTTAAAAATTTATGAAAATTCTACGTGTTTTTGAAAAAAAATTAAATTTTTAAAACAAAAAACTTTAAAAAATCCACGTTTTTTAAAAAAAAAATCTTTAAAAACCTAGCTTGAAAAAATCTACGATCTTTGAAAAAATCGTTAAAAAATCCAAAAAAAAGTCCACGTTTTTTGACACATTGATCTTTAAAAAACTCCAGATTTATTTAATATTTTCTTAAATATACGAGTTTTGATTTTTTTTTAAATCCATTTTTTTTAATTTTTTTTTTAAATCTACAAGTTTTGAAAAAAAAAATCTTTAAAAAATCCACGTTTCTTGAAATACTTTTTTAAAATTCCAAATTTTCTGAAATAATATTCTCTAAAAAGGCACGTTCTTTAAAAAATCCACGTTTCTTCAAAAACATTTTTAAAATTCCAGGTTTTCTGAAATAATTTTCTACAAAAATCCACGTTCTTTGAAAAAAATGCGTTAATAAATCGACATTCTTTGAAAAATAAAAAAATTAAAAATCCATTTTTGTTTTTGCAAAAGAATCTTTAAATAATTCACGTTTCTTGAAAAAATTCTTTAAAATTCCAAGTAGTCTGAAATAACTTTATTTAAAACATCCACGTTCTTTAAAAAAACAATCGCTAATGAAACCACGTTTTTGTTAAAAATAAAAGAATTAAAAAAATTTTAAAAATCTAGTTTTTTTGACTAAAAAATCTTTTAAAATCCAAAAAATCTATTAAAAATCTTTTTTTCAAAAATTTTCTTTAACTTTCGTTAAAAATTCCAGGCTCTCCGAAAATATGTTCTTTAAAAAATTTACGGTATTTAAAAAATATTTTCAAAAATATGTTTTAAAAAATTTAAGATATTTGAAAATATTTCCATTAAAAAATATGGGGTATTTGAAAAATTTACGATTAAAAAAATCTTTAAAAAACCACGATTCTTGAACAAAAATTCTTTAAAAATTAAAAAAATCTTTATTAATTTTCTCGTTGGAGTTGAGTTTATTGTGCCAAGTTTCGCTGTTAGTAGGAGCTCATCAGACATATCGGCTATGAAAGTGGCTTGTCTGCTCGTTCAATCTGTAAGACTTCCATGACAAATACTTTTAGCGCAGCTCTTGGAAGTTTTGAGTTTGGCTTCGAACACCAACATGTCGTGAAAACATCTTCAAAGCCAGCCGGACTCAGACGGTTTTTTAATTTGCAATTTTTCGGTTAGGGCGAAGATCATTTAATGTTCATTTCTATTCATTTTCTCGCTGGAGTTGAGCTTAATGACCGAAATTTTATTACAAGTGTAAAAGGAAAGCCCACGATTCAAATGCACACAACCAAATACTTATGCAAATTTTATCACTTTAAAAAAATCCACTTTTTGAAAAAAAATCTTTAAAAAACCTTTTCTTAAAAAAATTAAAAAAATCCCTTTAAAATCCACGTTCTTGGAAAAAAAATTCAAAGTCCACGTTTCTTTTCTTTAAAAAATCTTTACTTTAAAAATTAAAAAAATCCACGTTTTTGATTTTTTTAATTCCACGTTTTTGATTTTTATTTTAAATCCACGTTTTTTGAAAAAATCTTTTAAAACCACTTTTTTAAATTTCTTTGAAAAATCAAAGTTTTTGAAAAAAAAACTTTTTTTAAAAAAATCAACGTATTTCATTTTCTTTTAAATTCACGTTTTTGAAAAAAAAATTAAAAAAATCCACGTTTCTTGAGAAATTATCTTTAAAAATCTTTCCACTAACAATATTTTTTTTTTCAATTTAAAAAAAATGCACGTTTCTGATTTTTTTTTTTAAATTGCGTTTTTGTTTTTTTTTTTTAATCCACTTTTTATACCCTGCACCACTATGTGGGACAAATTCATGTAACACCGCTAAATATTCGTCGGAGACCCTCGGTGTGGTATACCAATCTTCATATCTCGACGAGATAAAGCGATTTTGAGATGTGTGTCCGTCCGTCTGTCCATTATAAATTGTAAACACGCTTCAGGCCGCAATTATGGACCGATCGTCACGAAATTTTGTATGGAGGTCGGGTTCAGACCAGAATAGATCCCTATTTTTATTGGTGATGATCGTGAAATATTTAGCGGGTGAAATGGACCAAAAAAATATTATTTATCCAAATTTGTAGCGGCTCTGTAGGTCGCAATAATAGTCCGATCAACGCGATAGTTTAAATAATGTAAGGGTATATATAGAGTTGGGTAATCTAGTTCCTAGTTCCTTGTACTAGTTCTAAAACGTATGAGTAACATCATGAAATATAACGTCTGATATTAAGTATACACAGCTGTTCAAAGAAAAAATGTGGGCCATTGGAACTGCGAAATGAACTATATAGTTCCATATAGTTCCTTTGGCACAACTCTAGGTATATAACAAAGAAGAAGCTTGCAATTTGAAATGTCGATCAGATAATATTTAGAGGGTTAAATGTACCACAACTTTCGTGTGAAAATTGTGCAAATTTTTAATATGCAGCTTATATCTTTGTTCTTGAAAGACACATTTCTCCCTCGTTAGTTATATTTGGAAGACGATCTCTTGACCTTTCCATTGATGTCAATTATGTTGATGTACGTGATCAGACAACAGAGTTACAGTCCTATATATCCAGTTTCTTGTTGGTAGTGTAATCATAAACAAGCTAGAGGTCGCAATTATAGCTCAATAGTCATGAAATTTCGCACGAAGTAAGAGTTTAGTTTGAAGAAAATGTCTATAATTTTGCATGATGATCTGATATTATTTAGCCGGTGACATAGACCATTATTTTGTATGAAATATATATAAATGTTATTTTTGGTCCATGCTTTAATTCCATGTTTTAATTCCTACATATGGAAAAATAACTACTGGCCTTTCCCCTGATGCAAATTGCATTAACGTGTCTTCTAGATAATGGGCCTACTACCTAATATATAATGGGTTTTGTGTAGAGAATCTCAATTTTCTCCCATGCTAAAAATTGTCTCTATCATGACAGAGAAATTTTCAGTTCAGTTGTCCAATTGGATTTTTTATGCAAATATTGCATCATGGGGTCGCCTCGCCTCCTATTTTATACCTCAGGATTTTGGGTAAAGGGGATACATACAAAATACGACCAAAGATGTGACTCATCGAAATAATGATTTTAGACCCCAAGTATGTTTGGACGAAATTCGCTTTAGATAATTTGCAGTCGATTTAGCCCTGTCCGTTCATCTGTCCCTCTTACTGACTTGCTGGCTGGTGCGCACGATAACTCTCGAACGGATCTACCAATTCGAACCAATTATACTTCGTAATATTTTAGTTTAAGGTCGAATATAGGCTATATAGGTCCACACCTCCCCCACAAAAGTTAAAATTTTTTTTTCGAAAAATTGTGTGAACGATACCTGGCGAAGTGAGCAATCGATGTGGTCCACACTTTCCATATTTTATTATTTCTTCCAGATATAGATCGGGTAAGACTATATCAGTCCACTCCTTCGGGTACCTCCCGCACAAAATTCGGAAAAGTGAAATTTAAGAGTCCTCTCGAATCGTTTTGAGTTTTTTTCAGCAGGTTGTTCTTGCGGCCACCTTTACGATGGTACATTTGCAATGGCAAGTCCATACTTCCTGAGACTATGGCCGAAAATGGCAAATCCGCAAGGTAACTTTCAAGAGGATTTTCTGATTTACAAACTTTGCACATCCTAGTATTTTATCCAGTCATGTATCAGGTTGGAATATGGACTATATCGGTCCCGTTCTTCGAGTACCTCCCACACAAAATTTGGGAAAAGTGCAGTTTGAGGTCTAGTATCGGATCTATTTCAATTTTTTTGAAGAAGGTTCTTTTCACGGTCCTTATTGCAACGGTGCAATTTTTGCGGGGTTAGTCCATACTGGTGAGGTAATGGTCCAAAAGCTCCAAAAACCCCTGGATTTATAAATTTTCTTTCATGCAAATTATTTGAATTTCTATTCATTATTAGTTATTTCTACTGGTATAAAATATATTTTTTATATCACAATATATACCCACAATGAACTATACCCTGAAAAACACAAAACTGCATTATCACGCATTTATGAGGTGCAAGAGCACAATTTATGGACGATAATTCTTAAATAAACTCACAATTTTTCCAAATATCAAATATTAGAGATGTAGCAAATTGCATTGTATATAAATTTATTTATTTTAGGGGTATTCCAAAAAGGACTCTGATATTCAAAGATAATTTGAAGATGTAGCATGAGTTGCTAATCAATGTGAATTCTCTAATTTTCGAATATTTTTAGAAATGCATAATTTATATTATTGCTCCACAAACATCCCAGTAGGGACAAGGGAGGCTTCTTTTATATCAATGGATTCGTATCAAGTTATTGATATGTGACCTAGTTTTTATCGCCGAGTCCGAACGGCGTGTCCTAAGTTGCCACTTGTAGAGACGTTTTTCATGGCTGAAATACTCAGGAAATATCGCCAACATTACTAAGGCGTATTTTGCCACCGTTGAAAATTTGATGCGGCAAGGCCTAGAATCGAACCCGGACATTGAGCGTGGAAGGCGGTTGCACATAGCTAATTCCTAGAGGTTGTGGTGTAGGGTATCACATGGTCGGCCCCGTCCGACTACAGCCTTTGCTTACTTGTTTTGAAAAGAGTTGTTTTCAAATTTCTTTAAAAATCCACGTTTAAAAAAAAATTCTTTAAAAAATTCACTTTTTTTTGACAAATAATCTTTAAAATATCCTAGTTTTTGAAAAAATTTCAATAAAAAATCCACGTCTTTAAAAAAATTCTTTAAAAAATCCTCCTTTTTATTTGAAAAATAATTTTTAAAATATCCAGATTTTTGAAAAAAAAATTCCTTAAGAATTCGACGTTTTTAAAAAAATTCTGTAAAAAATCCACTTTTTTGAAAAATAATCTTTAAAAATCCATGTTTGTACAAACTTTCTTTAAAAAAATCCACATTTTATGGGCTGATGGTTTTTCAAAAAAATGTTCTTTAAAAAATCCATGCTTTATGGGCTGAGGGACTTTGAAAAATATTCTTTAAAAATCCACGCTTATTTTTCAGATATTCATGCGTTTAGTAAGGACTTGCTTGAGGTCTTTCTTCTTTTTCGTGACACTGTTTGCCCATTACAAACATAAGACGCACAATAATCATCATCAGTTTGTTTATAAATTATGAACGATTTTTGTAGCGTTACATATTTTACATGGTGATATACGGACATCCAAGGGCAAGAGATACAATAAAAACCACACACTACGTTTTTCTCATTTGTTTGTAAACATTTGCGATTAAAGTTTTAACATTGACCGCCACAGAAAGCGGGGAAGTCAGTGTACAATTCAACAATAAGTTCGCAACCATGGGAATCTTTATGGGGAAGAAGAAGAAAAACATGAAAGGGAATTTGTAAACAAAGACTGGACAAAGTATGGCTAGGAGATAAAGCATTAAACATTATGCTATTTAATTATTGAAAGAAAGATTGTTTTGTTTATTTTTCCAGTAAATATGACTTAAAGTTGGGAATTTTTCAGCCCTTATGTTAAACATTTTCAATGAATTTCTAATTTCTTTTTTTTTTTGTGGGCCTACCAACAAATTACAAAACATAATTACATTATTAAATTTTCATAGATGCCCCTAATATGTTGACCTTTTGAGGTTTACCTTTTCGTCGTCGTTCATTACCACAAATTACCTGTGAATTCCTAAACAATTTACTTGGCCAGAGGCAAAAATTTTACTACACTTCAAGGCATAATCTTATATGCAGTTAAAGTTTCATGTAAGCACTCCTTAAAATTTTAATTAAAATTTAATAAAAATATAAAAATTACCTTACCCAAGAATGGACGTGGGTGGTGTGGGTTTTGAGAGGGTTGGTGGTTTACATTCGTGACACACTCTTTCGTTTTGCTGGGAAAACTAATTTCACTTGTTTTAATAACCAATTAACTGAACATACTAATAAAGGCTACAAACACAAAAACAAATTACTAAAAATTTCCCCACACAACGCCTCTCCCAACTCCCTCCTTACAACAAATTCTTTGGTTATTCAAGTGAAAACTTCAAATAACGTCAACGTTTGAAGAAAGCATCGACTTAGGCAAACATTGTAACATTTATGGCCAAGTGAAAAACTATTATCTTTCTCATCTTCGGTTCTCTTTTGTTGGCGTCAGCAAATTTTAGCCATCACCATTACCACTATGGTACTATGGTATGGACGACCATCATTCTGTACTGCTCATCAGTAACAGCCTCTGTAGAGTCATCATCATCATCTTCATCAAAACTATGGTTGTTGCCATCGTCAGGAGCACACTTTGCAACTTCGTACAGCATGAATTCAATTACTTTTGGAAAACACGAAAATAAAGATTTTTTTGTGGGGCTTAAAAGTTTCGGCGGAAAAAAGTTTGGACATGAAACAACAAAAACCTCCTTTACTAAGAATAATAAGAAGTTATCAAAATCATGATGATTTCCTAAACAAGGGCGCAAAACAGTTGGCCATAGGAGCCACAATATTTTGGGGAATTTTAGGGTACATGGACGAATGATGAGACAGGGGTGGAGGAGAAATGGATGTTATGTTTATAACTGCGTAATTCGTCAATCAATAATAAATGGAGTAATTTAAGGAAGGGTTTACAAGGCAACAATAAATATGTAAGTGGAGATGGCCACAAATGTAAAACATTCGTAAACAACTGAGCAAAGGCTACGGTCGGGACGAGGCCGACTATGTGATACCCTACACCTCTTCCCCTGTGTATAAGCTTTTCACTCGTAAGCATTTCTTTTACGGAGATACTAATTTTTTCACCTATCTGGCTTTTATATCAGCTGACTTGATTAATATTTAATTTTATATTTGACCACTGTCGAAATCAACTTGGTACTGATTGAAAGCTTTCTGGTCTTCTTCTTTAGCATTTTACATGTCCGTAATACACCAAATTGAAGCAGTCATTAAAGTAATTAGTGTCACATTTTGTACTAATGTAACCCTTTCGGTGTTTCTTCTTTTGATCTGAAAAATATATTTTTCCAATTTTATATATACTTAAGCCCACTGTATGAATAATCAAAACTAATATTTTAATATTTTGTTTGGAAAAGTGGTTTTTGGACGGCATAGAATGTATTTAAAGGAAAAAACAAAACTAAAATATTCAAGTTTTTAATTCAATTTTATTTTATAGAAGCCCAGGAGCCCTTATAGGAGAGGAATAGGTCTTCTTATAGAAGATCAGGACGTCTTCTCATAGAAGAGCAGGAGGTTCTCTTATAGAAGGACAGGATGTCTTATGCTTGAAGAGCAAAAGGTCGTCTTATAGAAGCGAAGGATGTCTTATCATAGAAGGGCAGGATGTCTTCTCATAGAAGGGCAAGATGTCTTCTCATAGAAGAGCAGGAGGCCGTCTCATAGAAGAACAGGACGTCTTCTCATAGAACAGCAGGACGTTTGCATATAGAAGAGCAGAAGGTCTTCTTTACAAGTGCAGGAGGTCTTCTCATAGGAGGGCAGGATGTCTCTTCCTATAAAAAACAGATGGTCTTCTCATAGAAGAGCAGGGGCCCTTCTTATAGGAAAGCATAAGGTCTTCTCATTGAAGAGCAGGAGGTCTACTTATAGAAGACATGAAGGTTTTTTTATAGAAGATCTGGAGGTCTACTTTTAGAAGATTTGGGGGTCTGCACATAAAAGATCTTCTTATAGAATATCTGGAGGTCTTCTTTTAGAACATTGAAAGCTTCTTCAAGAAGAACTAGGGTCTTCTTATGGATGATTTGAGGCCTTCTTATGGAAGATCTGAATCCTTCTTAAAGAAAAACTGGAGGACTTATTATAGAACACCTGAATGTCTTCCTAGAGAAGGGATGGAGGTAATCTTGGAGAAGACGTATGGGCCATCTTTTAGAAGATCTCGAGCACATATTTTAGAAAATCTGCAGGAATTGTTATACATGATCTAAAGGTTTTCTTATGGTAGATCTGGAGGTCTTTTTATAGAAGACCTGAAGGTCTTCGTATAGAGACCTGTAGTGGGATTCTCTAACACATTTTTTGAGTTACCGACAAAAATCGGTAATCGGTAGAACTATACGATTGCTTTTTATTCGTTGCTAAATTACTGAAAAACATCGGTAATTACCGAAATCATAAGCATTTTAATTTTACCGACAATTGTCGGTAACTCAAAAAATGAGTTAGAGAATCACACTACTGGAGGTCTACTTATACAAGATCTGGAGGTGTTCTCATAGATGATCTAGAGATTTTACTATAGAAGATCTGAGTGTCAAACAAACTGAAACGTTTCCGTTGGGAAAAATCTATGCCATATCGCATAGTATGAAATATAAAAAATCTGGCAGCTCTATTGAACTATATTTCGGATCTTTTTTTCGTTTTAAATATTAAGGCAATGATTATCTACTAAATTAATTACAAAAAGTTAACAAAAAATAATTTTTGTTAATAAAATATATAAAATTATAAGATGATATTTCCATGCAAATTTAACCGGTTGATTGCTGTTTTTACCTCATCTTGGCCGGGCGGTATACATTCTATACCATCTTCTGGGATTGGATCTGTGGTATCATCGTCTTCGCTACTATTGGATACCAGCAGATTGGAGAAATGTTCCTTCCATATCCTGAGCACGCTATCTGTATCTGTTACCAGATTACCTTGCTGGTCTCTACAGGATGATGTGCCTGTACCAAAGCCATCTGTTTGATGTTTCTCTCTTTGGTAGAATTTTCGGACTTCATTCTGCCTCCTGTACATCTCGATTTTTTCACACTCCTGCTTTTCCATTTCTCTCTTTTTCTTGCGGAAAAGACGTTTCTCTTCTCTCCTTTTCTCCCGATATCTCTCTCGTGCGCTACGCGTTGCTACTGATCAGGGATGCCAACTATTCCGAGATAAAAATCGCCACAGCCACATACGCACCATAGGTCTGTTTTACCTTAAAACAGTTGAAATTCCTGCTTAAACAGTGGTTTTTGTACGTCAAAAATCACCACAAGTAGCGGGAAAACCACCAAGTTGGCACCCCTGCTACTGATTGTAAAGTAGCTCTATATGCCGCATTTTTCTCTTCGGTAGCAACACAACACTCCTGGTCATACCATGAATTCCTTTGTGGTTGAGTGGAATATGCTGTGGCTATCTGTTGTGTTTGCTGCCTATCGATGCCCAACTTCCGCGTTGTGTCTGTTCGTGCTTTATTTGCTACGTTTAACCGGGTGCATCCCTTTGCCGCAACAAGGTAGTGGTCCGAGTCTATGTTTGCTCCTCGGAACGATCGTACATCCAACATGCTGGATGAATGTCTTCCATCTATTACAACATGATCAATTTGATTACTTGTTCTTTGATCTGGAGACAGCCAGGTGCCCTTATGAATATCGAAATGATTAAATCTGGTACTGCTAACTACCATGTTTTTTGCAGCTGCAAAGTCTATCAGCCTCATACCATTGTCAGATGTTTCACTGTGGAGACTGAATTTCCCAACTGTTGGCCCAAAGATATTCTCCTTTCCAATTTTGGCATTAAAATCGCCTAGAATGATTTTAATGTCATGGGCAGGGCAACGGTCATGTTTCTTCTAAGCACTCGTAAAATATATCTTTGGTCTGTTCGTCCTTTTCTTCAGTGGGAGCATGAGCGCAAACAAAGCTGATGTTGAAAAATTTGGCTTTTATTCGAATTGCAGCAAGTCTTTCATTCACTGGGGTGAAGCTGGATACCAGATGTTTTAGTCTCCGACTAACTACGAATCCGCAACCAAACTCATGCTTTACGTCATGGCAGCTATAATACAGTGCGTCACCTTTAGTTGTTGTTGTGACGCCTTTCCCAATCCATCGTATTTCCTGTATAGCAGTAATATCGGCCTTGTACTTTTCAAGAACGTCTGCCAATGCGAAGACTGCACCTTCTCTATAAAGAGTGCGAACATTCCAGGTGCAGATTCGCAGATCATGGTCCTTAAAACGTTTGCGGGGCTCGTCAACTTTAGAGGGGTTTGTTTTTCTTTTCTTTCGTTTTTTCATAGTAGGATTGTTTTCTTACTAACCCGACGCCCAAACCCAAGTTTTTAACGTTCTTATGGGTGAACGCGCGGCTCATGTTAGCTCACTACCTTTAACGGGTGTTAAAGGAAGTTCCCCAGGTGACACCACGGGTAGGTCAGTGTTTACTTGAGATGAAAGAGGGACCAAGATAAATCCTGGGCTTTGCCATGTTAAAGCCGGTCAAGACCGTTTCTTGGTATCATTCATCCCCAACGTCACTCTCTCTCCTCTCTCACTCTCTTAAAAATTGCTGCTAGTTTTACAACTTTTTGGGGTTAAGGAGCGCATTGCAGGTTAAAAATGGTAACCTCAAGTAAGTAAAGGAACACAGCTACAATGTATAGGGCCCATCAATCAAAATTTTTTTTATTTTTAGATAACACTTCAGGGAAAAGTACAAACTTATTAAAAAAGGGTATCCATAAGTATTTTTCCTTAAAACGTATTTTGCCTTCCTTCTGGCTATGCCATATGGCATAGAATCACCGAAATGGTTAAAGCTCAGATAGTTTAGTTTCATTGTCAAGCTCTCTCCTTAGAATTTGGATATCCCAGAGTTTTTTTCAAAACCTCAAAAGCATTTTGTTGAAACACATCCAACCAAAGTTGAAATACTCGTCAGTACAATTCAAATAAAACAAGTATGAATGGCGTTAAGTGCGGCCAGGTCGAACTTGTTATACCCACCACCACGAGTTGTATTGAAGTAAAATGGAAAAATTCGTTTCCTTTCGTTTATGAAGATGACTAAATACCAAATTTTAGCAAGTTCGGTAAAACATTGTGGCTAATCTTCAAAATACCGAAATTCGGGATTTACCGCTCCATTTGGGCTACATAAAACGTTGACCTATATCTACAAATTTTTGGCGGAAAGTTTTTAGACTCAAAGAAGACTAAATAAAAAATTTACGATATTTCGGTAAACCTTCAAAATATGGGAAATCAAGTGGTATGTTTCTATGGGGCATATAAGAACCCGCGGACCTATATTGATAATTCTTTTCTGGAATATTGTATAAGCCCATGAAACAAATTGCAGTCTTTCCGTGGGATTTTGTCGTTACAACCTTCAGAATTACGAAAATCGGGAGGTACCGTTTTATGTCGGCTATATCGAAACGTGTAGGTCATACCGACGAATTTCAGTCAGAAACACGCAGAGAAAAGATATTGTGGCAGCAACCATATTCTAAGAGCAATATAGCGTATTTTAAAAATCTGAAATTATATATTGTTGGTGCAACGATATATTTTGTGTCGTTATGTTCCCTGACACAAAATATATGGTTGAAACAACAATATATATTTTCAACTTTTAAAATACACTATTTTGCTTGTAAAATATGATTGCTCCTACAATATCTCTTCTCTGCGTGAAGGCTTTTACCTCCAACAAAGACTAAATACAAATTTCAGCCATTTCGGTGGATTGCTGTGGCCACAGCGTTCAAAATACCGAACATCGGGAGGTATTTTGGGGGGCACCCACACTTTAAGCTGTTTGAGCAATTTACTGCATAGTTGTTGTTAAGTTTTAAGGTGTTGTTTAAGCGCTTAATGGTAATTTTAGGCTGACAGTAAGTGTTACTGAGTTCAGAACAAGGCGTTGATTTGTATTTATTGAACGTTTGTGGCATATTACGTCCAATACTTTGGCTTATAATAACATCTAGAAAAAAGATTCTTGCGATCTTTTGTTTTTGAAATTTTTGATAAGAGCAATAAGTATATAGGCTCTAACTAGTTTTTGTGATGAACTATTTTGAACATCATAACAATTACAAATTCCACTGTGAACTGAAATTTTGGGGCAGAGATAATTCCTTTTGGGGATGAAAGCCCTTGGTGAGTATATTAAGAATCCCGAAGGACAGATCCGCCGTGAGTCGAATTTTCGCTGAGAAAATTTTAGGTACGAATCTCATTGACATCTTATCGGTTTGTCGCGTTTTCATGGTCATTTTTTGACATTTACCCTGTTTTGGCACAGAAACTATGTTTTGTGTTTTTGTATATTCTGTATATTCGAACAACCAAATAAGGAATATACTAAAAACAAAATATAGTATTTTTCTGACCAAAACCGTAAATGTTAAAAATGACCATGAAAACGCTACAAAATCGATTAGTTGTCACTGAGATTCGTACCTAAAATTTTCTGAGCGACATTTGTGCAGAACATTTCGAAGCTGAAAAACGTCATCTTGTGATACTTTTATAGCTGTTCTTAAAATATAGGACGAAAAGGACATCGAAGGAAGCGAGTTAGAAGGTCGAAATGCTCTTCGAAAATAATGCCATCTCATAAGTAAGCTAAAACAATAGCTAACAAAGATATAACGCTAATTTCTGATGCCTCACAAGGTCTTCAGCAGAAACTTCATAATGCCATAACCCGGAAGTTCGATTCGCGGCGGATCTATCCTTCGGAATTCTTAATATACTCAACAAGGGCTTTCATCCCCAAAAAGAATTATCTCTGCTCTATATCAACCATTTTTTATGATATAATTTCTATTCCACCGCAGTACCGTCCGTTGAGATATTTGAAACTAGTCTCTTCCTACAAAATAGTAAATGTCTATTGTACAAAAAAGGATTTTTCTGTCGTATTTTTATGTTTTGTTCGAACTTTCGAATGTTAATAAAATCAATATTATTGATTGTTTTTTATTTATTGCATATTATTTCCAATATTTCGAAATTACATTGAGTTTCCTCTTCAGCGATTTTTCTGTCGATTACTCTTTGAATTGTATTTTGGGAAGTACTTTCAATGGATGCACAATTCTAGAATTGTTCCCTTTTCCTTCTTTGGCAGAGGACCTTATAACGACAAACGAAATCAAAAAGAAAAAAACTGATCGGAAACAGATTCAGATTCGTCAAGATCTCAACAATTATCAGTCCGCTTTGCGGACAGGAATATACCCTAAGCCTGTGTGAACTGATCTTTAATCTATGGACAGATCGAATAGCGGCTACACAACCAAAATCCTTTAACCCAAAGTCATGTATTAGGAGATTTTCAGAATTGTGTAGCCATTTTCGGACGTATGAACTCACCAATAAAATATGGATTTTATCATTGATCACAAATGTACCTGAAGAAATGGACCGGACCGACATAGTTCATTTTGGAAGTAGATCTTGTTTTGGGAGTCATTCCTTTTAAAAGATATTCCGCCCACCACACATTTCAGTACGTCACAGTATAATTTTCAATTATTTTCAAGAAATATGGGCTTGCCCACCAAAAACATAATACCGCTCTAAACACAAGGATGTACCCATTTTCGAGCTAAAACTATGTTTGGACCAAAGCTATATCCGCTTCAAAAATTGTCGTGCGCACAAGCCACTACACATGATGGCCGTAGGCGTTCCTTACAGCTTTCTTGCTATTTTCTCTGGAATTATGGACTTGTACCAAACAATGTTTGGACCAAAGCTATATCCGGTTCGAAAATTATCGTGCGCACCAGCCACAACACATGATGGCCGTAGGCGTTCCTTACAGCGTTCGGGCCATTTTCTCTGGAATTATGGACTTGTCCCAAACAAATCGTTTCCAGAGAGGTCTTTTTATAGCCTCCACCATAGTATGGTGGGTATATTAAGTTTGTTTTTCCGTTTGTAACGCATTGAAATACTCATTTGCGACCCTATAAATTATATATATTCTTGATCAGGGTAAAATTCTGAGTCGATCTGTGCACGTCCGTCCGTCCGTCTGTGGTAATCACTCTAGCATCCACAAAAATGGAGATAGGACGCTGAAATTTTTGGAAAATGCGTCTTTTGTTTGCAGACAGGTCAAGTTCGATGATGGGCTATATCGGTCCACGTTTTGGTATAGCCCCCATATAACGGTACCCCCCGATTTACGGTATTTTGACGTTTTTAGCTACATTTTCATACCGATTTAGCTATAATTTGACATTTAAGGTTCTTAAGTGTCAATAAACTTATATAACAAAAGTTGTGGACATAGGTCCACGTTTTGGTATAGCCCCCATATAACGGTACCCCCCGATTTACGGTATTTTGACGTTTTTAGCTACATTTTCATACCGATTTAGCTATAATTTGACATTTAGGGTTCTCAAGTGTCAATAAACTTATATAACAAAAGTTGTGGACATAGGTCCACGTTTTGGTATAGCCCCCATATAACGGTACCCCCGATTTACGGTATTTTGACGTTTTTAGCTACATTTTCATACCGATTTAGCTATAATTTGACATTTAGGGTTCTTAAGTGTCAATAAACTTATATAACAAAAGTTGTGGACATAGGTCCACGTTTTGGTATAGCCCCCATATAACGGCACCCCCCGATTTAACGTATTTTGACGTTTTTAGCTACATTTTCAGACCGATTTAGCTATAATTTGACATTTAGGGTTCTTAAGTGCCAATAAACTTATATAACAAAAGTTGTGGACACAGGTCCACGTTTTGGTATAGCCCCCATATAACGGTACCCCCCGATTTACGGTATTTTGACGTTTTTAGCTACATTTTCAGACCGATTTAGCTATAATTTGACATTTAGGGTTCTTAAGTGTCAATAAACTTATATAACAAAAGTTGTGGACATAGGTTCACGTTTTGGTATAGCCCCCATATAACGGTACCCCCCGATTTACGGTATTTCGACGTTTTTAGCTACATTTTCAGACCGATTTAGCTATAATTTGACATTTAGGGTTCTTAAGTGTCAATAAACTTATATAAAAAAGTTGTGGACATAGGTCCACGTTTTGGTATAGCCCCCATATAACTGTACCCTCCGATTTACGGTATTTTGACGTTTTTAGCTACATTTTCAGTCCGATGTAGCTATAATTTGACATTTAGGGTTCTTAAGTGTCAATAAACTTATATTACAAAACTTGTGGACATAGGTCCACGTTTTGGTATAGTCCCCCTATAACGGTACCCCCCGATTTACGGCATTTTGACGTTTTCCGCTACATTTTCAGATCGATTTAGCCGTTTCGGTGGAATATTGAGGCCACAACCTTCAAAATACCGGAAATAGGAAGGTACCGTTCTATGGGGGCTATACTAAGGCGTGGACCATTACCGAAAAGTTTCTGGGGGGAAGTTTTATACCCCCAACGAATACAGAATACGAAATTTTAGCCATTGCCGTGTGATAATAAGGCTAAAACCTTCAAAATACCAAACGTGGACCGATATAGCCCATTTGCAATACCCATCATCTTAGGAGTAATAAAAACTTCTGTACCAAATTACAAAGCTCTACCTTAGAAATTGCGAGCTGTATCTTGATTTCAACAGACGGACGGACAGACAGACATGGTTATATCTAGGGTTTCGGAGTCGAGGTATTATTGGCACGATTCTGACTCCGGACCAGTTTTTTTCACGACTCGACTCTGACTCCGAGAGTGAATTCCTGTAACACGAAAATTAATGAAATGTGCACAAATTTTTAACTTTTTACTATATTTTGGCCTATATAGGCTAATCTGTTGGCTGTTTTCTGACATATTCCTTAGGTATTCGTTTAAATATAATCAACTACAGAACATAAATATGAAGTAAAATTCATATCTATATTGAAAAAAGTAAGAAAGTTTTTTCCGGTTTTACGTGTTTTTGCACGAGTGTATTCTGGACGGAATGTGAAAATATGAAAATGAAGGAATAATGCGAATCAGATGTACTAAATGCGATAAAAATTATGAGCTATTCATGGCCAAGTTTTAAACTGGATGTAAGCCAATGTGTTTACCTTAAAAGGAGACTCCCAGTTGTAAAGCCCAATAAAAGCCATTTTTCATGCGGTGCGAAAACTTATAAACCGATTGGCATACATTTTTCTGGCCGATTTCTAAATGTCATTTCGAGAAAACACGCACATATCTAACGCAATATTGTTGCTATCGACATGAACATTTTACCACATATTCTGTGATATTTACCATTTTTTTTCAGAAATTTACAATTTGGAACTTTGACGTCCTTTATTACTTTTACCCGATCCTACATAAAATTTTCGGTGAACATTTTTGTATAAAAATCAATCTTGTGTAACTTTTTCACTTCATGAGCAAAAGGGATATATAAGGAACTGAGCTAGAAGGGCAAAATATTAGACTAATTAACTGAAAACATGTCAAAATGATGAGACAATATCTTCAAACAGAGATATGAAGCTATATTGTCAATCATTGTTGGGGGTCAATCAAAAAATTCATTACGACATAACTCAGAAATTTCAGCTATGTAATCCTTTGGGGTTTCTAATATACTCAATAGGGGCTTTCATTCCGAAAGGGACCTTCCTTCACTTCAATTTTGTGACACAGGGTATTCAGTAGGATTTCCCATGGAGACCACAATGTCTTTAATAAAATACACAAGGGCGTAACTAGGGTGTAAGTTTGGGGGGGATGGATTTGTAATACGTAAAACTTTTACATACAACATTTTGAAACCTTTATGTAGGTACTTACTTAATGAATAACAATAAAAAAGCTAAAATTGAATACTTTCTTTCCTTTAGCTTATGAAAAAACATTGTCCTGTATTAACAGTTTTCGGAAAGAAAGTTTTTTATCCACATTTTGTTCCTAAACTGTAATAAAAAACCCGCGAAATGCAGAAATCGGACGATACCGTTACCGTTATATGCACGCGATATTAACCCACTTATTGCCACTGGATGTTTAAAAGCCTAAACCTAAGCCTAAAAAAGCCTAAACTAAAAATATCCAAAAAATGCATTAGAAGTGGGTTTTATTGCGGATTTTTGTCCACTCATAAAGTGATATTTTATATATGCAAAAAGATTTTTAGATTAGTTAGAAAATATATGAAAGCGCTATTCTAACATGTAAAAAGTATCAGTCGGCTTTGTCGACAGAGATATACCCTTAGACTGTGTGAGTCCAAACTTTCATCTATGGACAGTATAGAATCGAATACCGCCTACACAATCAAAATATTTTTCCCCAAAAATTTTGTGTTTAGGAATTTTTCATATTTTGTGGTCCTTTTTGGACGTATGAACTTGCCGACAAAAATATATTTGACTAAAGTTTAAAAGTATTGCGGCGGAGGAACATGAAAGATTGCATCGGCATATTCCTATTAATAAAAAAGCAACTGAACCAAACAAAAATGTTCAACTTTTGTGGGGGAGGTGACCTAAGGAAAGGACGGATGTGGACCATTTTCGAAGTTAAACTATATTTTGACAAACAATTAGGAGATCAAAAGTTTGGACCAAATCGGTTGCTACATTCAAGATAATTGCGCGTACCGTTTTAGTGAGAAGTTTTGAACTTTTTTTTGGGAGGTACCAGGAGATGTGGACCGATATGATATGACATATTGCGAAGGCCAAATTTTAGACTGAATCGGGGATGCGTTCGAGAGTTATCGTGCGCTACAGCCAGATAGGCGGACGGAAATTGCTAAATTGAATCCAAATCTCTCTCAAATCTCTCGTCCAAACATACATTGGTCTAAAACCATTATTTCATGAGGCACATTTTGCCCTATGAAAGTGTATATGGGAAATGTTACCAATTTCTTCATCTTCAATTTCCAACAAATTTAAATTGTTCTTTTCGCGCTACATGAACGATTTTTGGTACATAGGTTAAGAAAAAAATTCCCAGCACGAATCCCCTCACGAGCATAATTTTGGTTGTTGCGGAAAAAAAAATTCGCGGTTTTGTTTCTGATTTTTAAGTAGAAATTATTATCGAGATGTTAAATAATAATTAAAAATAAAATAATGAGTACACTTGTCAACAAAAAGTTATCACGAAGTGACTTTAGCCAGTAGATTGAATAATATTTGCAAAATGTTACTCAGTATTCGCGGAATTTACAAAAAATGAACAATTTTTAAACGTAATCGAACTTTTTTGCAAAATAAAGGTGCCGTCATAAAATCACAGAAAATTTTGTTTTGAATCAAATCTAAAGATACCACAAGTATAAAGATTGGTATAATAGTTTGGATGTTATAGGCAAACCAAGCTCATATTCGCGACAAACTGAGTTCATATTTGAAACTCCTAAGCAAATGGTAGAATTTTGATCTATCTACATTCATATAAAAGTTTAAAGGTTAAACGGTTAAAATGGTTTATTAGATCCGCAACGTACAAATCTAAAATTTACAATGGAGTACGAGGAAATCGAATGACAATTGTAAAAATTAGGCACGAAAAAATATAATTTTTAGAAAAATGTTCGCACAAACTTCGAGGTTACTGTGAAGTTGTGCAGACTACATTCACGATATACATATCAAATAACTCAGAATCGCGAGTGCTATAATTCTATATATGATTTTTTGAAAGAAAAAACTATTTGTGGTATGCGACTAGAAGAAATTATCAAAAACACTAAAAATCTGACTTGAAAATGTCATCATCATTTAGTGACAGACGCAGATCAAATTTTGAAAAGTTATTGCGTTGATCTTTATTTTGTTAGCCCCTACTTTTACTTTAACAGGAAAATCGTGATAACCACACTTATCGCGATTAATCACTAATCGAGAGAGAACAAGAAATGACGCTTTGGCTTCATTCCCATTTTTTAACATAAATATATACACAGCTTCAACGCAAATCAACATTTAAAACCAATATTTTTGCCAAGTCCAAAAACATTTCATTTTTATCCAAAAGAATTTAATTTGTTTATATACAATCACAATTAGCGCGTTATAAAAGCAGCGTTGCCGACAGTTTTTGATCGGAAATCGTCAAAAAAATCGTCAAATCGTCAACAAAAATTGGAAAATCGTCAAAAAATCGTCAACATGGTCTGAAACTAGGTTTGGTTACCGTTTTATGTGATTTTTTCGCTGATAGTTTTGTCAATGAGACTGACAACATAGAATATACAACCCACAGCAATAAATCCAACCCAATCTCTCTTAAATATAGCTCATAACCGCTCTCAGAAGATGATAGTTTTCTCTATGGTTATCGAGTTTGCAGCAATGTACTATAGGTATTTTGGCCAGTTTTTGAGACAAAAAGTCGATTTTGCAACTTTTAATAATAATAATTTTTAGTTGGCATTGAAAAAAGAACATGTCAAAATTTATTAATATGAATGATATTTTTTAAAATAGAGCCATTATCGCGGTTTAAAATGCCGTCAAAGTGAGAATTTCGAAGAAAAAATAAAAAATATATATTATAAGGCATATTTCAATGCATTTAAAATCGCGGAAAAATAAACCAAATATAAATATATGTAAAATGGAATAGATTGGCAATTGCGAGAGGAATTTATTTAATATATAATATAGATAAAATATTTTATTTTTCTTAAACTCACTTCATATAGACTTATACTAAATTGGCCGTGATTTTGTCACCAAGAACACATTGCTGAAAGTCATCTGCATGGGTATTAACAGGTTTCAAAACCCGATTTTGCCCGTTTTTTGATATTTATCAGATTTTATAAGGTTACTTCTCAATAAAAAGTCTTAAAATTGTGTAAGTTTGGTTTGAGAAAATAAATCTATATATATAAAAATGGTGTAAAAAATGTATAGTAATTCATAAAATGAGAACGGCTAGGCCGATTTCTGTAAAATTTTTTGTCAGTTATTCGTATTTTCGAGGAGAAGGTCTTTACGGAAGAAAATTTTGGAAAATCTCTCTGGAAAAGTCGGAAAATTGGAAAAATCGAAAATTGAGTTTTTGTATGAAATTTTATTCCTTAATAGCGAGACGAAGTTCGCCGGGTCCGCTAGTAATGAATATAAAAATATTGTTGTTTACAATTTCATTGCAAGTAAAATAAGGCAAATTGTTCGTTATATCCATGGTTTTCTATAAACGTTGCGACAGTAGTAAGCTTTATTTTATCTCTCTTTTGCATATTAATCATTGACACGGTTTAAAGGAGTACTAAACTCGTCTTTATTAACTTATGTTCAAAAAATATACACAATTGTAATAACAATTCGTATGAAAATCTACTAGCGGGGACAAATGATAGTTTTCAACAGTTTGTTGTGTATAAGAAAACTAATAAAAATGACATTGGAAGAAAAAGCTTTGTTCGTTATATACGTATCTTTGTTTTATCTCACTTTTACACATAAATAATTTAAAAAGTTAAAAAATCCTTTAAATATGCTGTTATTAATTTTTGTCTCAAAAAGAGGGCAAATTACCTATAGTGCAATGCAGTATAGCTGGGTACTCGTTACCAGTTTTGAATGCCAGCTTATAGTTAAAATTTCGCTTCCTTGACAGTGTGACCGTTTATGTTTGTCGATGTAAAACGAAGATGAGGCAAAAACTATAAAAATACCTGTATTCCAGATATGTGCCTAAATATAGCCAATCCTTCTAGAAATTGCTATAATACATTAAAAAGCTCATAAAATCGAGTTTGGAACATTGTTTTCCTTAAAGTCTATCGTGAAATTTTGGCCAAAATATAGATGTCGCCTTTAATTGCATGCAATTCTGGTTAACGTGAAAAATCGTCATTTTGGACCATAAAATCGTCAAATCGTCATTTTTCAATTTTGGACCAAAAAATCGTCAAAATGACGATAAATCGTCAAATTCGGCAACACTGTATAAAAGGGTAAACAAGGCAAGAACATACCGTATATATTATGGTGGAGGGCAGAGATCATCAATGAGTTACTTGCCACCATAAGCCAATTGAGCACGCACAAGTTTTTTGGGCCTTTTGCTTTTTAATACAATTGTTTTCTTGCACACAGTATTTTTTCCACCACCACAAAAAACAATTACGATGCATCAAGTCCGTTGCTTGTGCGTAACAAGTAAAACAAGTGTCCATCGTATTTTGCACTGTTACAAAACTCGCAATCGTAGTTAGTTTGCCAAGTGACTCATCAAGTGGAAACACACACACAACATTACAAAAAATAAACAATTTATTTGTTGTTGTTTCGTTTGTATATGCTTTTCTTTATTTGCTTGGAATGTTATGTGTGCTTTTGTTCTTTTAACGTTTGAAAATCAGTGTAAGAAAATGATCTTAGCTCTCACTCTCTCGGAGAGCACGAGACAATCGGTTGAATTACAAGGGTTGAAAACAATACTTGATGTGCAATGAGCAAGAAAGTAAAACAGAACATGTTATTGCGTATTTAAAACTACTTGGCAAAGCATACGCAAGTGTCAAAAAATATCCATTTTTTAAATAACTTATTTTTTGGGTGGCTAGCCACACTCGTACATATTTTGAGAATGGCAAGCAACACTTGCATTTATTTTTGAGAGTAGCAAGCCGCACATACGCTTGTTTTTTAGCATGTGGCTTATGAGTGTCAAAATCAGCTACTTACGCAGTTCTCTGGTGGAGGGTATAAAAAAAAAATTATGTGACCCAAAGAAACCAAAGGTATATACAATTTTCTTCTATGGATTCGAAGATAGGATAGTAAATATCCTGTGATATACAGTTTGTATAATATAGAGTTTGTATGAATGTTTTCTTATAGCTTTTTAATAATGATTTTTGAAAAAATAACGTAGAAAAAAATTGCCCGGAGTCGAAGTCGAGATATTTTTTTCGACTCAGACTCCGACTCCAGCAAAATTGCTCGACTCCGACTCCGAAACCCTGGTTATGCTTTACAAACGGAGTGACAAATTTGATTATACCCTCTTCCATCAGTAAAATCAGAAATTCTTCTTCCCCTCCGGGACCCCCTTTTAACCACCAATCTGATCAAAATTGCGACGTGTAGCGTGATTTCAAAAAGAACAAGTAAATAGTCGTTAAGTTCGGCCGGGCCGAACTTTTTATACCCTCCACCATAAAATAGTCTTAATTAAAATGGAATAATCAGGGTCCTTTCACAAAATTAGGTGGAACAACTTTTCGACAATGGATAGACTCCTACTGCCTCCCACTATTGCTTAAATTACACTGTGAACACAAATGTTGGGGCAGAGATAATTCCGTTTGGAGATGAAAGCCCTTGATGTGTGTATATTAAAAACCCCGAAGGACAGATGCGCCGTGAGTCGAACTAACGCGTTATGGCGTGATGAAATTTTTGCAAGAGACCCTGTAAGCCATCATGAATTAGCATTATATCTTTGTTTGTTGTTTTTGTAGAACACTTAAGCAACAGTGAACAAAGATATAACGCTAATTCCTGATGACCCACTAAAATTTCATCATGCCATAACGCGGAAGTTCGACTCACGGCGGATCTGTCCTTCGGGGTTCATAATATACTCACCAAGGCCTTTCTTCCCCAAGAGGAATTTTCCGTGCCCCTGACTTTCACCTCCATTTTGTTGCACAGTGTTATCTAATCTAATCTAAAGAAATGTGTTCAGCTAGGTGAAAGGTACCGCCTACGGGGCTATATCAAAGAGTCAAGCTATCTTTAAATTTTTAAGCGGAAAAGTTTTATAGCTGCAGGGAACTTCAAGAGTCAAATTGAGGGTAGTTTCATCAAAACAATGTAGACCCTCAAAAATGGACCCATGTTGACGAATTTTAGTGAAGAAATTTCGTGACCACTGAAAATTCCCGAAAATCGGGAGGTACAGTTATATGGGGGGATATACCAAAACATGGACCTATATTGACGATTATTTTTGAATAGACAAAATTGTAGCTAAAATCCTCAAAATACCGATCATTACAGCTAGTTCGGTTAAAAATTGCAGCTAAAATTCTCAAAATACCGAAAATCGGGAGATACCGTTATATGGGGGCTATACCAAAACATGGACCTATGTTGACGATGTTTCGTGTGAGATGTTTTATGACCACTGAGAACTTCAAATGTCAAATTAAAGCTATTTCGGTTAAAAATTGTAGCTAAAATTCTCAAAATACCGAAAATCGGGAGGTACCGATATATGGGGGCTATACCAAAACATGGACCTATGTTGACGATGTTTCGTGGAGATGTTTCATGACCACTGAGAACCTCAAATGTCAAATTACAGCTATTTCGGTTAAAAATTGTAACTAAAATGCTCAAAATACCGAAAATCGGGAAGTACGGTTATAAGGGGGCCATACCAAAACATGGACCTATGTTGACGATGTTTGGTCAAGATATTTCATGACCACTGAGAACCTCAAATGTCAAATTGCAGATAGTTCGGTTACAAATTGTGGCTAAAATTCTCAAAATACCGAAAATCGGGAGGTACCGTTATATGGGGGCTATACCAAAACATGGACCTATGTGGACGATGTTTGGTGGAGATATTTCGTGACCACTGAGAACCTCAAATGGCAAATTACAGCTAGTTCGGTTAAAAATTGTAGCTAAAATTCTCAAAATACCGAAAATCGGGAGGTACCGTTATATGGGGACTATACCAAAACATGGACCTATGCCCATATCCTTTGGGATATAAGTTTGTTGATCACTAGGAACCCTAAGTGCCAAATTATAGCTAATTCGGTCCGCAAATGTGGCGAAGAACGTCAAAATATCTCAAATCCGGAGGTACCGTTATATGGGGCCTATACCAAAGAGTGGACCGATGTAGCCCATCTTCGAACTTGACCTGCCTATGGAAAAAAGACCCACGGCTGCAAAATTTCAGCACTTCATCTCAATTATTGCGGACGCTAGAGTGATTACAACAGACGGACAGACAGACGGACAGACGGACATGGCTAGATCATCTTAGAATTTTATCCTGATCAAGAATATATATACTTTATAAGGTCGCAAATGATTAGTTCGATGTGTTACAAACGGAATGACAAACTTAATATACCCTCCATACTATGGTGGAGGGTATAAAAATGGGATGTATTACCGACTATTGTGATATCTCCGTTATTTGGCCTATCTACTTCGCATCATTATAAAGATGGGATTTTCTACTTTCATAGTCAGACTTTCCTTTTGGAAAGTCCCCAACCAAAGCTGTGATATTCGTCATTATAATTAAAATCGTAAAAATGAAATGTTTGGTTTAATTTGCGACTATTGTTATATATTCGTTGTTTGACCACCTACGACAACCTACTTTACATCGTTAGAAAGGTGATATTTTCTACTTTCTCTGTCAGGTATTTGCTTTTGGTATATCCGTCATAGAAGCTAAGATATTCGCATATGAATATATATAAATATATCCGACCATCACCTTCCCCTCCGGGACCCTTATTAACACCCAAAATTTGGTGACGATCCGATCACAATCAATAGGCATCTTCCCCTCCGGGACCCCGATTAACACCCAAAATTTGATGACGATCCGAACAAAATTGCGACCTGTAGCGTGATTACAAGGTTAACAGGCAGACGGACAAACGGACGGACGAACGAACACCAATATCCAGATCGAATCAGCTCGTTGAGACAATCAGTTTGGTTTATATAAGTATGTTTCTACGACCAATATTTCGATGCGTTACAAACTTTTTGGCCAAAACCAACTTATAATACCCTCCCCACATAGTGGTGTAGGGTATAAATATTCACGTTTAGTGTTAGGATGCATCTTAAAAAATATTCTTTAAAAAATCCTTCCATAGCGATAAACCATCGTTAATTGGCATGAAACGTATATAATATAATGTTTTTACATTGCACCGAGTTTCACGAATCTCAAAAACTTCATTTTGACATTTCGCTTATTCAAAACCTCTCTTCAAAACCAACACTATTACTTGAAGACAAGAACAGAACAGCACAAAGCTTCTTCAACATGTCTTCTTTTTTTTTGGTTTTCAAAATTGTTTAGATTTGTCCTCCTTGTGGACTTTTTCTTGTTTTTGGCGTTTATTTTTTACTTAATTTGGCTGTAGAAAGTTTATCGAGGTTTATAATTTCGTTGTTGGCTTTGGTTTATTTTAGTTGTTGTTTTTGGAAAGCATTTTCCTTTCATTTCTTCGAGTTAAGTGTTCTTTTTGGTTGTTTCTATAAAATACACTTGAGTAGATTTTCTTTCAATCAGCATTAGCTGCTAGTGGCACTAAGTTACCATCACCACACAAGGCATCTAGAAAGACGGTGGGGGGCATGGGAGCAATGAAAGGGCTGAACAACAATTAACAATATATTGCCTGCAACAGTATTGAAAACAAAAAACGAAAGCATACCGAACAAATCGAATAAATGTACAGAAACTGTATTTTCTCAACCTAAATAAAAATGTTGGCAATTAAAAATCTTCAGTTTGATTTTCTGTTTTAGAAAGGAGACGACTAGGATAATAGCAAGGGATGCTCTACTTTCGGTAAAAGGCGACAACTGAAAAAAAATCTTAATAAAAACCACATTTATTGGTCAAAAAAAATCTAAAAAAATCCACGCTTTATGGTTGGAAAAATTCTTAAAAAATCCACGCTTTATGGTTGGAAAAATTCTTAAAAAATCCACGCTTTATGGTTGGAAAAATTCTTAAAAAATCCACGCTTTATGGTTGGAAAAATTCTTAAAAAATCCACGCTTTATGGTTGGAAAAATTCTTAAAAAATCCACGCTTTATGGTTGGAAAAATTCTTAAAAAATCCACGCTTTATGGTTGGAAAAATTCTTAAAAAATCCACGCTTTATGGTTGGAAAAATTCTTAAAAAATCCACGCTTTATGGTTGGAAAAATTCTTAAAAAATCCACGTTTATTAAAACAGCACGTTCATTGGTCGGAAAATTCTTTAAAAATCCACGTTTACTAAAATTCTATGTTTATTGGTCGGAAAAAAATTTTAAAACATTCACGTTTACTCAAATTCCACGTTTATTGTTCGGAAAAATTCTTAAAAATCCACATTTATTGGTCGTAAAAAATTCCTAAAAAAATTCACGTTTATTGGTCGTAAAAAATTCTTTAAAAATCCACGTTTATTGGTCGTAAAAAAATATTAAAAAAAATCCAAGTTTATTGGTCGTAAAAAATTCTTAAAAAATCCACGTTTATTGGTCGTAAAAAATTCTTAAAAAATCCATGTTTATTGGTCGTAAAAAATTCTTTAAAAATCCACGTTTATTGGTCGTAAAAAATTCTTAAAAAATCCACGTTTATTGGTCGGAAAATAATCTTAAAAATCCACGTTTATTTGTAGGAAAAAAAATCTTAAAAAATCCACGTTTATTGGTAGCAACAATTTTTAAACAATCCAGGCTTATTGATCGACAAAATTCTAAAAAAAATCCATGTCAGAAAAAAATCGTAAAAAATCCATGCTTATTAAAACTCCACGTTTATTGATCGAAAAAAATCTTAAAAAAATCCACGGTTATTGGTCGGAAAAATTCTTAAAAAAATCCATGTTTATTAAAACTCCAAGGTTATTGGTAGGAACAAAATTTTAAAAAAATCCACGTTTATTGGTAGGAAAAAAATTCAAAAAAATCCACGTTTCTTGGTAGGTAAAAAACCATGTTTATTAAAAATCCAAATTTATCGATCGGGAAAAATTCTTAAAAAATCCACGTCTATTGGTCGGAAAAATCTTAAAAAATCCAATCCAAAAATTTTTAAAAATCCACGTTTATTTGTTGGAAAAAAATCTTAAAAATTCCAAGTTTTTTGGTAGGAAAAATTCTTAAGAAATCCACGTTTATTGGTAGCAAATATTTTTAAAAAATCCACGTTTATTGGCAGCAAATATTTTTAAAAAATCCACGTTTATTGGTAGCAAATATTTTTAAAAATACGCGCTTATTGATCGGCAAATTCTTAAAAAAATCCATGTTTATTGGTCCGAAAAAGAGTATAAAAAATCCACGATCAAATCTCCACGTTATTGGTCAGAAAAAAATCGTATAAAATCCATTTTTATTAAAACTTCACGTTTATTGGTCGGACAAAAATTCTTAGAAAATCCATGTTTATTGGTCGGAAAAAAAATTCTTAAAAAATCCACGGTTATTAGTGAAAAAAATTCTTAAAAAATTCCATGTTTATTAAAACTCCAAGTTTATTGATCGGAACAAAATTCTTTATTGGTAGGAAAAAAATTTCAAAAAATCCACGTTTATTGGTAGGAAAAATGCATAAAAAATCCACGTTTATTGGTAGGAAAAATGCATAAAAAATCCACGTTTATTGGTAGGAAAAATGCATAAAAAATCCACGTTTATTGGTAGAAAAACATTTCCGCCTTTATTTAAACTCCACTTTTATAAGTCGGAAAAAATTATTAAACAAATCCACGTTTATTGGTCAGAAAAATTCTTAAAAAAATCCATGTTTATTAAAACTCCATGCTTATTGGTCAGAAAAAATTCTTTAAAAAACCGCGTTTATTAAAACTCAACGTTTATTGATCGGAAAAATTTCTTAAAAATCCACGTTTATTAAAACTCAACTTTTATTGGTCGGAACAAAATCTTAAAAAATCCACGTTTATTAAAACTCCACGTTTATTGGCCGGAAAAACTTCTTTTATTAAAACTCCACGTTTATTAGTCGGAAAAATTTCTTAAAAACCCTCGTTTATTAAAACGCCACATTTATTGTTCTGAAAAAAAAACTTAAAAAATCCAGGTTTATTGGTCGGAAAAAATTCTTACACAAAACCCTCGTTTATAAAAAATCTTAAAAAATTCACGTTTATTGGTCAGAAAAAATTCTTAAAAAATCCACGTTTGTTGATCTTAAAAAAATCCACGTTTATGGTCGGAAAAAAAGTTCTTAAAAATCCACGTTTATCAAAACATCTCGCTTATTGGTCGGAAAAAGTCATAAAAAATTCACGTCTATTAAAACACCACGTTTAGTGGTCGGAAAAAATCCTTAAAAAATCCACGTTTATTTGTCGGAAAAAAGTTCTTAAAAATCCACGTTTATGGTCGGAAAAAAAGTTCTTAAAAATCCACGTTTATGGTCGGAAAAAAAGTTCTTAAAAATCCACGTCGGAAAAAATTCTTACACAAAACCCTCGTCTATTAAAACGCCACATTTATTGTTTGGAAAAAAATCTTAAAAATCCACGTTTATTAGTCAGAAAAAATTCTTCAAAAATTTACGTTTATTGGTCAGAAAAATTCTTAAAAAATTTACGTTTATTGGTCAGAAAAAATTCTTAAAAAATCCACATTTATTAGTCAGAAAAAATCTTAAAAAATTCACGTTTATTGGTCAGAAAAAATTCTTAAAAAATCCACGTTTATTAAAACACCATGTTTGTTGATCTTAAAAAATCCACGTTTATGGTCGGAAAAAAGTTCTTAAAAATCCACGTTTATCAAAACATCTCGTTTATTGGTCGGAAAAAATCATAAAAAAATTCACGTCTATTAAAACTCCACGTTTAGTGGTCGGAAAAAAATTCTTAAAAAATCCACGTTTATTTGTCGGAAAAAATTCTTAAAAATCCAGGTTTATTAAAACTCCAAGTTTATTGGTCGGAAAAAATTCTTACACAAAACCCTCGTTTATTAAAACGCCACATTTATTGTTCGGAAAAAAATTTTAAAAAATCCACGCTTATTAGTCAGAAAAAAATCTTAAAAAATTCACGTTTATTGGTCAGAAAAAATTCTTAAAAAATCCACGTTTATTAAAACACCACGTTTATTGAAACGCCAATGACATGGTATACCCTATACCATTTATACCATTCCATAACCCACCAACAAAACTCTTCATATTTATTTTATCTTTTAAATGAATTCGAAGACTAGCAGCTAACCCTACCCAAACAGCAGATGTCCATGATCAAGTGGAAAACATTTTCGCTTAGCTTTCCTTTAGATTGCCAGTTTGTTTCAAATAGAATGGCAATTTGGTGTTTATTACCAATTGAAGGCAAGTACTCTAGATGCTATCCGCACCACAGCCACAGCCATTACCTAGTAAATGAAGCAAAAAAACCATTGAAGAGATTTTCCTCTTTAATTTTACAACGAAATTTTTGGTTTTGTTTGAATTTGAGAAACATAGAAAATTAGGTCAAAATGTCGTATTGGCGTTCATTTGTGTCATTCGATTCAATGGTTAGCAATTTTTGGTGGTGCTGGCTGGACCCTCTCCACTGATTCCCACAGTTACATGAAACACATGAAACACTCGCTATGTGGTGCTTCACTCCACAAGTAATCGGAGTAAAGTAAGTTCAACTGAGTTTCACTCATTTGCAGGTCGTGAAAACTAAAAGTGAAATTTGGTAAAGTTTTTGTGATTTTATTTCGCGTTCTTTGTCAAGCGCGCGGGCATTTATTCGTTTCATTTGCTTATCAGTGTGACTTGGAGGTTATGAGGTTTTTTTCGTTTTTGGTTGTGGAAGTCATGTTTTATGTTACTTGGTCGACCACTTGCTTCCAAATGAATAACTACCAAAACGAATGGTTGTGGGTGGGTGGAGGGAGGTGAAGTAGGTGACCCAGGGTTATAATTGAGGATGCTTTGATTTTTACCAGCTACTGGAAGTTTTCGCTTGTTATTTGGTTAAAATACGAACAAGAGTTGAATAGTTTGCAAATAACAGAGCTATGCAGTTTGTTGAATTGGCTGGCTGGCACTGAGGTTGAGATTTGGTTCAATGTTCCCATTCAGTTTTCGCTTTACCAGCAAATTGTTTGAAAGGTTTTTTTTATTTTTGCTGCAGTAGTCGTTTCCTTTTGTTTGGTTTTTGTTGATGGGCTTTTTTCCTTTTGTTTATCAAACAAATGTTTATTCCACATAAATTTAACTGTGCATTACAATTGTTTTCTCTGCCGCTTTGCCAGTTACCCCTTAAACAAATTTCAAGTTGTTATTACAACGAGTTATAGGTGCACCACGGCTTTGACCTGCTACATCATTGTTGCACGGGGGGCCATTAAGGCAAACTACGAGCATGGAGTGCAATTTCGCGAAGATGAAAGTGAAAAATGTTGGTTGCATGGCCATGAGCAGTTTTATTGTTTTCCTGATTTTAATTAATTTAAATTTAATTGAGAGGGTGCAAACCTTCTGAGAAGGTATAAAAATCGGGATGCTAAGCGAAGGTTTAAGTTCACTGTTTTCCTTAGTCAAATATGTTGGTTTGAATGAAGAAAATTTGGAAACGGAATGAAAGTTATCCCGGTACTGATCTCCTTCCAAAAAGATATCCCTACGTCCCGTTTCAATCTGCGTTTAAATAGAACCTCGCTGATACTTAGGCGCCTTCACGAGAAGCTGTCTTATCAACCTATCCCCCAAAAGCAAAGAAGAACATTTGAATGATGTTGGTGTGGATGCTTAGGCATCCTTGCCTTCACTTCCACATGTATATCGGTGTCCCTCTTCTTGGCGGTTATAAATATACCCAGGGACGTCGATACCTCAAATGCGGTTTCCAGTAGTACAAGTACTATGACACAACAACTGGCTGTAGTTGTGGTTGCGGACGATATTTCGGAACAGGGTGACATCAACGACAGTCTATTGAAAGGAAGCAAGGTACCCCACATTCTTATCAAGGATAAACTCCCCTAAAGTTTCAGTTTCCCCGACCATGTGTGTGGAATTTATCGCTAACGGTGCAATAGATAATTCAATAGAGTTGTGCCAAACTAGAGTTGTGCCAAACTAGTTCAACGATCTAGTTCACTATCCAGTTCAATGGAATCCGGTCGTCTGTATGGAAAAACTATGTATACATAATATCACACGTTAGTTTGTATGACGTTACTCATACATTTTTGAACATGGACAGTGAACTATGAACTAGATTGCCCAACTCTATAATTCATGTTTCTAGCTCCAGTTAAAAAACGTTGCCAGATATCGCCGAAAAGTATTCTGAAAAGACTAATCGTTTTGGACCGGACATTTAAGAGTCCATAAACCCAACAAGTCATTGCTTCTTAAGCATAAATCATTGTGAGACGTTGGCAGTAAGGGAGACTTGTCCATCAAAACGGTGGATGTGTCGCTGGTACCTCCAAAAGTGCCTAAGCAACAAAACAATGGCAACAAGGGCAGTCATATTGTGCAATCGATACATTTAATAAGAACCGAAAAGCATCGCTGTAGGAAAATTTCGCCTGTGACGTCAGACTGTCGGATAGGATGCTAAACTGACCTTTTATGTTGGAGCGAACTCTCTGAAGTAGAATAAACCCTATATATTGTTTCTTAAGCACAAAAGATTGAAGGAGGAAGGTGGTATGGGAGACTTGTCCATCTATAAGACAGATGGGTTGCTGATACCTACAAAAGTGTCAAAAGAATGGAGGCGAAAACAAAGTCGAAGACGGCACCTAGACTCTAAGACGGTTTTGCTGGCCTCTTCAGCTGCCTCATATTTCAAGCCCCACACTAGGGTAGTGAAGATGAAACAACCGATGGGCAGAGGGGGACTATGTCACAGTCTTCTATAAAAGTTTGAATGAAGCCAAGAAGTCGAAGACTGTTCCAAAAGGCTCTGTCTCATCTCCAGAACTCTGCACCAAGGTAATGTAGATGAAACAGTTGATGCGCAGAGAGAAGCAAATCGTCATATGTAGGTGGCAACGCGTATAGGCTCCTTTCATCTAAAAGTCCTTCACTAATGTGGCTTAATCACAGACTTCTAAATAGTTTCGAAAAAGCCATAAAAGTCGAAGACTACTATAGGCTCTAAAACCCACCCTCCCCTCGATCTCTTCAAAGGCCAACGGAATGGGGCTGATTGATTTCGTAGCAGCAAAAAAAAAAAATTATATGTAAAGCCACGTGGAAGTATCCAGATAGCAATACAAGAAATGCTGCAACCTGGACTGGTCGTGCCCATAAAAATCTGGAGACAGTTTGGTGGATTTAATTTGGGTATTCAAAGAATCCAATATATGGACATATATTAAAATCCGTACGATTCAGATGCCTCAATGTATATTTGATTCGAATTATCAGCACAATACCCAACATATAGCCCGCAATAAAACAGTACCTCCCGGTTTTCGGTATTTTGAAGGTTTTAGCCTCATTAACACACCGACATAACTGAAATTTTGTATTAAGTCTTCGTTGTGGATGTAAAACTTTCCACATGAAACTTGTCGGTATACACACAGAGAAGAGATATTGTTGGAACAATCATATTCTAAGAGCAAAATAGTGCATTTTAAAAATCTGAAAATATATATTGTTGTTTCAACCATATATTTTTCATTAGCAAACATGATGACACAAAATATATTGTTGCGCCAACAATACATATTTCAAGAATTTTAAAATACACTATTTTGCTCTTAGAATATGATTGTTCCAACAATATTTTTTCTCTGCGTGTATGTCCACGTCTTCATTAAAGGTACCTTTCGATTTGCGGTGTTTTGGAGGTTGTGTCCTCAATATACCTGAAATTTGGTAATTAGTCTTCGTTGGGGGTACAAAAACGTTCGAACTGAAATATGTCGGTATATGTCCACGCCTTCATATAGTCCCCAAAGAACGGTACCTCCCTAAGTTTTCAGCGTCATTATCAAACCGAAAAGTGTTTTTTTTTTCAATAATTTCTTTTTTAACGTGGTGTTCTAAACATGTTTTTCTAAAACGTGCGTTTTAGAAAAAAATCTAATGCGGATTTTTTAAAAATGTTTTAACTTGGGTTTTTTTTAAAAATTGTTTAAACGATGATATTTTAAAAATATTTTAAAATGGATCTTTAAATTTTTTTAAAGGTAGATTTTTTAAAAGTGGTTTTTTTAATTTTGCTTTAAATTTAGCGCGGACTTTTTAAAAAATTTTTTAAACGTGGATTTTTAAAAGTGAATTTTTTTAAATGTGGTTTATTAAAAGTGAATTTTTTAAACGAGGATTTTTAAGAGAGATTTTTTTAAATGTGGATTTTTTTAAAAGTGATTTTTTAAATATGGATTTTTTTAAGTGAATTTTTAAACGTGAATTTTTTAAAAAAAATTTTTACACGTCGATTTTTAAAAAGTGAATTTTTTAAACGTGGTTTTTTTAGACGTGGATGTTTTAAAAGTGAATTTTTTAAATGTGTTTTTTTTCAAAAGTGAATTTTTTAAACGTGGAATTTTAAATGTGGATTTTTTAAACGTGGAATTTTAAACGTGGATTTTTTAAAAGTGATTTTTTTTAAATGTGGATTTTTAAAAGTGAATTTTTTAAAAGTGAAATTTTTAAACGTGGTTCTTTAAAAGTATTTTTTTAAACGTGGTTTTTTAAAAGTATTTTTTAAACGTGGATTTTTTAAAAGTGAATATTTAAATGTGGATTTTTTAAAAGTGAATTTTTTAAAAGTGAATATTTAAACGTGGATTTTTTAAAAGTGCATTTTTTAAACGTGGATTTTTCAAAAGTGCATTTTTTAAACGTGGATTTTTTAAAAGTGAATTTTTTAAAAGTGAATATTTAAACGTGGATTTTTTAAAAGTGCATTTTTTAAACGTGGATTTTTTAAAAGTGAATTTTTTAAAAGTGAAATTTTTAAACGTGGTTCTTTAAAAGTATTTTTTTAAACGTGGTTTTTTAAAAGTGCATTTTTTAAACGTGGATTTTTCAAAAGTGCATTTTTTAAACGTGGATTTTTTAAAAGTGAATTTTTTAAAAGTGAATATTTAAACGTGGATTTTTTAAAAGTGCATTTTTTAAACGTGGATTTTTTAAAAGTGAATTTTTTAAACGTGGAATTTTAAAAGCGAATTTTTTAAACGTGGATTTTTTAAAAGTGAATTTTTAAAGGTTGTTTTTTTAAAAGTGAAATTTTTAACCGCCCCCCGGGGTTTTTATATTACATTTTCAAAGGCTAACCTTTGGAAATAGAATATAAGTTCTAAGGGGAAGCACAGCTGAATGCTATGGGGCGCCTCCACGGGTTGCGGATAGTGGGATAATGGCGGACAATCAGCGAATTCAGAGCCTAGGGTCTCAATAAGATACTTCTGGCAGAGTATCCCAATGAAATATTGAGTGCCGTTTGAAGCTCGAATTGACATGGCGAGTCATTGGCGCCATTAAATAACCAATTGCCATAACTGTAGCGTCTGTTCCCACATTGGGCGGCTGCAAACAGCGTCTGTTCTCCTGTGGAGCGGCTGAAATCTAGAAAGAAAACTACAAACCCTTCAGAAGGCAACGGGAAACCACTGAAGTAATTTCCCTTGAAAATCATGCAATATGAACAAACAAATCAAAACACACGGCCCTCAGTCTCCGGCCAAACGAGGGTGCTAAGAATCCCCGGAGGTAAAAATAACCAAAAACTAAAAATTGGGACCTGAAATGTCCGAAGCCTATATGAAGTTGGCAAATTGAATAACACCATCATTGAAATGAATCGACTCAAAATTGATATACTAGGTGTCAGTGAAACTTGGTGGACAGAAAGCGGCAATTTTGAATCCAAAAACACCTTGGTATACCATTCTGGAAATATGGAGGGAATACACAGAAGAGGGGTTGGCATTATTGTCAATAAAAACATTGCAGATTGTGTAGTTGGATATGTTCCGATGTCAGAGAGAACTATGATGATTAAAATCTCAGCAAAACCCATAAATTTAAATATTATACAGGTATATGCCCCTACATGTGATGGAAACAACGACGAGATTGAAATTTTTTATGAAGAAATTAGTGAACTACTAAAAATGACGAAATCACATGAAATAACAATAATTCAAGGAGATTTCAACGCCAAAGTGGGAAACGAAGAAATAAATGGAGTAACGGGAGGATATGGACTTGGTGAAAGAAATGAAAGAGGAGACAGGTTAATCCAATTCTGCCAAGAATTTAAAATGACAATAACCAACACAATATTCCGGCTACATCCTAGACGACTATACACATGGAAGTCACCATTAGATAACGAAAGAAATGTCGTACGAAATCAAATAGACTATATAATGATCAACAACAGATTTAGGACCTGTGTAACCAAATGTTCGACATATCCAGGAGCTGATGTGCCGTCAGATCATAATCTTTTGATGTGCAATATTCGAATTAAACTAGCTCGGATTCAAAAAAGAAAGAAGAAATCCCATAAAATAAATATTGAAATACTTCAAAATACAACAGCCAGAAATGAAATAAAAGAACAAATAAACAACAAACTTGAAGATATCGATGCAAACGATGCAGATAATATATGGAACAAGGTGAAGGATGCGATATGTAAAGTAACAAAAAGCTACATAGGAACCCACACAAGAAGAACCCAAGAGGAATGGATGACCAACGAGATTATGGAACTAAGAGAGGAACGAAGAAAATATAAAAATGTTAATTACGAACGCTATTGGGAGATCAATAAAGAGATTCGCACAGCAACCAGAGCTGCCAAAAATTCCCTGCTCAATCAAAAATGTCAAGAGATCGAACATTTGCAACATATACATGACGATTTTAATTTACATAAAAAGTTAAAAGAAGCCGCTGGGATATATAGGAGAACATCGCCAACACTACTGATGGATAATAACAATCAACCAATTTTTGAGACAGTACATATAAAGAATACATGGAAAAACTATATTGAACAACTATTTACCGACGATAGACGCTCAATATACCAACACAACGGAAATGCTAATCTATCTGGAAACCCAATCACTAAATCAGAAGTGGAATATGACATTCTATCATTGAAAGATAAGAGATCAACTGGACCTGACGAAATTCCATCTGAAATTTTAAAACTTATAGATGGAAACAATGTGTTATTGATTGTCCGCCTGTTTAACTATATATATGACACAGGTCAATACCCAAACGATTGGCTAATATCAACTTTTATACCGATACCAAAAAAGTCGAATGCAAAAAAATGCTGTGAATACAGATTAATTAGTCTCATGTGTCATATTTTAAAAATCTTTCTTCGAATAATACACACGAGAATATACTCTAAATGTGAAATTGCTATGGGAGAATCCCAATTCGGATTCAAAGAAGGTATGGGTACCCGGGAAGCTCTATTATCACTTCAAGTACTTGTTCAAAAATGTAGAGACGTTCATAAGGATGTGTTCATATGCTTCATAGACTACGAAAAGGTATCGACACTGTCCAACATGATAAAATGATTGACATACTGAGAGATATTGGAATTGAAGAAAAGGAAATTAGATGCATACGCAGTTTATATTGGAACCAGACGGCGAGACTTGAAATAAACGGCGAATTGACAGACGAAGTTCTCATATCCAAAGGTGTTAGACAAGGATGCATATTATCACCCCTCCTCTTCAATATATACTCCCAACGAATATTTCGTGAATCAATTGAAAAAGAACGCATGGGCATAAAAATGTACGGCAAAATGATAAATAATATACGATACGCCGATGATACCACCATACTTGCTAGCAGTATATCTGATTTACAAAAACTCCTACAAAAACTGACACACACAAGCGAAATATATGGTCTCAGGATAAATATAAAAAAAGACAAAATATATGGTTGTCAGTAGAAACGATTTGATTCTTGATACAACACTACAAATAAAGAACGAGACTGTCGAACGTGTAAAGAACTTCAAATACCTTGGTGTTCTAATAAACGACAAATGGAATACATCAAACGAAATCAAACGTCGAGTGGAGATGGCCAGAGACACATTTTTCAAATATAAGAACGTACTAACAAATCACGAGATAAGTCTAGCAACAAAGATACGATTCACGAAATGTTACATTTGGTCTGTGTTATTATATGGAGCTGAAACGTGGACAATTAAAAGTGCAGATGAAAAGAAAATCGAAGCGTTCGAAATATGGTTATATCGACGAATTTTGAAGATACCATACACTGCTCACATAACAAACCAGGAAGTACTGAGAAGAATGAACCAGGAAAGACAACTCCTACATACTGTCAAATCCCGAAAAATCTCATACTTGGGTCACCTTATGAGAAATACAAAATATTATAAAAAGGAAAATAGAAGGAAGCCGAAGCAGAGGCAGGAGAGAGATATATTGGTTAAAAAACATTCAAGACTGGACGGGATACAGAGATGAAACCAACTTACTAAATGCCGCTAAAAATCGAGAACTTACCTACAACTAGATAATATCTATATTTGAAATTCATTTTAAAACATGTAAACAATAATATTGTATGATCGCTTTACATCCGAATATCGGATTCGCAAATAAAGAAGAAGAGAAATTTTTAAACGTGGATTTTTTAAAAGTGAATGTTTTAATCGTGGATTTTTTAAAAGTGAATGGTTTAATCTTGAATTTTTTAAAAGCGAATTTTTTAAACGTGGATTTTTTAGAAGTTAATTTTTAAAACGTTGATTTTTTAAAAGTGAATTTTTTAAACGTTGATTTTTTAAAAGTGAATTGTTTTAAACATGGATTTTTAAAAGTGAATTTTTTAAACATGGATTTTTAAGAGCGAATGTTTTAAACGTGGTTTTATTAAAAGTGATTTTTTTTAAATTGAATTTTTTAAATTTTTTAAACCTGGATTTGTTAGGAGTGCATTTTTTAAACGTGGATTTTTAAAAGTGAATTTTTTAAACATGGATTTTTTTAAGAGCGAATGTTTTAAACGTGGTTTTATTAAAAGTGATTTTTTTTTAAATTTGAATTTTTTAAAAGTGAGTTTTTTAATCGTGGATTTTTTAAAAGTGAAATTTTTAAACGTGGTTTTTATACCCTCTACCACAATGTGGAAAAGGGTATTATAAGTTTGTTTTGGTAAAAATTCATGTAACACCGCGAAATATTCGTCGGAGACCCCCAATGTGGTATACCAATCTTCATATCTCGACGAGATAAAGCAATTTTGAGATGTGTGTCCGTCCGTCTGTCCATTATAAATTGTAAACACGCTCCAGGCCGCAATTATGGACCGATCGTCACGAAATTTTGTATGCAGGTCGGGTTCAGATCAGAATAGATCCCTATTCTTATTGGTGATGATCGTGAAATATTTAGCGGGTGAAATGGACCCAAAACATATTATTTATCCAATTTTCTAGCGGCTCGTTAGGTCTCAATAATAGTCCGATCAACGCGTAATTTTAAATAAGGTAAGAGTATATCACAAAGGAGAAGCTTGCAATTTGAAATGGCGATCGGATAATATTTAGAGGGTTAAATGAACCAAAACTTTTGTGTGAAAATTGTGAACATTTTTAATATACAGCTTATATCTTAATTCCTAGAGGTGACATTCCGGACAAGTGAGATATACTTGAAAGTGGAACGCTTGACCTTTCAATTGATGCCAATTATGTTGATGTGCATGATCAGATAACAGAGTTACAGCCTAATATATTCCGTTATTTGTTTGTAGTGTAATAATAAACTCGTTAGAAGTTTACATCAATAGTCACGAAATTTTGCACCGGGTAAGAGTATAGGTCGAAAAAGATGTCTACAATTTTGAATGAAGATCTGATATTCTTTAAGGGGTGAAATGGACCATTACTTTTGTATGAAAAATATAACAATTTTATTTTTGGTCGATATTTTAATACCTTGAGGACATATATATTTCGGAAAGAAGCCTACATATGGGAAAAAAACTACTGACCTTTCCTCTGATGTAAATTGCAATAAAGTGTTTGCTAGATAACGGGCCTACTGCCTAATATATAATGGGTTCTGTGTAGAGAACCAGATTTTTATGCCATGTTACATATTGGCTCTCCTAAAGTGTATGTAACACCACGAAATATTCGTCCTAGACCCCTTATTTGGATGCCAAAATTCATATCTCGACGAGATAAAGCGATTTAGCGATGAGTGTCCGTCCATAAAAAATTGTAAACAAGCTTAAGGCCGCAACTATGGATCGATTGTAACGAATTTTTTAAGGAGGTTGGGTTCGGGCCCGAATAGAAATGATTAGTTTTCGGTGATGATCGTGAAATGTTCAGGGGATGAAATGGACCAAAAACTAAATTTTAACCAATTTTGTAGCGGCTCTGTAGGTCAAAATAATAACCCGCAAAATTTTAAACAAAGTTTGAGTTTATGATGAAGAAGAAGCGTACAAGCCAACGTGAAGATCAGATAGTACTTAGCGGGTTAAATGGACTGAAACTTTTGTGTGAAATTGGTAAAAATGTCAATAACATAGCGGTTAAACAACGGAAGTAGTAGTACTACATAAGTGGATTTCATTACATTTTAGTTTGTGTGAACTAAATTTTCCTTTCCTGCTACAAAAATGTCTTTGTCATGCTAGATAACTTTTTGGTTTTGGTCATAAATATTATACATTACATCTCTGATATTTGATAATTAAATTTTCACAATCATTGAAAAGAAGTTCCGTGGAGAGCGATTGTCCAGGGATAGTGGTATAGGGTATCCCATTGTCGGCTCCGTCCGACTATAGACTTTTCTTACTTGTTTAAAAGTAATTTTTTAAACGTGGATTTTTTAAAGTGAATTTTTTTAACGTGGATTTTTTAAAAGTGAATTTTTTTAACGTGGATTTTTTAAAAGTGAATTTTTTTAACGTGGATTTTTTAAAAGCGAATTTTTTAAGCGTGGATTTTTAAAGTGGTTTTTTTAAACGTGGATTTTTAAAAGTAAGTTTTTGTTAACGTGGATTTTTAAAAGTGAATTTTTTAAACGTGGATTTTTTAGAAGTGATTTTTTTAAAAGTGAATTTTTTAAATTTGGATTTTTTTTAAACTGAAACATTTAAACATTTTTTCTAATACGTGGATTTTTATGGAACTTTTTTAACGTAGCTTTGTTAATGATTTTTTTTTTTTTCTAAAACGTGGATTTTTATAGAATTTTTTTCTAAACCGTGGATTTAAAAAAAACGTGAATTTTTTTCTAAACCGTGGATTTAAAAAAAAACGTGAATTTTTTTCTAAACCGTGGATTTAAAAAAACGTGAATTTTTTTAAACGTGTATTTTTTCTAAATCTTGGATTTTTATAGTACTTTTTTAACGTAGATTTGTTAGCGATTTTTTCTAAAACGTGGATTTTATATAATTTTTTTTCTAAACCATGGATTTTTATGAGGTGGTGTTTTTGAATTTTTAAACGTGGATTTTTTTAAAGTGAATTTTTTAAATGTGGATTTTTTAAAACTGAATCTTTTAAACATTTTTTTCTAAAACGTGGATTTTTATGGAACTTTTTTAACGTAGCTTTGTTAATGATTTTTTTTTGTAAAACGTGGAATTTTATAGATTTTTTTCTAAACCGTGGATTTAAAAAAAAACGTGGATTTTTTTCTGAAACGTGGATTTTTATATAATTTTTTTCTAAACCGTGGATTTTTATGCGGTTATTACCCTAATGTCTACGCTTTCATATATGGATTATATGGATTTTCAATAATTTATTTTTTAACGTGTGATTTTTTAAAAGTGATTTGTTAAACGTGGATTTTTACAAGTTATTATTTTTAAACTTGGATTTTTACAAGTTATTATTCTTTTTTTTTACAAGTTATTATTTTTAAACGTGGATTTTTACAAGTTATTATTTTTAAACGTGGATTTTTACAAGTTATTGTTTTTAAACGTGGATTTTTACAAGTTATTATTTTTAAACGTGGATCTTTACAAGTTATTATTTTTAAACGTGGATTTTTACAAGTTATTATTTTTAAACGTGGATTTTTTTAAATGTGTTTTTTAAGTGGTTTTTTAAACGTGGATTTTTACAAGTTATTATTTTTAAACGTGGATTTTTTTAAATGTGTTTTTTAAGTGGTTTTTTAAACGTGGATTTTTACAAGTTATTATTTTTAAACGTGGATTTTTTTAAATGTTTTTTAAGTGATTTTTTAAACGTGGATTTTTTAAAAGTGAAATTTTAAACGTAGATTTTTAAAAGTGAGTTTTTGTTAACGTGGATTTTTTAAAAGTGAAATTTTAAACGTAGATTTTTAAAAGTGAGTTTTTGTTAACGTGGATTTTTTAAAAATGATTTTTTAAATGTGGATTTTTTAAAATGAATCTTTTAAACATTTTTTTTTAAAACGTGGATTATTAAAAGTGAAATTTTAAACACAGATTTTTAAAAGTGAGTTTTTGTTAACGTAAATTTTTTAAAAGTGAATTTTTTAAATGTGGATTTATTAAAATGAATCTTTTAAACATTTTTTTCTAAAACGTAGATTTTTATGGAACTTTTTTAACGTAGCTTTGTTAATGATTTTTTTTCTAAAACGTGGATTTTTATAGAATTTTTTCTAAGCCGTGGATTTTTAAAAAAAACGTGGATTTTTTTCTAAATCGTGGATTTAAAAAAAACGTAAATTTTTTTAACGTGGATTTTTTCTAAATCTTGGATTTTTATGGTACTTTTTTAATGTAGATTTGTTAATGATTTGTTTTCTAAATCGTGGATTTTTATAAAATTTGTTTCTAAACCATGGATTTTTATGCGGTGGTATTTTTGAAATTTGAAATTGCAAAAAAAGTTATAACCCTAACGTCCACGCATTCATATTTTTGAAACATTTTTCTATAAAACAAGGATTTTTTAATATTTTTGTTTCTAAACCGTGGACTTTTTAATTAAATTATTTTTTAACGTGGGTTCTACATGTTTTTTTCTAAAACCTGTTTTTATGGAACTATTTCTAACGTGGAATTGTTAAAGATTTTTTTTAAAACGTAGATTTTTTAAAAAGATTTTTTTTCTAAAACGTGGATTTTTTAAAAAGATTTTTTTTCTAAAACGTGGATTTTTTAAAAAATTTTTTTTCTAAAACGTGGATTTTTTAAAAAGATTTTTGTTCTAAAACGTGGATTTTTTAAAAAGATTTTTGTTCTAAAACGTGGATTTTTATTTTTTTTTTTCAAAAATGTGGATTTTTATTTTTTTTTTCAAAAGCCATGTCTCGGCCTCGAAAGTGGATTTTTTAAAGAATTTGTCAAGCCATCCTCGTTGGCCTAAAACGTGAATTTTTTAAAGAATTTTTCAAGTCATCTTCGTTGGCCAAAAACGTGGATTTTTTAAAGAATTTTTCAATTCATCTTCGTTGGCCTAAAACGTCGAATTTTGAAAGAATTTTTCAAACAATCTTCGCTGGTGTAAAACGTGGAATTTTAAAAGAATTTTTCTAGCCATCTTCGTTGGCCTAAAAAGTGGATTTAAAAAAAAAACAATTTCAAGACATATTCGTTGACCTACACCGTTTATTTTTAATAAATTTTTCAAGACATCCTCGTTGGCCTAAAACGAGGTTTCTTTAAAGAATTTTTTCAAGCTACCTTCGTTGGCCTGAAACGTGGATTTTTTAAAGAATTTTTCAAGCCATCTTCGTTGGCCTTAAACGTGGATTTTTTAAAGAATTTTGGAAGCCACCTTTGTTGGCCTAAAACGTGGATTTTTAAAGAATTTTTCAAGCCATCTTCGTTGGCCTAAAACGTGGAATTTTTAAAGAATTTTTCAAACAATCTTTGTTGGCCTAACACGTGGATTTTTTAAAGAATTTTTCACGCCATCTTCGTTGGCCAAAAACGTGGATTTTTTAAAGAATTTTTCACGCCATCTTCGTTGGCCTAAAACGTGGATTTTTAATGAATTTTTCAAACCATTTTCGTTGGCCTAAAACGTGGATTTTTTAAAGAATTTTTCAAGCCATATTCGTTGGCCTAGAGCGTGGATTTTTTAAAGAATTTTTCAAGCCATATTCGTTGGCCTAAAACGTGGATTTTTTAAAGAATTTTTTAAGCCATCTTCTTTTTTGAAAAACGTAGATTTTTTAACGACTTTTTGAAACCACTTTTGTTGGCAAAAGATGTGAATTTTTTAAGAGTGCCCTTATTATGTGACAAAAGTCTTCCCCTGCCAATCTTTGAATTAATTGTTATGTAGTTCGGTTAAACAAACATGACTGATTTCCAAATTAATTCTGAATTCAACGTACTAAAATCATTCCCTTGGAATATTAATAACTAAAGTAAATAATCTTTTAATCTTGATTTTAAATTTAACAACGTATGCGTTCATATTAAAGTAATTTACCCTAAACATACCCTCATTTTGCCAAAAAAAGCAATCACGAAAGCAATTTTAAACAAAAACTAAAACTGCACGTTCCACCATAAAACAATTCCCATACAAAAATAACAAGAAAAAAGATAATTTATCCTTAAAAGTTAATAAATATTGCCAACCTCCAATAATGAAAATGCCACTTGTTGCCGTTCTTTTGCTTTATTTTTAATTTAGGAGATTACAAAAGCAAAAAATTGAACTAAGAAGGAGATGAAGGAGTAACCACCATATAAAGCAAACGGTGTTATCAGCTAAATTATAATCTTTAACAATCAATGAAACTGCAAAGTGAATGCAGTTGCCGACATGGCTTGACGCTCCATGAAATATACGATGTGAGGCGGCGTTAGCGCACGAGCAGCCTACATAAACAACAACAGAAGACGAAAGGCGAAATATGATTTGTTTCCCCCACATAACGTTGATTACAATCTGCACGAGAGGCTTTTAATAAATTATTTACAAAACGCGTGCGTGATGGAGCTCAGATGAGTGTTACGATGATGAAGTCTACATCACAACTTATCCAACAGAAGAGGTTATATGGGTATTGAACATAAATGTAATCAAAGGATTGCAAAATATAAACAAAAACAACAACAACTGGAGAACAGGAAATATAATTTCGCAAAGCTTTCTCACGAAACTAGAATGGTTTGTAATACAACATTGAATTGAAAAGAAATAATTCAGTCAAAATCAATTTAAGTTAAGTAAACGCCTCTTACATCCAGAAGACTAGACTCAAGAAACACACAAACACATGTGTGCGCCATTTACCAGTTACTGGCAATTATAACAAACTTAGTTTTCTATCATAAATTTTATAGTCTTCTATACAGCTTGATTTCAAATTAATAAGTCGAAGAGGAGATTTCTTCTGCGCTCTTTGTGGACGGTAGCCAATGTTCTGCAGACAGGTGTTAGAGTAATTTCTATTGGAAATTGACTTAAAACGGTGTCTATACGAAACTTATTTACACTTCGCCACATATAGCCAGAGAGTATTTTTTAAAATATTGTTTAAAAAATCCACGTCGTATTAGGGCTTGAAAAAATATTGTTTAAAAAATTCACGTCTTATTAGGGCTTGAAAAAAATATTGTTTAAAAAATCCACGTCTTATTAGGGCTTGAAAAATTATTGTTTAAAAAATCCACGTCGTATTAGGGCTTGAAAAAATATTGTTTAAAAAATCCACGTCGTATTAGGGCTTGAAAAAATATTGTTTAAAAAATCCACGTCTTATTAGGGCTTGAAAAAATATTGTTTAAAAAATCGACGTCTTATTAGTGCTTCAAAAAACTTTGTTTAAAAAATCCACGTCTTATTAGGGCTTGAAAAAATATTGTTTAAAAAATCCACGTCTTATTAGGGCTTGAAAAAATATTGTTTAAAAAATCCAAGTCTTATTGATGCTTGAAAAAATATTCTTAAAAAATCCTCGTCTTATTGATGCTTGAAAAAATATTCTTTAAAAAATCCACGTCTTATTGATGCTTGAAAAAATATTCTTTAAAAAATCCACGTCTTATTGATGCTTGAAAAAATATTCTTTAAAAAATCCACGTCTTATTGATGCTTGAAAAAATATTCTTTAAAAAATCCACGTCTTATTGATGCTTGAAAAAATATTCTTTAAAAAATCCACGTCTTATTGATGCTTGAAAAAATGTTCTTTAAAAAATCCACGTTTTATTGATGCTTGAAAAAATATTCTTTAAAAAATCCACGACTTATTGATGCTTGAAAAAATATTCTTTAAAAAATCCACGTGTTGTTTTGGGCTTAAAAAAAGATTCTTTAAAAAATCCATGTGTTGTTTTGAGCTTGAAAAAAGATTCTTTAAAAAATCCACGTCTTATTGATGCTTGAAAAAATATTCTTTAAAAAATCCATGTCTTATCCCAGCGAAATAAATTGGAAGTAGTGCAATGTGGACTAGTTCTGTCACGGCATGTTTTGATGCAGTTCAAACGGAGTCGTGAAAAAGGCACTCCAGTCCTCACATTTTAAACGCATTTGGATGCAATCCAAGGAATCACATCCAATTGTCACATTTTAACAACATCCGGATGCAGTTCAACGGAGTCGTGAAAAAGGCACTCCAATTCCTCATAATTTAACAGCATCCGGATGCAGTGCAAACGGAGTCGTGAAAAAGGCACTCCGTTCACTACATTTTATTAGCAGTTGTTAGAGATCCCTACATGAATATAAATCAGTTTGTACATCTCTACAGGCAGCGGAATACATTTCCAAAAAGATATAATCGTGTTAACATTTCCAAACATTTGTTAATACAAACTAAATAATATTTAATTTGTGAACATTTTTCCGGTAACTCACGAGAAGAAAATTTCCCAATGGAGTGCTGTTGGAGTACATGTCGAAATCTTAACTGGTGATGGCAAGACAAAATCAAACCCAAATATCAGATGAAGCATAAACAATTCAGCTTGGATTAAATAGAGAGTGGAGGAAACACGCATGTTTGCGATTGAATTCAATGGAGAATTTTCATAATTTGTGTTAATGTAATAAAGTTCTTAATATTTTTGTTCTCCACAAATAATAAATGCATTTTATTTGTTCTGGGATATTTTGTAATAGCTTGCGCAAAAACACGTGCTTTGGACTGCATCCTATTCTACCCCAAAGGGTTAGTTAAAATGCAATGCCAAAGGGTCAGTTAAAATGCAGTGCCAAAGGGTCAGTTAAAATGCAGTGGCAGAGGGTCAGTTAAAATGCAGTGCAATGGAGTGCCTCTTTCAGTAGTCACGCTCTTGTAAAAATCATGAGTGAAAATGCATAATTTGATGCACTTCCAGATCACTTGTACATATTATTTAACTGCCTCTTTGGAGGCAAAATTTTTGCTGGGTATTGATGCTTGAAAAAATATATTTTTAAAAAAATCCACGTCTTATTGATGCTTGAAAAAATATTCTTTAAAAAATCCACGTCTTATTGATGCTTGAAAAAATATTCTTTAAAAAATCCACGTCTTATTGATGCTTGAAAAAATATTCTTTAAAAAATCCACGTCTTATTGATGCTTGAAAAAATATTCTTTAAAAAAATCCACGTCTTATTGATGTTTGAAAAATTTTCTTTAAAAAATCCACCTCTTATTGATGCTTGAAAAAATATTCTTTAAAAAATCCACGTCTTATTGATGCTTGAAAAAATATTCTTTAAAAAATCCACGTCTTATTGATGCTTGAAAAAATATTCTTTAAAAAATCCACGTCTTATTGATGCTTGAAAAAATATTCTTTAAAAAATCCACGTCTTATTGATGCTTGAAAAAATATTCTTTAAAAAATCCACGTCTTATTGATGCTTGAAAAAATATTCTTTAAAAAATCCACGTCTTATTGATGCTTGAAAAAATATTCTTTAAAAAATCCACGTCTTATTGATGCTTGAAAATTTTTCTTTAAAAAATCCACGTCTTATTGATGCTTGAAAAAATATTCTTTAAAAAATCCACGTCTTATTGATGCTTGAAAAAATATTCTTTAAAAAATCCACGTCTTATTGATGCTTGAAAAAATATTCTTTAAAAAATCCACGTCTTATTGATGCTTGAAAAAATATTCTTTAAAAAATCCACGTCTTATTGATGCTTGAAAAAATATTCTTTAAAAAATCCACGTCTTATTGATGCTTGAAAAAATTTCTTTAAAAAATCCACGTCTTATTGATGCTTGAAAAAATATTCTTTAAAAAATCCACGTCTTATTGATGCTTGAAAAAATATTCTTTAAAAAATCCACGTCTTATTGATGCTTGAAAAAATATTCTTTAAAAAATCCACGTCTTATTGATGCTTGAAAAAATATTCTTTAAAAAATCCACGTCTTATTGATGCTTGAAAAAATATTCTTTAAAAAATCCACGTCTTATTGATGCTTGAAAAAATATTCTTTAAAAAATCCACGTCTTATTGATGCTTGAACAAATATTCTTTAAAAAATCCACGTCTTATTGATGCTTGAAAAAATATTCTTTAAAAAATCCACGTCTTATTGATGCTTGAAAAAATATTCTTTAAAAAATCCACGTCTTATTGATGCTTGAAAAAATATTCTTTAAAAAATCCACGTCTTATTGATGCTTGAAAAAATATTCTTTAAAAAATCCACGTCTTATTGATGCTTGAAAAAATATTCTTTAAAAAATCCACGTCTTATTGATGCTTGAAAAAATATTCTTTAAAAAATCCACGTCTTATTGATGCTTGAAAAAATATTCTTTAAAAAATCCACGTCTTATTGATGCTTGAAAAAATATTCTTTAAAAAATCCACGTCTTATTGATGCTTGAAAAAATATTCTTTAAAAAATCCACGTCTTATTGATGCTTGAAAAAATATTCTTTAAAAAATCCACGTCTTATTGATGCTTGAAAAAATATTCTTTAAAAAATCCACGTCTTATTGATGTTTGAAAAATTTTCTTTAAAAAATCCACCTCTTATTGATGCTTGAAAAAATATTCTTTAAAAAATCCACGTCTTATTGATGCTTGAAAAAATATTCTTTAAAAAATCCACGTCTTATTGATGCTTGAAAAAATATTCTTTAAAAAATCCACGTCTTATTGATGCTTGAAAAAATATTCTTTAAAAAATCCACGTCTTATTGATGCTTGAAAAAATATTCTTTAAAAAATCCACGTCTTATTGATGCTTGAAAAAATATTCTTTAAAAAATCCACGTCTTATTGATGCTTGAAAAAATATTCTTTAAAAAATCCACGTCTTATTGATGCTTGAAAAAATATTCTTTAAAAAATCCACGTCTTATTGATGCTTGAAAAAATATTCTTTAAAAAATCCACGTCTTATTGATGCTTGAAAAAATATTCTTTAAAAAATCCACGTCTTATTGATGCTTGAAAAAATATTCTTTAAAAAATCCACGTCTTATTGATGCTTGAAAAAATATTCTTTAAAAAATCCACGTCTTATTGATGCTTGAAAAAATATTCTTTAAAAAATCCACGTCTTATTGATGCTTGAAAAAATATTCTTTAAAAAATCCACGTCTTATTGATGCTTGAAAAAATATTCTTTAAAAAATCCACGTCTTATTGATGCTTGAAAAAATATTCTTTAAAAAATCCACGTCTTATTGATGCTTGAAAAAATATTCTTTAAAAAATCCACGTCTTATTGATGCTTGAAAAAATATTCTTTAAAAAATCCACGTCTTATTGATGCTTGAAAAAATATTCTTTAAAAAATCCACGTCTTATTGATGCTTGAAAAAATATTCTTTAAAAAATCCACGTCTTATTGGGGTGTGAAAAAATATTGTTTAAAAAATCCACGTCTTATTGGGGTGTGAAAAAATATTGTTTAAAAAATCCACGTCTTATTGGGGTGTGAAAAAATATTGTTTAAAAAATCCACGTCTTATTGGGGTGTGAAAAAATATTGTTTAAAAAATCCACGTCTTATTGATGCTTGAAAAAATATTCTTTAAAAAATCCACGTCTTATTGATGCTTGAAAAAATATTCTTTAAAAAATCCACGTCTTATTGATGCTTGAAAAAATATTCTTTAAAAAATCCACGTCTTATTGATGCTTGAAAAAATATTCTTTAAAAAATCCACGTCTTATTGATGCTTGAAAAAATATTCTTTAAAAAATCCACGTCTTATTGATGCTTGAAAAAATATTCTTTAAAAAATCCACGTCTTATTGATGCTTGAAAAAATATTCTTTAAAAAATCCACGTCTTATTGATGCTTGAAAAAATATTCTTTAAAAAATCCACGTCTTATTGATGCTTGAAAAAATATTCTTTAAAAAATCCACGTCTTATTGATGCTTGAAAAAATATTCTTTAAAAAATCCACGTCTTATTGATGCTTGAAAAAATATTCTTTAAAAAATCCACGTCTTATTGATGCTTGAAAAAATATTCTTTAAAAAATCCACGTCTTATTGATGCTTGAAAAAATATTCTTTAAAAAATCCACGTCTTATTGATGCTTGAAAAAATATTCTTTAAAAAATCCACGTCTTATTGATGCTTGAAAAAATATTCTTTAAAAAATCCACGTCTTATTGATGCTTGAAAAAATATTCTTTAAAAAATCCACGTCTTATTGATGCTTGAAAAAATATTCTTTAAAAAATCCACGTCTTATTGATGCTTGAAAAAATATTCTTTAAAAAATCCACGTCTTATTGATGCTTGAAAAAATATTCTTTAAAAAATCCACGTCTTATTGATGCTTGAAAAAATATTCTTTAAAAAATCCACGTCTTATTGATGCTTGAAAAAATATTCTTTAAAAAATCCACGTCTTATTGATGCTTGAAAAAATATTCTTTAAAAAATCCACGTCTTATTGATGCTTGAAAAAATATTCTTTAAAAAATCCACGTCTTATTGATGCTTGAAAAAATATTCTTTAAAAAATCCACGTCTTATTGATGCTTGAAAAAATATTCTTTAAAAAATCCACGTCTTATTGATGCTTGAAAAAATATTCTTTAAAAAATCCACGTCTTATTGATGCTTGAAAAAATATTCTTTAAAAAATCCACGTCTTATTGATGCTTGAAAAAATATTCTTTAAAAAATCCACGTCTTATTGATGCTTGAAAAAATATTCTTTAAAAAATCCACGTCTTATTGATGCTTGAAAAAATATTCTTTAAAAAATCCACGTCTTATTGATGCTTGAAAAAATATTCTTTAAAAAATCCACGTCTTATTGATGCTTGAAAAAATATTCTTTAAAAAATCCACGTCTTATTGATGCTTGAAAAAATATCTTTAAAAAATCCACGTCTTATTGATGCTTGAAAAAATATTCTTTAAAAAATCCACGTCTTATTGATGCTTGAAAAAATATTCTTTAAAAAATCCACGTCTTATTGATGCTTGAAAAAATATTCTTTAAAAAATCCACGTCTTATTGATGCTTGAAAAAATATTCTTTAAAAAATCCACGTCTTATTGATGCTTGAAAAAATATTCTTTAAAAAATCCACGTCTTATTGATGCTTGAAAAAATATTCTTTAAAAAATCCACGTCTTATTGATGCTTGAAAAAATATTCTTTAAAAAATCCACGTCTTATTGGGGTGTGAAAAAATATTGTTTAAAAAATCCACGTCTTATTGGGGTGTGAAAAAATATTGTTTAAAAAATCCACGTCTTATTGGGGCTGTGAAAAAATATTGTTTAAAAAATCCACGTCTTATTGGGTGCTTGAAAAAATATTGTTTAAAAAATCCACGTCTTATTGGTGGTGAAAAAATATTGTTTAAAAAATCCACGTCTTATTGGAGTGTGAAAAAATATTGTTTAAAAAATCCACGTCTTATTGGGGTGTGAAAAAATATTGTTTAAAAAATCCACGTCTTATTGATGCTTGAAAAAATATTCTTTAAAAAATCCACGTCTTATTGATGCTTGAAAAAATATTCTTTAAAAAATCCACGTCTTATTGATGCTTGAAAAAATATTCTTTAAAAAATCCACGTCTTATTGATGCTTGAAAAAATATTCTTTAAAAAATCCACGTCTTATTGATGCTTGAAAAAATATTCTTTAAAAAATCCACGTCTTATTGATGCTTGAAAAAATATTCTTTAAAAAATCCACGTCTTATTGATGCTTGAAAAAATATTCTTTAAAAAATCCACGTCTTATTGATGCTTGAAAATATTCTTTAAAAAATCCACGTCTTATTGATGCTTGAAAAAATATTCTTTAAAAAATCCACGTCTTATTGATGCTTGAAAAAATATTCTTTAAAAAATCCACGTCTTATTGATGCTTGAAAAAATATTCTTTAAAAAATCCACGTCTTATTGATGCTTGAAAAAATATTCTTTAAAAAATCCACGTCTTATTGATGCTTGAAAAAATATTCTTTAAAAAATCCACGTCTTATTGATGCTTGAAAAAATATTCTTTAAAAAATCCACGTCTTATTGATGCTTGAAAAAATATTCTTTAAAAAATCCACGTCTTATTGATGCTTGAAAAAATATTCTTTAAAAAATCCACGTCTTATTGATGCTTGAAAAAATATTCTTTAAAAAATCCACGTCTTATTGATGCTTGAAAAAATATTCTTTAAAAAATCCACGTCTTATTGATGCTTGAAAAAATATTCTTTAAAAAATCCACGTCTTATTGATGCTTGAAAAAATATTCTTTAAAAAATCCACGTCTTATTGATGCTTGAAAAAATATTCTTTAAAAAATCCACGTCTTATTGATGCTTGAAAAAATATTCTTTAAAAAATCCACGTCTTATTGATGCTTGAAAAAATATTCTTTAAAAAATCCACGTCTTATTGATGCTTGAAAAAATATTCTTTAAAAAATCCACGTCTTATTGATGCTTGAAAAAATATTCTTTAAAAAATCCACGTCTTATTGATGCTTGAAAAAATATTCTTTAAAAAATCCACGTCTTATTGATGCTTGAAAAAATATTCTTTAAAAAATCCACGTCTTATTGATGCTTGAAAAAATATTCTTTAAAAAATCCACGTCTTATTGATGCTTGAAAAAATATTCTTTAAAAAATCCACGTCTTATTGATGCTTGAAAAAATATTCTTTAAAAAATCCACGTCTTATTGATGCTTGAAAAAATATTCTTTAAAAAATCCACGTCTTATTGATGCTTGAAAAAATATTCTTTAAAAAATCCACGTCTTATTGATGCTTGAAAAAATATTCTTTAAAAAATCCACGTCTTATTGATGCTTGAAAAAATATTCTTTAAAAAATCCACGTCTTATTGATGCTTGAAAAAATATTCTTTAAAAAATCCACGTCTTATTGATGCTTGAAAAAATATTCTTTAAAAAATCCACGTCTTATTGATGCTTGAAAAAATATTCTTTAAAAAATCCACGTCTTATTGATGCTTGAAAAAATATTCTTTAAAAAATCCACGTCTTATTGATGCTTGAAAAAATATTCTTTAAAAAATCCACGTCTTATTGATGCTTGAAAAAATATTCTTTAAAAAATCCACGTCTTATTGATGCTTGAAAAAATATTCTTTAAAAAATCCACGTCTTATTGATGCTTGAAAAAATATTCTTTAAAAAATCCACGTCTTATTGATGCTTGAAAAAATATTCTTTAAAAAATCCACGTCTTATTGATGCTTGAAAAAATATTCTTTAAAAAATCCACGTCTTATTGATGCTTGAAAAAATATTCTTTAAAAAATCCACGTCTTATTGATGCTTGAAAAAATATTCTTTAAAAAATCCACGTCTTATTGATGCTTGAAAAAATATTCTTTAAAAAATCCACGTCTTATTGATGCTTGAAAAAATATTCTTTAAAAAATCCACGTCTTATTGATGCTTGAAAAAATATTCTTTAAAAAATCCACGTCTTATTGATGCTTGAAAAAATATTCTTTAAAAAATCCACGTCTTATTGATGCTTGAAAAAATATTCTTTAAAAAATCCACGTCTTATTGATGCTTGAAAAAATATTCTTTAAAAAATCCACGTCTTATTGATGCTTGAAAAAATATTCTTTAAAAAATCCACGTCTTATTGATGCTTGAAAAAATATTCTTTAAAAATCCACGTCTTATTGATGCTTGAAAAAATATTCTTTAAAAATCCACGTCTTATTGATGCTTGAAAAAATATTCTTTAAAAATCCACGTCTTATTGATGCTTGAAAAAATATTCTTTAAAAATCCACGTCTTATTGATGCTTGAAAAAATATTCTTTAAAAAATCCACGTCTTATTGATGCTTGAAAAAATATTCTTTAAAAAATCCACGTCTTATTGATGCTTGAAAAAATATTCTTTAAAAAATCCACGTCTTATTGATGCTTGAAAAAATATTCTTTAAAAAATCCACGTCTTATTGATGCTTGAAAAAATATTCTTTAAAAAATCCACGTCTTATTGATGCTTGAAAAAATATTCTTTAAAAAATCCACGTCTTATTGATGCTTGAAAAAATATTCTTTAAAACTCCACATGTTTTTGGGTGCTTGAAAAATTATTCTTTAAAAAATCCACATCCTTTTGGGTATTGAAAAATATTCTTTAAAAAATTGAATTTTATTATGTTATTTTCCCTTTTTGTAGCGAATTCTAGATTCGCTTCATCTCCATGATAAACCCTGAATGTTTTGATTCCTCTTCTTGTTCATTTGATCATATTTGCTCCGGTTGTTCGTTTGTTTGCTTGATCGCAAATCACACTTTTTTCCGATTCTTAGCTCTTAGATGCCTTTTATATGAAATTGGATTTCTTCGTGATCGTGCCACAGATAATTAGAGTTTTCTTCTGCTCCACCTCTTTGATAGGCTTCATTTTCTTCCAACGTGTTGCTGTTGTTGTCTTTGGCTGTGGCAATGATGTGTGGTTTTCTTTTTCCCGTTTGTGAAGTTTTTGCGGCGGCATTCATATAAGAGGACGAAATCAAGCAGAGGAAAAAATCGCTGATTGAAGATAAAAATAGTTTAGAAATCTGGCAAATGCCATGGAATATTGGCGAGATGGTGCTTAGTTTTGAAAATCAAAGTAATAAAGTGCTGATGGTCTCTCTCTCTATATTTGTATATAATGATGATAATGATAATTATAATTGTCACGGTGATGGATAGGAAGTATGCTTTTAAAATGTATTTATTGGTTGTGAATTTTTGCCATGTGTGGATTTGGCAGATCAAAGACCTCGGACAATTTTGAAATATTATGTGTTGACATTTTTTTCGGTGAAGGGAAAATAAAATAAAAAATACTTAATTTTGAATTTGATGAAAAGTACAGCCACCCTTCTAACTTCCGAATGATTTATTGTCAGACTCATCACTTTGATTAGCATAGATTATCCCAAAGCTTTATCGGGGCGGGTTTCTCATTGATCCAAAGGTGAATATTGCTTAGACAGTACCAGTTTTCCGCTCATCTCGTACTTTGCTCTAGGCATTTTTTACCCCACAAGATAGATTCCACTTGCACAGGACAAATAATTTACATTCTTGTCATAGTCGCTTTATTTCTATAATTATTCTACGGCACCGCCCTTTACAATTACTCAAGGCATATATTATTTTTAGAGCACAGTTTTTTCTTCCGAAGACTTTGTCCCTTCACCATTTTCAACAGAAGAATTACCTGCCACATTCAATAAATTGTCTTTTAAATATTTTCCCCTTAATGTTTGCCATGATCTCATTAAATGTGGTTACCAAAGGAACTTGGAACCGCAAATAACAAATTTCAGAACACTTTGAGATTTTATTTTTGTGCAAAAGCAATTAATTGTGACGAGAAGATGTTGGGCAAAGAAAAAACAAAAAAAAAATAAAAGAATCAAAACAAACCAAACCCGTCACCCAAAATGATCGGTGTGGCATCAAATGTCTGTGATCCTGTTGCAGAAATGATGCTGACGATAATAATGACAATGATAACGAAGAGATGATGCACATGCCGGCGTCTGGTGTTTCATTTGCCTATACCATTTGCCATTTCTGAAGTCAATATGAGTGAAGTACATCTTAAGAATAACAAGAACTTCACACATAGGGTTCCTTACATCATTACCACATATCAAAGGAATTTTGCCGTAATGTGGAGGGAAGAAAACTTGCACAATATAAAACGGAACAAAGTTCCGAAGAAACTGTTCTACAAAATGACAATAGCAAGAAAAAATATTAGAATGATAAAACAATATTCAGAGATTTTTTTTTTTAATTTTGCCATTTGACCCTGATCTAGGGAAAACGGAAATTGGCCCCACATCAATCTATTTTCTTGAATTCAATGCTTTATGATCTCCTACACGTATCAAATCTCAACTGACCCAACAGCCTACTCCTACCACCCCCTACTCCTTTTGATAACTTAAAAAATTGAATTGGACCCAATGGTTTGTTTGTTTATTATTAAAGTTAGCAACCGCAGCAAGTTTTATTGCTCCGTTTTCAATTATCTTAAAAAGTAATTTTTCTTTTGTTTTCACACTTTATGGCCAGTAGGGTAGAAACCACAACAACAACATCAGCAACAGAAAATCATGCTGCATAATTTATGCGAAGTGCAAACAAGGACGAACAAACAAATGAACTCAAGAAAAAGTACAAATTACAACAAAATGATTACAATGAGAGCCTACCAAAAATAATATTTTTGTTTTACTTCAGTTGGGCTTCGGGGCTAATAAGAACTGCAAAAAAGAGCACAAAGCACAAAAGGGAAAATAAAATAGGAGAATATTATTTAAATTATTAAATGCTTAAGAGTAGATTTTAATTTTCATTTCAAGGGTGTTTGGGTAATTTTTGAAGTACGAACATTTACTTTCCCCTGCCATCAAAGAGTTTATTACTAGCAACGCCACCTGCTGAGACGAGCTAAACAATTCTAACTTAGCAGAGACACTCACCACACAATAACCACGTGAAGGCGTTTGTGAATGATAAACTGCAATATAAGAATAAAGCCTACTTTTAGGCATCACGAAAATACACTTTGGAGATAAGTATCATTGGGCTCTCAGTAAACGTTTCCCTCTCCACACACACAACTTAACTAATTGAAAATGCATACAATCACACAATGACACCCCCTAAAGTATGCAATAGAAAAATATGTTGGGCATCGGTGTAATAAGCACAGAACCATGATTTAGACCCGCATCAGGCAAGAAGAGGCACACGTGACCTTGATGAGAGTAACAACAAAACAACCACCATTTAGTCTTCACTCAGAATTCAATGAAGAAGGTTGAGACGTCGCTTTTTTTCAATGATTTTTAATTTTAGCAATGCATTAACGCACACGCTGTTTGTGGAGAGAGCGAGAGAGAGAGTCGTATGCGTGAGACCGCAAAAAATGCGTTTGTATTAGGGCCGATACTTGATTTAGACCAGGGATAGCCAGTGGGCGCGTAAATTTCAATGTAAAACACAATGAAATGTATGTTGACTTGCTCTCAGTAAGTGTCCACTGGCTATCCCTGATTTAGACACCTCGTATTATTGGTACTGGGTGAGTGGAAGGGTTTTCAAGTATGTAGTTAAAATCAAAGTGACAGTAGTGACAGTATTAATATAAAACATTCCACAGTTTAAGCTTGCAATTGATGAGCTAAACTGTTTTAAAAATGTCAAGCTATTTTGAGAGCTGAGTCATCACTACGATCACTAACGTAGTCCATTTAGCATTCCCAGAGATGTTCCGAAGTTCAAGTTATAGATAACATGAAGAAGAACTGAATGTTTTCTTAAAAACGGCAGGAAGATCTCCTCATTGAGGCCCAGAACGACTTCTAAAAGACAACCAGATGGATTTATTAAACACAATAGCTTGACGGCTGCCTAACGATCGGCCGATTGGGGGTGATTTATAAAGAAAAAGAGTCGAATACGGTTAGGCAAATAAACATGGATTTTGTAAAGAGAATTTTTTTCGAGCAACATCAGACAAAAAAACGTGGATTTTTAAAGAATATTTTTTCGAGCAACCTCAGACCAATGAACGTGGATTTTTTTAAAGAATATTTTTTCGTGCAACATCAGACCTATTAACGTGGATTTTTTAAGAATATTTTTTCAACATCAGGCCTTTTTAAAGAATATTTTTTCGCCCTCCATCAGACCAATTAACGTGAATTTTTTTAAGAATATTTAGTCACCCACCATCAAACCAATTAACGTGGATTTTTTTAAGAATATTTAGTCAATTAATTAACGTGGATTTTTTAAGAATATTTTTTCAACATCAGACCTATTAACGTTGATTTTTTAAAGAATATTTTTTACCCACCATCACAACAATAAACGTGGATTTTTTAAAGAATATTTTTTCACCCACCATCAAAACAATAAACGTTGATTTTTTAAAGAATATTTTTCACCCACCATCAAAGCAATACACGTGGATTTAAAAAAAAAAAATTTAGCCACCATCAGAACAATAAACGTGGATTTTTGAAAGAACATTTTTTCACCCACCATTACATCAATAAACGTGGATTTTTGAAAGAACATTTTTTCACCCACCATTACATCAATAAACGTGGATTTTTGAAAGAACATTTTTTCACCCACCATTACATCAATAAACGTGGATTTTTTAAAGAATATTTTTTCACCCACCATCAAAACAATAAACTTGAATTTGTTAAACAATATTTTTTCACCCACCATCAAAACAATAAACCTGGATTTTTTGAAGAATATTATTCACACACCACAGACCAGCAAACGTGGATTTTTTGAAGAATATTATTCACACACCACAGACCAGTAAACGTGGATTTTTTGAAGAATATTATTCACACACCACAGACCAGTAAACGTGGATTTTTTGAAGAATATTATTCACACACCACAGACCAGTAAACGTGGATTTTTTAAAGAATAATTTTTCACCCACCACACAATAATAAACGTTGCTGAGATGTAGAAACAATGTTCTCAAGTCCCCAGTCGACATCACTTGGGATGCAGTTAAAGATAAAAGCAACGCGAACATAAAAGCAACGCGATGGAAAAACGTTAAAACCTGTCAAAATATAGGATATAAACATATCCACTCCCAATAATATTTTTGAAACCATATCCACGCCCAGAGAATATACTTAAAAAAATGCACGCATTAAAAAATATTCTCAAAAAATCCACGCCCAAAACTAAATCTTGAAAAATGCAAGACCAAAAAAAATCTTATAACATCCACGCCCAAAAAATATTCTTAAAACATTCACGTACAAAAAATATTCTTAAAAATCCACGTCCAAAAATGTTCTTCTTCTACATCAGAGCAATTAACGTAGATTTTTAAAAGAATATTTTTCACCATCAGACCAATTGACGTAGATTTTTTAAGGAACATTTTTGTCACCCAACATCAGACCAATTAACGTGAATTTTGTAAAGAATATTTTTTCACTTACCATCAAAACAATAAACGTGGATTTTTTAAAGAATATTTTTTCACCCACCATCGAAACAATAAACGTTGATTTTTGAAAAACATTTTTTCACCCACCATTAAAGCAATAAACGTGGATTTTTAAAGAATATTTTTGTCACCCACCACAGACCAATAAACGTGGATTTTTTAAAGAATATTTTTTCACCCACCACAGACCAATAAACGTGGATTTTTTAAAGAATATTTTTTCACCCACCACAGACCAATAAACGTGGATTTTTTAAAGAATATTTTTTCACCCACCACAGACCAATAAACGTGGATTTTTTAAAGAATATTTTTTCACCCACCACAGACCAATAAACGTGGATTTTTTAAAGAATATTTTTTCACCCACCACAGACCAATAAACGTGGATTTTTTAAAGAATATTTTTTCACCCACCACAGACCAATAAACGTGGATTTTTTAAAGAATATTTTTTCACCCACCACAGACCAATAAACGTGGATTTTTTAAAGAATATTTTTTCACCCACCACAGACCAATAAACGTGGATTTTTTAAAGAATATTTTTTCACCCACCACTAAATAATAAACGTTACTGACATGTAGAAACAATGTTCTCAAGTCCCCAGCCGAAAGCACTTGAGATGCAGTTAAAGATAAAAGCAATGCGAATATAAAAGGAACGCGATGGAAAAACATTCAAACCTGTCAAAATACCGACTTGATAATTACAACAGGGTGCTTCCTTAGGATTTCAGGTCTTATTGAAGACATTCAGTACTATTTAAAAAGGGCCAGAAGATATTTTTCGTAAAGAAAAAGAGGTATTCTCTTTAAACACAATATGGCGTTCTCATTGAAAACCAGAATGTCTTCTCATAGACCAGAAGCTTTTCTCATAGAAGACCCCAGTGTCTCCTCCTAGGAGACCACAATGTTTCCTTAACACGGTTTCTCGTAAAAACCCACAATGAATTTTCAAAGAACCCCACAATGTTTTTTCATAAAAGGCTAAAAGGTCTTTTTCTTTTCATGGACGACCACAAGGTCTTCTCAAAGAAGATTACAAGGTTTTCTCATCGAAAACCTTAAGATCTTCTTATAGGCGATCTTCTGATAGAATACCGTAAGAACTTTTCTTAGAAGACCTCAATGTCTTCTCATAGGAGAAAAAAGTTTTCAAACCACAAGACCAAAAGTTTTTTATAGCAGTTTATATGGAAGACGTGAACGTTTTCAGATCAGAAGACCAAAAGGTTTTCTCATAGAATATCACTTCTGATATTCTTAAAAAAATCCACGCCCAAAAATATTATTAAAAACATATCCACGCCCAACAATATTATTAAAAACTTATCTAAGCCCAAAAATATTATTAAAACAAGTGAGCAAAGGCTATAGTCGGGATGGGGCCGACCATGTGATACCCTACACCACTACCCCTTTGCATAAGCTTTTCACTGCTAAACATTTCTTTTAGGGAATATAATCCGATTACCACCAAAAATAATATGCCTCTTTCTCTCTGGGACCCCTATAAGCAACCAAAATTTTCGTGACCATCCGATCAAAATTACGACCTGTAGCTTGATTGCAAAAAATTGAAGAATTCGATGCATTATCGACTATTGTTGTATCTCCCTTGTTTGACCACCTTCGCCAACCTACTTTACACCAATGTAAACGTAATATTTTCTTCTTCCATTTACAGGCTTTGCCGTTGGAATACCACTACTAGAAGCCGATATATTCACAAAGAATAAAACTTTGAATTTGTCTCCAAATGAGTTTTTCCCCATTCCGACCCCTAAATATTATCCGACTATCGCTAAAATCAATAGGCTTCTTCCTTTGTGGGGCCCCCATCTACCCCCAAAATTTCGTCACCATCCGATCAAAATTCCAACTTGTAGCGTGATTACAAAAAATGCAAAAATTGGGTTTATTACTGAATTTTGCAATATCTCGGTTTGCTCACTTACGCCAACATACTTTGCATCAATATAAACGAGATCTTTTCTTCTTCCATTGACGGGTATTCCTGTTGGAATACTCCAACCAGAAGCGGAGATATTCGCATAAGAAAAAAAAAAACGTTGACTTTCCTCCACATAAACTTTTCGCTTATTCCGACTCCTGAATATTATCCGACCATCACCAAACTAAATTGGCTTCTTCCTCTGTGGGACCCGCATCCACTCCCAAAAAACTCGTGACGATCCGATCAAAATTGCGACCTGTAGCGTGACTACAAGCAAATCAGAAAATGGGATGCATTACCGACTATTGCGATATCTCTGTTGTTTGAGCAGCTATGGCAACCTACTTTACATCGTTGTAAAGGTGATATTTTCTACTTTCCTTGCCAGGTTTTGCTTTTGATATACGTCTTAAAAAAACAGAGATATTGGATTTGAAATAAAACGTAGACCTAAATAAGTTTTTGCCCATTCCGACCCCTGAATATTATCCGACCATCATTAAATTCAGTAGGCTTCTTCCTCTGTGGGACTCCCATTAACCCCCAAAATTTCGTGACGATCCGATCAAAATTGCGACCTGTAGCGTGATTACAAAAAAATCGGAAAATGGGATGCATTATCGACTATTGTCATATCTCTGCTATTTGACTACCTACGACAACCTCCTTTACATCGTTGTAAAGGTGATATTTTCTACTTTCCTTGCTAGGTTTTGCTTTAGATATACCTCTAAAAGAAACAGAGATATTGGCTTTGAAATAAAACGTTGACCTTTCCCCAAATAAGTGTTTGCCCATTTCAACCCCAGAATATTATCCGACCATCATCAAAATCAATAGGCTTCTTTCTCTTTGGGACCTCCATTAACCCCCAAAATTTCGTGACGATCCGATCAAAATTGCGACCTGTAGCGTGATTACAAAAAAATCGGAAAATGGGATGCATTATCGACTATTGCGATATCTCCGTCATTTGGTTACCTACGCCGACCTAGTTTGCATCATTGTAAAGACGGGATCTTCTACTTTCATAGTCAGGCTTTGCTTTTGGAAATTTTACAACTAAAGCTGTGATATTCGTCAATATAATTAAAATCGCAAAAATGAAAATTGGGGTTTTATTTGCTACTATTGTGATATCTTCGTTGTTTGACACCTACGAGCACCTACTTTACATCATTAGAAAGGTGATATTTTCTACTTTAATTGTCAGGTTTTGCTTTTGGTATTCCCCATATAGAAGCTGAGATATTCGCTTTGGAAAAAAACGTTGTCTTTTTATCCACCTAAGTTTTTTGCCCTTTCCGACCCCTAAATATTATCCGACCATCACCAAAATCAATAGGCTTCTTCCCCTCCGGGACCCCATCAACATGCAAAATTTCGTGAAGATCCGATCAAAATTGCGACCTGTAGCGTGATTACAAGGTTTAGATGGACAGACGGACAGACGGACAGACGGACGGACTGACGGACGGACACACATAGCCAGATCGACTCAGCTCGTCGAGACATACATTTTGGTATATATAAGTATGGGTCTAGGACCATTATTTCGATGCGTTACAAACTTTTTGGCCAAAACCAACTTATAATACCTTCCCCACATAGTGGTGTAGGGTATAAACATATACATGCCCAGAGAATATTCATAAAAAATCCACGCAAAAACAATATTCTTAAAAAAAATCCACGCCCAAAAAATATTTTTACAAATCCAAGCCCAAAAAATATTCTTAAAAAATCCACGCCCAATAAATATTCTTAAACAAGTAAAAAAGTATCAGTCGGCTTAGCCGACAGAGATATACCCTCAGCCTGTGCAAATTGAAACACTTTTTTCACAAAAAATTTATTTAATTTATTTAGGGGGTTCCAAAATTTTGGTCGTATGAACCGACAAAAATGTTGATTAGCATTAAAGTTCAAAAATTTTGCGGAAAATGTACTTAAAAGAATGGACCGACATAGACCATGGGGGTGCCATAGGGTGTTTTTACACCCTTCGGGCTGTTTTCTCAAGAAGTATGGACTTGCCCCTGAAACAACTTTTACCATCGTAACTGAGGCAGCGAATGTAAGTTGCTTCAAACGAGAAAATTAATAAAAAATCATTAAAAACAAGTAAAAAAGTATCAGTCGGCTTTGCCGACAGAGATATACCCTCAGCATGGGCAAATTGAAACACTTTTTTCACAAAAAACTTATGTAGTTAGGGGGTTTCAAAATTTTGGTCGTATGAACCGACAAAAATGTTGATTAGGATTAAAGTTCAAAATTTTTGCGGAAAAGGTACTTAAAGGAATGGACCGACATAGACCATGGGGGTGCCATAGGGGGTTTTTACACCCTTCGGGCTGTTTTCTCAAGAAGTACGGACTTGCCCCTGAAATAACTTTTACCATCGTAATTGAGGCAGCGAATGTAAGTTCCTTCAACAAAAATCAAAGTGATTCAATAGCAGGTCTTAAAGTGAACTTATCCAAAATTTTGTGTGGGAAGTACGGGATGGAGTGGACAAATATAGTCCATATTCGAACTTGATCTATATCTGGTAGATATTATGAGAATGTGAAAAGTATGGACCAAATCGGTTACTCCCTTCAAGAGTTATCGTACGCACAAATTTTCCGAACATTTTCGAACTTTTGTGGGGGAGGTACCGGAAGGAGTGGATCGATATAATCCATCTTTGAACTTGAACTAAGTTTGGACAAAATATTACGAAAGCCAAGTTTTGGACCGAATGGGCAGATCCGTTCGAGAGTTATCTTGCGCTCCAACAACTACACACGGTGTCATAGGTTTTTTGTAACTTTCAGACTATTTTCCCAGGAAGTATGGACTTGCCCCTACTGAAACTTATAGCGTCGTATAGAGGACAGCAAATACAACTTGCGTAAACAAAAATCAAAGCGATTCGAGACCAGGTCCTAAACTGAACTTTTCCGAAATTTTGTGTGGGAGGTACCCGAAGGAGTGGACCGATTGAGTCCATATTGAAACCTCATCTAAGTTTGGTAGAAATTACACGATGTGCAAAGTATGGACCAATCGGTTATTCCCTGCAAGAGTTATCGTGCGCACAAGTTTTGCGAAAATTTTTGAACATTTTTGGGGAAGGTACCTGAAGGAGTGGACCTATATGGCCCATCTTCGAACTTAAATCGAATATGGACAAAATATTTCGATACCCAAAATTTGAACCGAATCGATTGATCCGTTCGAGAGTTATCGTGCGCACCAGCCAGACAGACCGACAGACAGACAGACAGACAGACAGACGGACGGACATTGCTAGATCTACTCAAAATTGTCTGAAAGGGATATCGTACAAACATACTTGGGGTCTAAAACCATTATTTCGATGAGGCACATTTTTGGTCGTATCAAAGTGTAAATACCCTCTTTAGCCTAAAGGCTGAGGGTATAAAAATCCAAGCCCATATAATATTCTTAAAACAATGCACGCTTAAAAAATATTCGTAAAAAAAATCCACACTTAACAAATATTTGTAAAAAAGATCTACGCCCAAAACATTTTTAAAAAACAATCCGCGCCCAAAAAAGTATTCCTAAAAAATCAATAACCAAACAATATTCTTAAAAAATCCACAAAAAATATCCTTGAAAAATCTACGCCAAAAAATATTCTTAAAAAAATCATCTCAAAAAATATTCTTAAAACAATCCACGGCAGTGGCTCAGGTGATTGCCTAAAAATATTCTCAAAAAAATCCACACCCAAAAAAATATTCTTAAAAAAATCCATGCCGAAAAAATATTTTTAAAAAAAATCAACGTCCAAAAAATATTTTTAAAAGTATTTACGCCCAAAAAAATATTCTCAAAAAAGTCCACGACCAAAAATATTCTTAAAAAATGCACGCCCATAAAGTATTTTTAAAAAATAATCCGCGGCCAAAAAATATTACTAAAAATCCACGCCCAAACAATATTCTTTAAAAATCCACGCAAAAAATTATGCTTGAAAAATCTACCCCAAAAATATTCTTAAAAAATCCACGCAAAAAATTATCCTTGAAAATCTACCCCAAAAATATTCTTAAACAAGTAAGAAAAGTCTATAGTCGGACGGAGCCGACCATGGGATACCCTATACCACTATCCCTGGACAATCGCTCTCCACGGAACTTCTTTTCAATGATTGTGAAAATTTAATTATCAAATATCAGAGATGTAATGTATAATACTTATGACCAAAACCAAAAAGTTATCTAGCATGACAAAGACATTTTTGTAGCAGGAAAGGACAATTTAGTTCACACAAACTAAAATGTAATGAAGCCCACCTATGTAGTACTACTACTTCCGTTGTTTAACCGCTACGTTATTGAAATTTTTACCAATTTCACACAAAAGTTTCAGTCCATTTAACCCGCTAAGTATTATCTGATCTTCACGTTGGTTTGTACGCTTCTTCTTCATCATAAACTCAAACTTTTTTTAAAATTTTGCGGGTTATTATTTTGACCTACAGAGCCGCTACAAAATTGGTTAAAATTTTGTTTTTGGTCCATTTCATCCCCTGAACATTTCACTATCATCACCAAAAACTAATCATTTCTAATCTGGCCCAAACACAATCTCCTTAAAAAAATTGTTATTGAAGTTCAAATTGCCTTAAGCTTGTTTACAATTTTTAATGGACGGACACACACCGCTAAATCGCTTTATCTCGTCGAGATATGAATTTTGACATACCAAATAAGGGGTCTATGACGAATATTTCGTGATCATACATAAATTATTGGAGAGATAATATGTAGCATGATATAAAAATGTGGTTCTCTACACAGAACCCAATATATATTAGGCAGTAGGCCCGCTATCTAGCAAACACTTTATTGCAATTTACATCAGAGGAACGATCAGTAGTTTTTTTCCATATGTAGGCTACTTTGCGAAATATATATGTCCTCAAGGAATTAAAATATCGACCAAAATAAATTTTTTATATTTTTCATACAAAAGTAATGGTCCATTTCACCCGCTAAAGAATATCAGATCATCATTCAAAATTGTAGGCATCTTTTTCGACCCATACTCTTACCCGGTGCAAAATTTCGTGACTATTGAAGTATAATTGCGACTTCTAGCGAGTTTATTATTACACTACAAACAAATAACGGGATATATTAGGCTGTAACTCTGTTATCTGATCATGCAGACCAACACAATTGGCATCAATTGAAAGGTCAAGCGTTCCACTTTCAAGTATATCTCACTTGTCCGGAATGTCACTTCCAGGAATTAAGATATAAGCTGTATATTAAAATTTTTCACAATTTTCACACAAAAGTTTTGGTCCATTTAACCCTCTAAATATTATCCGATCGCCATCTCAAATTGCAAGCTTCTCCTTTGTGATATACTCTTACCTTATTTAAAATTACGCGTTTATCGGACTATTATTGAGACCTACAGAGCCGCTAGGAAATTGGATAAATATTATGTTTTTGGTCCATTTCATCCGCTAAATATTTCACGATCATCACCAATAAGAATAGGGATCTATTCTGATCTGAACCCGACCTCCATACAAAATTTCGTGACGATCGGTCCATAATTGCGGCCTGGAGCGTGTTTACAATTTATAATGGACAGACGGACGGACGGACTGACGGACGGACACACATCTCAAAATCGCTTTATCTCGTCGAGATATGAAAAATGGTATACCACATTGGGGGTCTCCGACGAATATTTCGCGGTGTTACATGAATTTTTACCAAAACAAACTTATAATACCCTTTTCCACATTGTGGTATAGGGAATAAAAATCAACGCCCAAAAATATTCTTAAAAAATCCACGCCAGTGCAGGATATGGGCGGATGACAGGTTTTTGAAGCAAAAAATCACAAAGGCAAGCTAGACCTTCAAAATTTCGTGCAGATGTTTATAATCGGCCTAGAAACTAATCTGTTAAATTTGGTTGATATCGGTTCATATATAGATATAGCTCTCATATATATGTTCGCCCGATTTCGAGTAATTGATGGACCAAACACGAAAATGCTGTCCATTTATGATGATATTTGGAATATGTAGCGGAATTCGGACTGGAAATAAGTTTGCCAAGTTATTTAGAAATCGGTTCATTTTGGATATAGCTCCCGTATATTTTTTCGCCCGATTTGAAGTATTTGGTGCAACAAACACGCAATTTCTGTCCAATTTCGATGAAATTTGAAACGTGTGACAGGATTCAGTCTAGAAATATGTTTGCCAAATTATATCGAAATCGGTTCAGATTTGGATATAGCTCCCATATATATATTTTCGCCCGATTTGAGGTATTTGGTGCAGCAATCACGCTATATATGTCCAATTGTGATAAAATTTAAACTGTCTGACGGAAGTTGGTCTAGAAAACATTATTGAGACATCATATTGAAATCGGTTCAGATTTGGATATATCGTTCATAAATTTTCTCTGTCGAAGTTAATTGTTTTCTCATTTTAGTTAGTTGATACCGAACATCCTTGAGAACATTGTTTAAATATTTTTCTTTTGACGAATTGACCGAAACAGAGGCGGCATGAATCAAGAGCTTGGTATTGTTGCCGTGTTCATAGGAGACTTCCGAAGCAAGTTTTCTTCCTTCACTATAATCCACATTAGGGCGCCCTCTCTTCTTTGTATCATTACCTTGTTCTAGCGGAAATACTGTGTCGCCAGCTAACCATAAGCTTTCAAATTGTAATACACGATTTTTTGACCTCCAATTTTTTATCCATTTTTGGTTAAGGCGTGCACAAATGTTATAAACTTGCCTTTTAACTCCCGTCACGAAGTTGTCTTTGACACCTCGATTAAATTTCACAGAAATCCAGTCTATGACGTGTTTAGGTTTTCGCTGATTTTCCAACCAAAAATTAAAAATATCCAAATTTTCAAGTTTTCCGAAATCTGGAAATTGATAATTTTTTTATTCGCAAGTATACGCAAAATTTCTTATCAAAATCTGTTAGCCGGCATTGTCACCTTTCACCAGATACATATTTTTACGAGAATACACCGCGATATCGAAAGTTCTACTCCAAAGAACACATGGACGATACCACAGACTACATCAAAAAACATCACTTACTGACACAACAAATTATTGACCACATCTAATATTACATTTACATTTTTAATAATAATCTTAATTTACATAACATTACCCGTATTTTCCATTTTTAAAAAATATATAATATCAACAGATCAGATTTTGGCGCCAAAATACTTAAATTGTTAAATTACGACTGAATGTCAGAAATAAACGGAATGAAAATTATGACATCTTTGGCAGCTTGTCAAAGATGCCGGTGACCGTTGCCAGATTGTAATTTTTTGGTTTTGGAGGTTTGTGTTAAGAATATAATTCCGTTATTATTTGATTTCATTCACTGACTTGAAAAAATGACTTTTGCCTCAAAAACCTGCCATTGGCCCCATCGTGCAGTGGCTCAGGTGACTGCCTAAAAATATTCTCACAAAAAAAAAATCCACGACAAAAAAAAAATATTTTTAAAAAATTCACGCCCAAAAAATATATTTAAAACGTCAACGTCCAAAAAATATTTTTAAAAATATTGACGACTATAAAAATGTTCTTAAAAAATCCATGCAAAAAATTGTTCTTAAAAAAATCGACTCTAACAATATTCTTAAAAAATTCTTCCCAAAAAATATTCTTAAAAAAATCTAACAAACAATCCGCACCCAAAGAAATATTCCTAAAAAATCCACGCCCAAACAATATTCTTAAAAAAACCACACCAAAAGATATTCTTAAAACATCCACGCAAAAAAATATTCTTAAAACATCCACGCAAAAGAATATTCTTAAAAAATCCACGCCAAAAAATATTTAAAAAATCCAATCCAGTGGCTCAGGTGATTGCCTAAGAATATTCTTAAAAAATCCACGACCAAAAATATTCTTAAAAAAATCCACGCCCAAAAATATTCTTAAAAAAAAATCCACGCCCAAAAATATTCTTAAAAAATCAACGTCCAAAAACTATTTTTAAAAAAATGCACGTCCAAAATTTTTTCCCAAAAAAATCCACGACCAAAAAAATATTCTTAAAAAACTCCACGCCCAAAAAATATTCTTAAAAGAATCAAAAATATTTTTAAAGAAATATTCTTAAAAAATCAACGGCAAAAAAATATTTGAAATAAAATTCATGCCCAACAAATATTCTTAAATATTCTTAAAATAAAACAATGTTCTTAAAAAATCCATGCAAAAAAAAATTCTTAAAGAAATCCACGCCCAAAAATATTCTTAAAAAAATCCCCACCAAAAAATATTCTTAAAAAATCCACTTAAAAATTTTCTTAAAAAATCCATGCAAAAAATATTCTTAAAAAATCAACGGCCATAAAATATTCTTAAAAAAATACACTTAAAAAATTTTCGTAAAATACCCATGCAAAAAAATTTTCTTAAAAAAATCAACGCCCATAAAATATTTTTAAAAAATCCACGGCCAAAAAATATTTAAAAAAACAAACCAAAAAAAAAAAATCGCTCCCAGAAATATTCTTAAAAAAATATACATATATATATAGATTGCCCAAGAAATATTCTTAACAAAAATCCACGCCCAAAGGTGTTATAAAAAAATCTTCCCCCTTGAAGTTTCACCCAAAACTTTCTCAGCCGCCACCTACTGACTTCTTTGCTATTATTTGGTGCTATTGTTATGGCCTAAATATGTTTCTGTTGTTTTTTTAGCAACTACTACTTGAGGCTGAGCCTGTAATGGGTGTTATTGTTTTTGTTGATGTTGTAATAGTGTATGTGTAGTTGTAGACACCCAAATTCAGAATCTTGTTCGAAGTTCACTTACAACAACAACAAGCCATTTGCATAATTTAAACTGTAATATTTGTTGCAAATTGATATTACCAAACAAACCGTACAGAGAGGAAATGTTGTAGGATTGTAAATGGTATGAATAGAGAGGAGGAGGGGAATGCTTGCTGCATGTAAATGTGGCTATAATATTTGTAACATAAAGATATCATTTCAATTTTTTCTTACAAGGTATCTTGAAGATGTTGGGAGTAGGATGCGTACACAAGGACTAGTTTTTAAGGAATAGTTGCTCAAAAACGTGCTAAAATAAAACACCAGTAGAGGTATTAAAAATGTTCTAATATGAGAGCAGCATTAGTTATATGAGGACAATGTCATCGTAAAACATAGGCTAGATTATATTCCCATAATGGGTGAAGAACCATCAACGGAAAACTTTGGTGAATTTGGTTATCTGAATACTTAAGACGAATGCGAAGTAGCTCTTTCTAGGGTCCAAGGACTGATTTTGTTTTGGCCTTAAGAGAAGGTTATAAAGATTAGATACTTTATAACATGTCGAAGACTTGTAAATCGAACCACTGTACCACCAATGACACAAACTGTTGCTGCTATCAGCATAATAGCTATTGCTGCTGGTGTAAATGATGTTGTTTGTTGTTATTCTTTCTTTTTCCTTCTTTTGCTCTCGTATAAACAATAAAAAATAATGTAATGCAAAAATAACAACACAATACATAAACAAATGAAAAGAACAACCGAGGGAAAAAGGAACACAATATTAAAGTTCGCACCAGCCAACATTAAAATGCTTTAACTCGTATAGTATAATATTCTTTTTGAGCGACGTCAACAGGCAGAGATATACAGACATCTTCAAAGCAGTACTCCTACTTTGGACGAGCAGCAGCAGTACAACCAAAAGTACTTCAAATGATTGTGTTGTAATCGCTGGGGTGTAATAATGTACTACCATAAGCCCAGTGTGAATAAAAGACATTATAAACAGTAAATTTCGGTATGTCTGGCTTAGCTGGGGAATACGCGAAGTGTATTTGTTAGAGGAGAGAGATATCTGTGATACAAAAAAATCATAGAAATGGGATTTTATTTGGGTATGTAAAATGTATTTTGCTAATTGAGTCTACATTGTATATCAATTAGTGTCTGGTAGACCTGAAGAAGATGGAAGCAGCTAAAGGCAATCTTCAGACCCATGGAATTTTAGTTAAATGACAGCTCCTTGGTAGGAGCCTAAAAGGGCATCTTGATTCCTGTCTTAGGTGATTGCCCAAAAAGCATTCTTCAAAAAATCCTCGCCTGTGGCTCGGGTGGTAGACCAAAAATATTCTTAACAAGTAAGTACGTATCAGTCAGCTGTGCTGACGGAGAAATACCCTCAGCCACTGACCAAGAAAAAAACAACAAAACCAAACCAAACACAATAATTATGCCGTATATAAAATATATTGATTTTATATCACGAGTTTGCTTTAAAATCTGTAGGTACCGTAATGTGGGCTTATACCAAATCATTGACATATACCAAACATTTTTGGCAACCAAACTTCCTCATAAAGGACTCAAAATATTAAATTATGTTTAAATAAGTTTGAAAGAAATGTTTGAAAAAGTTTTAGAGTTATCATTATTATTATTAGGAAGTATTGACTTACTCCGGAACAAAATGTACCATTGTAAATGAGGCCGCTCCAACAAGAGTCAAAACGATGCGAGAGGAGCTCCTAAACTTCACTTTATCCGAATTTTGTGTGGCAGGTACCCGAAGGAATGGACCGATATAATCTACCGGACTGGATGAAATAATACGATGCGCAAAGCCTGCATCAATCAAAAACTCCCTGCGAGGATTATCTTGCGGATTTGCCATTTTGGTTGGTGCCGTCAGGGTTTCTTGGAGCTTTTAGGCCAATATCTCAGGAATTATTGACTTAATCCGACAAAAAATTGTACCGTCGTAAAGCGAGCCACAAAAAAAAACTTAATGAAAAAATTTCAAAACGATCCGTGAGGAGCTCTTAAACATCACTTTATCCGAATTTTGTGTGGGAGGTACTCGAAGGAGTGGACCGATTCCAACTTGATACATGACTGTATGAAATAATACGATGTGCAAAGCCTGCACCAATCAGAAATTCCCTGCGAGGATTATCTTGCGGATTTGCCCTTTTGGTTGGTGCCGTCAGGGTTTCTTGGAGCTTTCAGGTCAATATCTCAGGAAGTATGGACTTCCGCAAGAAAAAATTGTACCGTCATAAAGGGAGCCGCAAGGAAAATTTACTGAAAAAAATTGCAAAACCATCCGAGAGGAGCGCTTAAACTTCACTTTATCCGAATTTTGTGTGGGAGGTACTCGAAGGAGTTGTTAGATATAGTTCATATTCGAACCAGATCTATAACTGGAAGGAATAATATGATGTGCAAAGTTTTGACCAAATCGATTGCTCCCCTCGAGAGTTATCGTTCAGACCATTTTACAGAAAAATTTTGAACTTTTGTGGGGGAGGTACCAGAAGGAATGGGCCGATATGGCCCAACTTCGAAGTTAAACTAAGTTTGGACAACGTATTACGATACCCAAAATTTGGTTCGAATCGGTTGAACAGACATTTTTCGTATCAAAGTGTATATACCATTCTAGCCTAAAGGCTGAGGGTATAAAAAATCCACGCCTGTGGCTCAGGGGGTTGCCCAAAAATATTTTTAAAAAATCCACGCCCAAAAATGTTCCTTAAAAATATTCCTAAAAAAACATACGCCTATGGCTCAGGTGATTGCGCAAAAAATATTCTTAAAAAGCCCACGCCAAAAAGTATTTAAAAAAAAATCCACTCCAAAAAATATTCTTAAGCAAGTAAAAAGTCGTTAAGTTCGGCCGAGCCGAACTTTTTATACCCTCCACCATAAAATAGTCTTAATTAAGATGGAATAATTAGGGTCCTTTCACAATTTTAGGTGGAACAACTTTTCGACAGTGGATAAATTCCTACTGCCTCCCACTATTGCTTAAATTACACTGTGAACACAAATGTTAGGGCAGGGATAATTCCTTTTGGGAATGAAAGCCCTTGGTGTGTGTACATTAAAAACCCCGAAGGACAGATGCGCCGTGAGTCGAACTTCCGCGTTATGGCGTGATGAAGTTTTTGCAAGAGACCCTGTAAGCCATCAAGAATTAGCATTATATCTATGTTTGTTGTTTTTGTAGAGCACTTAAGCAACAGTGAACAAAGATATAACGCTAATTCCTGATGGCCCACAGGGTCTCTATCAAACATTTTATCACTTCGGGGTTCATAATATACTCACCAAGGCCTTTCTTCCCCAAGAGGAATTTTCCGTGCCCCAGACTTTCACCTCCATTTTGTTGCACAGTGTTATCTAATCTAAAAAATGTGTTCAGCTAGGTGAAAGGTACCACCAACGGGGCTATATCAAATTAAATTTTTTTGGCGGAAAAGTTTTATAGCTGCAGGGAACTTCAAGAGTCAAATTGAGGGTAGTTTCATCAAAACAATGTAGACCCTCAAAAATGGACCCATATTGACAAATTTTAGTGAAGAAATTTCGTGACCACTGAAAATTTCCGAAAATCGGGAAGTACAGTTATATGGGGGGATAAACCAAAACATGGACCTATATTGACGATTATTTTTGAATAGACAAAATTGTAGCTAAAAATCTCAAAATACCGATCTTTACAGCTAGTTCGTTTAAAAATTTTAGCTAAAATTCTCAAAATACCGAAAATCGGGAGGTACCGTTATATGGGGGCTATACCAAAACATGGACCTATGTTGACGATGTTTCGTGGAGATGTTTCATGACCACTGAGAACCTCAAATGTCAAATTGCAGATAGTTCGGTTAAAAATTGTGGCTAAAATTCTCAAACTACCGAAATATGGGGGCTACCGTTATATGGGGGCTATACCAAAGAGTGGACCGATATAGCCCATCTTCGAACTTGACCTGCCTATGGAAAAAAGACCCTCGCGTGCAAAATTTCAGCACTCTATCTCAATTATTGCGGACGATAGAGTGATTACAACAGACGGACGGACAGACGGACATGGCTAGATCGTCTTAGAATTTTATCCTGATCAAGAATATATATACTTTATAGGGTCGCAAATGATTAGTTCGATGTGTTACAAACAGAATGACAAACTTAATATACCCTCCATACTATGGTGGAGGGTATAAAAAAGGCTCAGGGGATTGTTCGCAAAATATTCCTAACAAAAATCCACGTCAAAAAAATATTCTTAAAAATATCCAAGTCCAAAAAATGTTCTTAAGAAGCACACGTCCAAAAAAATACTTAAAAAATGCACGCCAAAAAAATATTGTTAAATATATCGAAGCTCAAAAAAATTTCTTAAAAGCACGCCCAAAAAATATTCGTAAAAAATTCAAGCAAAAAATATTTTTTAAAAAATTCAAAAAATCCACACCAATAAAAATACTCTAAAAAAATCGAGCCCAAACAATATTCTTAAATATCAACGCACCAAAAAATATTCTTCAAAAAAATTCACATCCAAAAAATATCTACGTCCAAAAAATATGTTTAAAAAACTCTATTCCCAAAAAATATTCTTAAAAAATCCACGCCCAAAAAATACCCTTTAAAACTCCACGACCAAAAAATATTATTAGCAAAATCCACTTTCAAAAAATATTCCTAAAAAAATCCACGTTCAAAAAAATTCTTAAAACAATCAATGTCAAAAAAAATATTCTTAAAAAATCTACGCCCAAAAAATATTACTTAAAGAAAATCGATCTCCACGTCCATCTCCATCCCCACGACCAAAAAAAAAAAAAATATCCTCAAAAAATCCACTCCCAAAAACAAATCGTAAAAATCCGTTTCCAAAAAAATTCTTAAAAAAATACACTCCCACAAAATATTCCTGAAAACTACCCCCCCCCCCCCCTCAAAAAAAATATTCTTAAAAAACCACATCAAAAAATTTCTTAAAAAAATCCATGCTCAAAAAATATTTTTAAAAAAATCCACGCCCAAATTTTTTCTTAAAAAACTCCACGCCCAAAAAATAATTCTTAAATATGAATTCACGCCCAAAAAATATTCTTAAAAATGAATCCACGCCCAAAAAATATTCTTAAAAATGAATCCACGCCCAAAATATATTCTTAAAAAATCCACGCCTAAACAATATTCTTAAAAAATCCCCACCAATAATGTTTTTAAAAACACCACGCTCAAAAATGTTTTTAAAAAACACCACCCCCAAAAAAATTCTTAAAAAAGAATCCACGCCCAAAAAAAATAATTCTTAAAAAAGAATCCACGCCCAAAAAAAATAATTCTTAAAAAAGAATCCACGCCCAAAAAATATCTTTAATAAATCCACCAACAAAAATTAAAAAAAATCCACGCCCAAAAAATATCTTTAATAAATCCACCCAAAAAATATCATTAATAAATACACAAAAAAAAAATTAAAAAAAAATCCACGCCCACAGAAATATTCTTTAAAAAATCCACGCCCAAAAAATATTCTAAAAAAATCCACACCCAAAAAATATTCTTAAAAATATTCACGCCAAAAAATATCTTCAAAAAAATCCACGCCTGTGGCTCAGGTCATAGTCCAAAATTTTTTCTTAAAACACAGCCACTCCCAAAAAAAAAATATTTTTAAACGAATTAACACCCAAAAAATATTCTTAAAAAATCCACGCACAAAAAAATATTTTAAAAAACTAGGGCCAAAACATATTCTTAAAAAATTTATGGCCAAAAATATTCTTAAAAAATCCACGCTCAAAATATTATTTTTAAAAAATCCAAGCCCAAAAAATATTCTTAAAAAAATGCATGCCAAAAAAATAGTTTTAAAAAAATCCATTTCCAAAAAATATTCTTTTCAAAATCCACGCCCAAAAAATATTCTTAAAAAATTCCACCTCCCAAATATATTCTAAAAAATCCACACCCAAAAAATATTCTTAAAAAAATTCTCGTCCAAAAAATATTTTAAAAAAATCAGGGTCCAAAAAACATTCTTAAAAATATTCACGCCAAAAATATGTATTCTCAAAAAAATCCATTCTTAAAAAACAACCACTCCCAAAAAAATATTTTTATACGAATTAACACCCAAAAAATATTCTTAAAAATCCACGCACAAAAAATATTTTAAAAAATTAGGGCCGAAACAAATTCTTAAAAAATTCACGTCCAAAAAATATTTTTAAAAAATTCCACGCCCAAAAAATATTTTTAAAAAATTCCACGCCCAAAAAATATTCTTAAAAAATTCCACGCCCAAAAAATATTCTTAAAAAATTCACGTCCAAAAAATATTCTTAAAAAATTCCACCCCCAAAAATAGTTTTTGAAAAATCCACGCCCAAAATATATTCATAAGAAAATCCAGGCCGAAAAATATTCTTAAAAAGATCCACGCCAAAAAAATATTCTAGAAAATTCCACGTCCACAAAAATATTGTTGAAAACACGTCCAAACAATATTCTTAAAAACATCCACGCCTAAAAAACAGTTTTTAAAAAATCCACGCCCAAAAATATTCATAAAAAAATCCACGTCGAGAACTATTCTTAAAAAGATCCACGCCGTAAATTTTTCTTAAAATCCACTCCCAAATATATTCTTAAAAAAATTCACGCCCAAAAAATATTCTTAAAACAATCCACGTCCAAAAAATATTCTTAAAAAGTAGAAGCCCCAAAAAAGAAATTCGTAAAAAATTCATCTCCAAAAAATCTTAAAACATTCTACGTCCAATATTTTTCGGACGTAGATTGTTTTAAGATTTTTTTGGAGATGAATTTTCTTTTTAAAAAATATCCACGTTAAAAAAATATTCTTAAAAATTCTACTTCCAAAAATATTCCTAAAAAATTCCACGTCCAAAAAATATTTTAAAAATATCAACGCCCAAAAATATTCGAAAAAAAAATCTAGGCGATTGCATAACAAATGTTCCTAAAAATCCCATAGACTTTATCCCCCTTAACCCATGTAGTAGATCTTAGAATTGGTGCCTGCGGTATAGACCCGGAGCTATCTAAGTAATCCCAAAGGAGCGTTGGCTGACCATGGTTTCGTTGCTTCTGTGCAATCCAGCAGTGACTGATACCACAGAGAGTGTGTTGCTGGTTTGACTCCAGGAATGAGGTCAGCAACACACATTTTCTGCCCTTGTAGGCATTAAGATCGACATCAGTAAAATCTTATATATGGCATACTGCACAACTTAACTTAATAAGTAGAGCAAAATCTTATTAACATGACTTCTACGCCTCCACCCAATTTTAACCTAGAAAGTCGTGAAGAACGCGCTCAGTTTTTCGCCAACAAAGTGGATTTGAAGGTGCACTATTGTCCTGAATGCAGTTTCACATAAGAATTGTGCTCCAACGATGGCCTACTTGCTGCCATAGACAATTGTGGGACTGCAAAACGTAACATCACATCAATCTGTACTGAGATAACGGCTTCAAGTTTGGGTCCAGAGACAATGAATACCGACAACGCAGAAGTAGAAGAACATGACGCAAGTCTCCCTTCGTCAGTCATTCGTATAGAGCATTCTCCGCATCGTAAACAAACTGAAAGAGCACAAAGTGCATTTTAGGAAGTTTGTAGTAAGTAGGAAGCCATGTTCGATCTCAACCTAAAGGTCGTACATTCGTAGTATGTAGTATTGCCGAAATTTGAATGTCCAACTTAAACTTTATTTTAACAAAGGTTTTACAATTGAACATGACGATTCATGTCATAAAAACCACCAACTCTCTATCTCATCATATGCAAAACATGTTTACCCCAGCAGCTAAGAAAAACCTTCCTTCTAATGTGCTATGCAGGAATAATATGAAACAAATCGCTTCACACCGGATGTGTACTTTAGAGTGTCATTCCCTTAACATTTGATACTCGTATCGTGGACTTTATTTTTGTCGTTGTTTTGCTTTTTTATTTCTTGTTTTCTGTTCTGTAACATTTCCTCTCATATCCTGTTTACATATCCGGGCAATATATGGTAAACGACAAACAGCAGACCACCATCACCATATCAGTGGTGGTGGCAGAAATATAACAACAACAACAATAACTAGCAATGGAACAACAAAAGTATAAAAATCGACAGAAAAGTAGAATAAAAAAGTTCTTTCTCTAAAGTTTTTATTTCATTTTCGGGCTTTCTTTTGGTTCATCCTTTTTTCATACACGATGTGGATGATACAGTGGAACGAGACTATAAGTCTTTTAAACTGTTCGTAATAATTACTCTGTGGAAAAGTGTTACCTGCGAAGGAAGTAGAGGAACTAGAGGGGATTTTTTTTCTTCTTAAAGAGTGCAGCCCTGTTCTATTTTTGGATCAATGATATGGAACTTCATTTTTATTACTGAGCCCAAATGGCGGGTCGAAAATAATATGAGATCACTTTAATGGAAATTATACTCAGAAAATTTGGCTTGCATTTTGCTGAGGGTTTTTTAATTTCCGCGGAAAATGTGATACTGCCTTCCTCGAATTCATGTATTCAGTGTGTATGTTGGTCAAGCAAAACGTGGCACCCTTGTAATGTTCATACGCTTTAAAAAGCATAATCCGTTATAACACAGCTCGCCTGTACTCCATTCCTATCTTATAACTTTTGTACCTTTCTACAAAAGGAATTTATTTTCCTGTTGTGTTACGAATTTTAATAAATATATGAGTATGTTTTGTAATCATTGAGTTGTTCTTGTTGTTATTACTTTTTTATTGTGTAATTCGTAAGAACGGAAACTTTTGGATTTAAAGAATATCTTCAAAGAAAAAAGTTTTCCTTTGCTTTGATCTCTTTATGTTTCATTTATAGAATAAGTTTTTGTTCAAACAATACGTTTGAGATCTGAGTGTCCAATATGTACAAGTGGAAATGGGTGCGGCAAATCATAATCGCTTACCGAAACATGGTTTTATTCATGAGCCACAGGTGTAGATTTTTTAAACAATATTTTTCAACCATCATCTGACCTCAAGGCGTGGATTTTTCAAGAATGTTGTTGCAACCTTCATCTCATCCCAAGGCGTGCATATTTTACGAATATTTTTCAACCGTCATCCGACCTAAAGCCGTAGATTAAAAAAAAAAATATTTGCCCAGAAACCTTCTCAGCAACAAACTTGACTTTTTTGGAGATAATTTCAAAAGAATATTTTGAAGAATTTCAAAGAATTCTGGGCCAATTTGTAAGAAAAAATTTCCAAGGATTTCACAGCAGCTAAGGTGGATTTTTAAGAATATTTTTCCAAGACTTTTGGGCTAATAAACGTCTTTTATGAATATATCTATAACATACTTGAGGTGAGAAGAAGAGTTAGGAGTCCTCTAACATTGTGTAGTTAGTTCCTCTATAAGTTCTTCTTGATGATGATGATCTTTGGCAGGTCTTTTATCTATAGACGACCTCTTTTAAGGTGCTCAATATATGTATGTATAGGTTGCAACTTTAGAAGTTCTTTTATTTCTAGAATATCCCTTGCGGAAGCTCATTATTTATAGTAACTTATGCCTATAGAATGTCCCTTTGAGAACCCTCTAACCACAAAACAATTAAGAATGACGTTAAGTTCGGCCAGGGCGAACTTGTTATACCCAACACCACGAGTTGTATTAAAGTAAAATGGAACAATTAGTTTATTTTCGTTTATGAAGAAGACTAAATACCAAATTTCAGCAAGTTCGGTAAAACGAAGTGGCTAACATACAAAATACTGAAATTCGGGAGGTACCATTCTATGGGGGCTACATCAAACATCTATCTATAGCTACAAATAGACTCAAAGAAGACTAAATTCAAAATTTCCGATATTTCGGTAAAACCCGAGGACCTATACTGATAATTCTCTTCTGGCATATTTTATAACCCCATGGAAGAGTTAATAACAAAATTCAGTCTTTCGATGGGATATTGACGTCACAACCTTCAGAATTACGAAAATCGGTAGGGACCGTTCTATGGGGGCTACATCGAAACGTGGACCTCTACCAACGTATTTCAGTCTGAAAGGCTTTTACCACCAACAGAGACTTAATACCAAATTTCAGCCATTTCGGTGGAATATTGAGGCCGCAACCTTCAAAATAGGGAAATAGGGAGGTACAATTCTTTGGGGGCTGTACTTAAGGCATGGACCTGTACCGACAAATTTCTGGGGGTAAGTTTTATATCCCCAACGAAGACTAAATACCAAGTTTCAGCCATTTCTGAGTAATATTGAGCCCACAATCTTCAAAACACCGAAAATCGGGAGGTGCCGTTCTATGGGGGCTATATGAAGGCGTGGAGCTATAACCACCAATTGCATATGAAACGTTGAATAACCCAAATGAAGCCCAAATACAAAATTTCGGCCATTATGGTGGATTATTGTGTAAGCGACCTTTAAAATACCGAAAATCGGAAGGTGCCCTTCTATGAAGGCTATACCAAGGCGTGGATCTATACCAACAAATTTCGTATGGAACGTTTAATATCCCAACTGATGACCAAATACCAAATTTCACACATTTTGGTGGAGTATTGAGCCCACAACCTTAAAAATACCGGAAATAGGGAGGTACCGTTCTATCGGGGCTATACTAAGGCGTGGATCTATACCGACAAATTTAATATGGATTGTTAAAATCCCCAAATGAAGACCAAATACCAATTTTCAGCCATTTTGGTGGAATGTTGAGGCAACAACCTTCAAAACACCCAAAATCGGGAGGAACCACTCTATGGGGGCTATACTAAGGCGTGGATCTATACCGACAAATTTCGTATGAAACTTTTAATATCTCAACTGAAGACCAAATACCAAATTTCACCCATTTTGGTGGAATATTGAGCCCACAACCTTCAAAATACCGGAAATAGGGAGGTACCGTTCTATGGGGGCTATAGTAAAGCGGGAACCTGTACCGACAAGCTTCTGGGGGAATGTTTTATACTCCCAACGAAGACTAAATACCAAATTTCAGATATTTCTGAGGAATATTGATGCCACAACCTTCAAAACGCCGAAAATCGGGAGGTGCCGTTCTAAGGGGGCTATATGAACCTATACCGACAAATTTCGTATGGAACGTTTAATACTCCAAATGAAGACCAAATAGCAAATTTAAGCCATTTCGGCCAATTTAAGCCATCGAAAATCGGGAGGTACCGTTTTATGGGGGCTATATGAAGGTGTGGACCTATACCGCCAAATTTCTGGAGGAAAGTTTTATATTCCGAACGAAGACTAAGTAGCAAATTTCAGCCATTTCGGTGTGATAATGAAGCTAAACCCTTCAAAATCGGGTGGTACCGTTCTATTGGGGCTACATCAAAACGTGGACCGATATAGCTCATATGCAATACCAAACATTCTAGGAGTAATAGAAACTCTTTAGACGCCCTCTTTAGGAGTACTATATGCCCTGATGATCCCTCCGAGAGTCTTATTAACTTAGCTGGCCCATTACAGAACATTTGTTCCATAGACCGAACTAAGAAAAGATCTCCAATTTTTTCTGTTTAGTGCTTCGCTTTCTGGAATACCGCGCCTTGTCGTCTCTTCATCCACTTGTTTGCTCCATCTAAGCTTAGGCCTGCGTGCACCGCCATGTGGCACGTATTTATACGCCTTTTTAGGGGGTTCATCATCGTTCATTCTTATGATATGGCCTAGCCAACGGAATCCTTGCATCTCGATACGTTTATCTATACTGATGTTGTTGTATAGCAGATACAGCTCGTGGTTCATACGACGTCGATATTCACCGTCAACGCAGATTGGTCCATAGATCTTTCGAAGAATTTTTCTCTCAAACACACCAAGCACTGCCTTGTCTGCTTGCGCAAGTACCCAAGCTTCGGAATCATACATCAGCACAGGTAGTATCAGTGTTTTGTAAAGCGTTGTTTTTGTTTGACGGGATGTGGCTTTATTCCTAAACTGCTTACTCAGCCCGAAGTAGCATCTGTTGGACAACACTATTCTTCTTCGTATTTCACAACTGATGTTGTCGGTTGTGTTTACGGTGGTGCCGTGGTAGACGAAGTCCTTTACTACCTCAAAATTATAGGAACCAACCTCAACAGTTGGCCCGATCTCTATGGACGCATTGCGCGTCGACACCATTAACTTTGTCTTCTCGCCGTTTACCGCCAGACTCACTTTAGAAGATTCCCTTTCGACTTTTTGAAAGGTATCAGTTACTTTCCTTGCTGATCGACCTATGATGTCAATGTCATCGGCATAAGCAAGTAACATATGGCTGTTTGTAAATATTGTGCCACTTCTTTTGACCTTCGCATCTCGTATAACCTTTTCCAGCAAAATGTTGAATAGGTCACACGAGAGGCCGTCACCTTATCTGAAACTTCTTTTGGTACTAAACTCTTCGGAGAGGTTATTTCCAATTTTAACTGAGGACCGAGTATCAGTTAATGTCATTCTACAAAGCCGAATGAGCTTTGCGGGGATACCAAATTCAGACATGGCTTGGAATACCTTTGAACGTAGGGGGCTGTCGAAGCCTGCTTTGTAATCGACAAAAAGGTGGTGAGTATCGATCTGCATCTCTTGGGTCTTCTACAGGATTTGTCGCAGGGTAAATATCTGGTCAATGGTTGACTTGCCAGGTCTAAAGCCGCATTGGTATGGTCCAATTACTTCGTTGACCATGTGCTTTAGTCGTTCGCACAATATCCCTGGCACTATCTTGTAGGCGATCGGGAAAAGACTGATGCCCCTATAGTTGGAGCATAATGTCTTATCTCCTTTCTTATGGACGGGACACAGGATGCCCAGGTTCCAATCGTCGGGTATGCGTTCTTCCTGTCAGATTGAGCTAACTAGCTAATGCATACACCTTATCAGTGTGTCGCCTTCGGTTTTAAACAGCTTGGCTGGTAAGCCATCGGCTCCTGCTGCCTTATTATTCTTCAGCCGGTTTATTGCTGTATTTACCTCATTTTGGCTGGGCAGTATACATCCAATACCATCTTCTGGGATTCGATCTGTGGTATCTTCGTCGACTACGCTACTATTGGATACCAACAGTTTGGAGAAAGAATCTTTCCATATCCTAAGCACATTATCTGTATCAGTTACCAAATTACCTTGCTGATCTCTACAGGAGGATGTGCCTGTACCAAAGCCATCTGTTTGATGTTTCACTCTTTGGTAGAATTTTCGGACTTCATTCTGGCTCCAGTACATCTCGATTTTTTCACACTCCCGCCTTTCCATTTCTGTCTTTTTCCTGCGAAAGAGACGTTTCTCGTCTCTCTTTTTCTCCCGATACCTCTCTCTTGCGCTACGCGTTGCTACTGATTGTAGAGTAGCCCTGTATGCCGAATTTTTTTTCTTCGGTAACAGCACGACACTCCTGGTCATACCATGGAGCCCTTGGTGGAGGTCTCTGGTATCCAAGTATGGATTTTGCGGCTGTTTGCATGGAATGGGCGATATTTTGCCATTGTGCTGATATGTTATCGGGACGAGGAGTGTTTTCATGAGCAACTTATCACTTATCAAAAATAAGGGTCCTGTGGAACGCAAAAATTTGCGAATTTTTGAATTGTAAAAAATATTGCTGAGTGCAAAATGAAAAGTTGATAAGTTGTTGCGTGGAATAGGGCCCAGGTTTAAGTCTAGTAAAAAAGTGCGGACCGGTCGAACTTACTGACATCTTATTTGTTTAAGAATATGAGCTACAGGCGTGGATTTTTTAAGAGTATTTTTGGGGCACTGAAGCCACTGGCCTGGATTTTTTAATAATATTTTTGGTCATTCGCCTGAACCACAGGCGTGGATTTTTTAAGAATATTTTTCAAGCTGTTTGTTTAACTTTTAAACTAAATAGTTTTGTAATCTAACCGTGTAAATATACCTCATTACATTTTCGGGGAACAATTTTTTCCTCCCGACAAAAAGAAAAAAACTCATTTCCTTTTAAAAATTTTCGTACACGTTTTTTTCTTCCTCTCTCCCTCTAAATATCGTGACTATATTCACTTAAACAACACTTATGAAATCATGATATGAAATTTTCTTTTCTAACGGAACCCACGAAATAAAAAGTGAAACGAGAAGAACTACAAAGTGAAGAACAGAAAAAAACGAAAACCATCTTCAGTAACCCCATTATGAAAATGGTGAAAAATAGTTAGAAACCAAGGTACACATTTATGAAATAAAATTTTTTTCTAAAAAATGTATACTAAATTGGTATAGTTGTTGTTGTTACAACCACATGGCTTGGAAGTCCTGTTGTTGGCCAAAAAACTACTACTGCAGCAAAAAATACAACAATAGCAAATACCAGTAGTGTATATATTTTTATGATTTATATAAACAATTTAAGCAGGTACTGTAAATGTAAAAAATAAATTATAGTATTTTGCAAAGTTGGAAACACAAACAGTCATGCATACATATGTATGTATGTGTGAACATCTGCAGGACGCCATAACTACTGGTAATGGTGGCCTACACGCATATGCGTTAGAAATAAAATTGAAATGAATTTGCACAATGGCTTAAAATATTTCAATTCATTAAATTTCCTAAGCCATTCATCAATGCTATCTCTAATAACATAACCTTAAAAAAAGATAATCCTTTTAATTCCTGAATGACTTCAAAATAGCCTTCACATTCTAATGTTTTCTTTTTAAATGCAAATCTTTGTATTGCCCATTGTGCATTCTAGGTTTCCTTTTGTTTGCCCACCACCGCATAGTTTAGACTTTCACACAAAAATTTTGAAGTATTGCATTGCATGTTTATTGGAGCAAAAGTAGAGTGCTGTATGTGTGTGTGTGTGAGTTTGTGAGTACGCGAAAGTGCACGTCTAAAATTTCTACTTCGCGAAAAACACAAACTTTCATTAATGAGAGTGTATCCTTTTGCACTCTCACACACATTTACATTTGATGTTTACACAAAATATGTAATTTTAGATATATTCATTTTTCCATCTACATAATTTGAATGAAAGTCCAACAAAAAAAGAAATTACTGAAAGTTTTGTTAGGAGGTTTCTATGGTAGGTTGCAGATTGTATGTGGTATAATGTTGACTGTACTCTTTTGCTTGACCATAGGAAAATTTCAGCATACCTGGATTTTTAAAGAATATTTTTTCAAATACCAACAAAGCCACAAATATGGATTTTTAGGGATATTTTCTCAAAGACCAACAGAGCAAAAAAAGTAAATTTTTCTATAATATTTTCAGGGATTTTTAAAGAATCTTTCTTAAATCGAGGATTCCTTAAAACGTTTTTAAGGAACACCACAAAATTAAGCCTTGTATTTTTCTAACAGCTCCATATTGTCAACAATTTCATAGTATTACTCACAATTATTCCCAAATAATCCGAAACACATACCGCATATCCTTTGGTTATCATTTTAAATATTTTGTAACATCCGTTGTTAATTCCTTCCTGACACACATATTTTAATATCTTTCAACAAGTTACCTTCAAAGTAGTTTTTTGGACAAATACGAAAAGAAAAACAAACTCTTGTTGCAGGATTGCAGGAAAAGAGAACAGGAAAACAAAAACTTCGCAACAATTTTATATTCTTATGTTACTCGGATTCTTCTCGTATCTTTTGCTCTACGCAAAGCGGATATATAACCTGGTAGTGGTGGGATTATCAAAGGAAATGCAAAACAGTTTTTTTGTTGTTTCTTTATTAATTTTACATATTGCCACTTTTGTTGAGGTTTACTTCTTGGTAAAGTTTTTTATATTTATTTAAGATATTAAAATAAAACAAAAATAATTTTGGGTTGTTTTTATTTTATTTACTTTATTTACTTTATTTTTTTAATATTCTGAAAAAATATTCTTTAAAAATTCTACGACCTTGGTGGTCGCTAAAAAATATTTTTTAAAATATCTACGACATCGGCGGTCGCTGAAAAATATTTTTTAAAAAAATCTACGCATTTGGTGGTCGCTGAAAAAATAATCTTTAAAAAATCTAAGCCCTTGGTGGTCGCTGAAAAAATATTCCTAAACAATTCACGCTCTTGGCGGTCGCTGAAAAAGTATTCTTTAAAAAATCTACGACCTTGGTGCATGCTGAAAAATATTTTTAAACAAATTGCGAACTTGGCGGTTGCTGAAAAATATTTCTTAAAAAATCCACGACCTTGGTGTCCACTAAAAAAATATTCCTTAAAAAATCCACGACGTTGGTGTCCACTAAAAAAATATTCCTTAAAAAATCCACGCCCTTGGAGTCCGGTAAGAAAATATTCCTTAAAAAATCCACGACCTTGGTGTCCACTAAAAAAATATTCCTTAAAAAATCCACGCCCTTGGAGTCCGGTAAGAAAATATTCCTTAAAAAATCCACGACCTTGGTGTCCGCTGAAAAAATATTTTTTTTTTAAAATATCCACGCCATTGGTGGTCGCTGAAAAAGATTTCTTAAAAAATCTACGGCCTACATGTCGCTGAAAAATATTCCTCAAAAAAATCCAAGCCCTTGGTAGCCGCTGAAAAAATATTCATAAAAAATCCACGCCTTGGTGGCCATTGAAAAAATATCCCTTATTCATTGCAATTTGTTTTAAAAATACACAAACTTGGTGGTTGCTGAAAAAATATTTCTTAAAAAATCCACGCCCTTTGTGGTCGCTGAAAAAATATTTCTTAAAAAATGCACGCGCTTGGTGGTCGCTGAAAAAAGATTTTTTAAAAAATCTACGACATTGGTGGTGGCTGACAAAATATTCTTTAAAAAATCCACGTGCTTGGTTTTGGCAGAAAAAATATTTCTTAAAAATCCACACCCTTGGTGGTGGAAGAAAAAATATTTCTTAAAAAATCCACACCCATGGTGGTGGCAGAAAAAATATTTCTTAAAAAATCCACACCCTTGGTGGTGGCAGAAAAAATTTCCTTAAAAATCCACGCTCTTGGTGGTGGCAGAAAAAATATTCCTTAAAAAATCCACGCTTGTGGTGGTCGCTGAGAAAATATTCCTTAAAAAATCCACGCTTGTGGTGGTCGCTGAGAAAATATTTCTTAAAAAATCCACGCCTTTGGTGGTCGCTGAAAAAATATTTCTTAAAAAATCCACGCCTTTGGTGGTCGCTGAAAAAATATTTCTTAAAAAATCCACGCCTTTGGTGGTCGCTGAAAAAATATTTCTTAAAAAATCCACGCCTTTGGTGGTCGCTGAAAAAATATTTCTTAAAAAATCCACGCCTTTGGTGGTCGCTGAAAAAATATTTCTTAAAAAATCCACGCCTTTGGTGGTCGCTGAAAAAATATTTCTTAAAAAATCCACGCCTTTGGTGGTCGCTGAAAAAATATTTCTTAAAAAATCCACGCCTTTGGTGGTCGCTGAAAAAATATTTCTTAAAAAATCCACGCCTTTGGTGGTCGCTGAAAAAATATTTCTTAAAAAATCCACGCCTTTGGTGGTCGCTGAAAAAATATTTCTTAAAAAATCCACGCCTTTGGTGGTCGCTGAAAAATATTTCTTAAAAAATCCACGCCTTTGGTGGTCGCTGAAAAAATATTTCTTAAAAAATCCACGCCTTTGGTGGTCGCTGAAAAAATATTTCTTAAAAAATCCACGCCTTTGGTGGTCGCTGAAAAAATATTTCTTAAAAAATCCACGCCTTTGGTGGTCGCTGAAAAAATATTTCTTAAAAAATCCACGCCTTTGGTGGTCGCTGAAAAAATATTTCTTAAAAAATCCACGCCTTTGGTGGTCGCTGAAAAAATATTTCTTAAAAAATCCACGCCTTTGGTGGTCGCTGAAAAAATATTTCTTAAAAAATCCACGCCTTTGGTGGTCGCTGAAAAAATATTTCTTAAAAAATCCACGCCTTTGGTGGTCGCTGAAAAAATATTTCTTAAAAAATCCACGCCTTTGGTGGTCGCTGAAAAAATATTTCTTAAAAAATCCACGCCTTTGGTGGTCGCTGAAAAAATATTTCTTAAAAAATCCACGCCTTTGGTGGTCGCTGAAAAAATATTTCTTAAAAAATCCACGCCTTTGGTGGTCGCTGAAAAAATATTTCTTAAAAAATCCACGCCTTTGGTGGTCGCTGAAAAAATATTTCTTAAAAAATCCACGCCTTTGGTGGTCGCTGAAAAAATATTTCTTAAAAAATCCACGCCTTTGGTGGTCGCTGAAAAAATATTTCTTAAAAAATCCACGCCTTTGGTGGTCGCTGAAAAAATATTTCTTAAAAAATCCACGCCTTTGGTGGTCGCTGAAAAAATATTTCTTAAAAAATCCACGCCTTTGGTGGTCGCTGAAAAAATATTTCTTAAAAAATCCACGCCTTTGGTGGTCGCTGAAAAAATATTTCTTAAAAAATCCACGCCTTTGGTGGTCGCTGAAAAAATATTTCTTAAAAAATCCACGCCTTTGGTGGTCGCTGAAAAAATATTTCTTAAAAAATCCACGCCTTTGGTGGTCGCTGAAAAAATATTTCTTAAAAAATCCACGCCTTTGGTGGTCGCTGAAAAAATATTTCTTAAAAAATCCACGCCTTTGGTGGTCGCTGAAAAAATATTTCTTAAAAAATCCACGCCTTTGGTGGTCGCTGAAAAAATATTTCTTAAAAAATCCACGCCTTTGGTGGTCGCTGAAAAAATATTTCTTAAAAAATCCACGCCTTTGGTGGTCGCTGAAAAAATATTTCTTAAAAAATCCACGCCTTTGGTGGTCGCTGAAAAAATATTTCTTAAAAAATCCACGCCTTTGGTGGTCGCTGAAAAAATATTTCTTAAAAAATCCACGCCTTTGGTGGTCGCTAAAAAAATATTTCTTAAAAAATCCACGCCTTTGGTGGTCGCTGAAAAAATATTTCTTAAAAAATCCACGCCTTTGGTGGTCGCTGAAAAAATATTTCTTAAAAAATCCACGCCTTTGGTGGTCGCTGAAAAAATATTTCTTAAAAAATCCACGCCTTTGGTGGTCGCTGAAAAAATATTTCTTAAAAAATCCACGCCTTTGGTGGTCGCTGAAAAAATATTTCTTAAAAAATCCACGCCTTTGGTGGTCGCTGAAAAAATATTTCTTAAAAAAATCCACGCCTTTGGTGGTCGCTGAAAAAATATTTCTTTAAAAATCCACGCCTTTGGTGGTCGCTGAAAAAATATTTCTTAAAAAATCCACGCCTTTGGTGGTCGCTGAAAAAATATTTCTTAAAAAATCCACGCCTTTGGTGGTCGCTGAAAAAATATTTCTTAAAAAATCCACGCCTTTGGTGGTCGCTGAAAAAATATTTCTTAAAAAATCCACGCCTTTGGTGGTCGCTGAAAAAATATTTCTTAAAAAATCCACGCCTTTGGTGGTCGCTGAAAAAATATTTCTTAAAAAATCCACGCCTTTGGTGGTCGCTGAAAAAATATTTCTTTAAAAATCCACGCCTTTGGTGGTCGCTGAAAAAATATTTCTTAAAAAATCCACGCCTTTGGTGGTCGCTGAAAAAATATTTCTTAAAAAATCCACGCCTTTGGTGGTCGCTGAAAAAATATTTCTTAAAAAATCCACGCCTTTGGTGGTCGCTGAAAAAATATTTCTTAAAAAATCCACGCCTTTGGTGGTCGCTGAAAAAATATTTCTTAAAAAATCCACGCCTTTGGTGGTCGCTGAAAAAATATTTCTTAAAAAATCCACGCCTTTGGTGGTCGCTGAAAAAATATTTCTTAAAAAATCCACGCCTTTGGTGGTCGCTGAAAAAATATTTCTTAAAAAATCCACGCCTTTGGTGGTCGCTGAAAAAATATTTCTTAAAAATCCACGCCTTTGGTGGTCGCTGAAAAAATATTTCTTAAAAAATCCACGCCTTTGGTGGTCGCTGGAAAAAAATATTTCTTAAAAAATCCACGCCTTTGGTGGTCGCTGAAAAAATATTTCTTAAAAAATCCACGCCTTTGGTGGTCGCTGAAAAAATATTTCTTAAAAAATCCTCGCCTTTGGTGGTCGCTGAAAAAATATTTCTTAAAAAATCCACGCATTTGGTGGTCGCTGAAAAAATATTTCTTAAAAAATCCACGCCTTTGGTGGTCGCTGAAAAAATATTTCTTAAAAAATCCACGCCCTTGGTGGTCGCTGAAAAAATATTTCTTAAAAAATCCACGCCTTTGGTGGTCGCTGAAAAAATATTTCTTAAAAAATCCACGACCTTGGTGATCGCTGAAAAAATATTTCTTAAAAAATCCACGACTTTGGTGGTCGCTGAAAACATATTTCTTAAAAAATCCACGCCTTTGGTGGTCACTGAAAAAATATTTCTTAAAAAATCCACGCCTTTGGTAGTCGCTGAAAAAATATTTCTTAAAAAATCCACGCCTTTGGTGGTCGCTGAAAAAAATATTTCTTAAAAAATCCACGCCTTTGGTGGTCGCTGAAAAAAATATTTCTTAAAAAATCCACGCCTTTGGTGGTCGCTGAAAAAAATATTTCTTAAAAAATCCACGCCTTTGGTGGTCGCTGAAAAAATATTTCTTAAAAAATCCACGCCTTTGGTGGTCGCTGAAAAAAATATTTCTTGAAAAATCCACGCCTTTGGTGGTCGCAGAAAAAATATTTCTTAAAAAATCCACGCCTTTGGTGGTCGCTGACAAAATATTTCTTAAAAAATCCACGCCTTTGGTGGTCGCTGAAAAAAATATTTCTTAAAAAATCCACGCCTTTGGTGGTCGCTGAAAAAATATTTCTTAAAAAATCCACGCCTTTGGTGGTCGCTGAAAAAATATTTCTTAAAAAATCCACGCCTTTGGAGGTCGCTGAAAAAATATTTCTTAAAAAATCCACGCCTTTGGTGGTCGCTGAAAAAATATTTCTTAAGAAATCCACGCCTTTGGTGGTCGCTGAAAAAATATTTCTTAAAAAATCCACGCCTTTGGTGGTCGCTGAAAAAATATTTCCTAAAAAATCCACGCCTTTGGTGGTCGCTGAAAAAATATTTCTTAAAAAATCCACGCCTTTAGTGGTCGCAGAAAAAATATTTCTTAAAAAATCCATGCCTTTGGTGGTCGCTGAAAAAATATTTCTTAAAAAATCCACGCCTTTGGTGGTCGCTGAAAAAATATTTCTTAAAAAATCAACGCCTTTGGTGCTCGCTGAAAAAATATTTCTTAAAAAATCCACGCCTTTGGTGGTCGCTGAAAAAATATTTCTTAAAAAATCCACGCCTTTGGTGGTCGCTGAAAAAATATTTCTTAAAAAATCCACGCCTTTGGTGGTCGCTGAAAAAATATTTCTTAAAAAATCCACGCCTTTTCGTGGTCGCTGAAAAAATATTTCTTAAAAAATCCACGCCTTTGGTGGTCGCTGAAAAAATATTTCTTAAAAAATCCACGCCTTTGGTGGTCGCTGAAAAAATATTTCTTAAAAAATCCACGCCTTTTCGTGGTCGCTGAAAAAATATTTCTTAAAAAATCCACGCCTTTGGTGGTCGCTGAAAAAATATTTCTTAAAAAATCCACGCCTTTGGTGGTCGCTGAAAATATATCTCTTAAAAAATCCACGCCTTTGGTGGTCGCTGAAAAAATATCTCTTAAAAAATCCACGCCTTTGGTGGTCGCTGAAAAAATATTTCTTAAAAAATCCAAGCCTTTGGTGGTCGCTGAAAAAATATTTCTTATAAAATCCACGCCTTTGGTGCTCGCTGAAAAAATATTTCTTAAAAAATCCACGCCTTTGGTGGTCGCTGAAAAAATATTTCTTAAAAAATCCACGCCTTTGGTGGTCGCTGAAAAAATATTTCTTAAAAAATACACGCCTTTGGTGGTCGCTGAAAAAATATTTCTTAAAAAATCCACGCCTTTGGTGGTCGCTGAAAAAATATTTCTTAAAAAATCCACGCCTTTGGTGGTCGCTGAAAAAATATTTCTTAAAAAATCCACGCCTTTGGTGGTCGCTGAAAATATATCTCTTAAAAAATCCACGCCTTTGGTGGTCGCTGAAAAAATATTTCTTAAAAAATCCACGCCTTTGGTAGTCGCTGAAAAAATATTTCTTAAAAAATCTACGCGTTTGGTGGTCGCTGAAAAAATATTTCTTAAAAAATCCACGCCTTTGGTGGTCGCTGAAAAAATATTTCTTAAAAAATCCACGCCTTTGGTGGTCGCTGAAAAAATATTTCTTAAAAAATCCACGCCTTTGGTGGTCGCTGAAAATATATCTCTTAAAAAATCCACGCCTTTGGTGGTCGCTGAAAAAATATTTCTTAAAAAATCCAAGCCTTTGGTGGTCGCTGAAAAAATATTTCTTAAAAAATCCACGCCTTTGGTGGTCGCTGAAAAAATATTTCTTAAAAAATCCACACCTTTGGTGGTCGCTGAAAAAATATTTCTTAAAAAATCCACGCCTTTGGTAGTCGCTGAAAAAATATTTCTTAAAAAATCTACGCCTTTGGTGGTCGCTGAAAAAATATTTCTTAAAAAATCCACGCCTTTGGTGGTCGCTGAAAAAATATTTCTTAAAAAAACCACGCCTTTGGTGGTCGCTGAAAAAATATTTCTTAAAAAGTCCACGCCTTTGGTGGTCGCTGAAAAAATATTTCTTAAAATAATCCACGCCTTTGGTGATCGCTGAAAAAATATTTCTTAAAAAATCCACGCCTTTGGTGGTCGCTCAAAAAATATTTCTTAAAAAATCCACGCCTTTTCGTGGTCGCTGAAAAAATATTTCTTAAAAAATCCACGCCTTTGGTGGTCGCTGAAAAAATATTTCTTAAAAAATCCACGCCTTTGGTGGTCGCTGAAAAAATATTTCTTAAAAAATCCACGCCTTTTCGTGGTCGCTGAAAAAATATTTCTTAAAAAATCCACGCCTTTGGTGGTCGCTGAAAAAATATTTCTTAAAAAATCCAAGCCTTTGGTGGTCGCTGAAAATATATCTCTTAAAAAATCCACGCCTTTGGTGGTCGCTGAAAAAATATTTCTTAAAAAATCCAAGCCTTTGGTGGTCGCTGAAAAAATATTTCTTATAAAATCCACGCCTTTGGTGGTCGCTGAAAAAATATTTCTTAAAAAATCCACGCCTTTGGTAGTCGCTGAAAAAATATTTCTTAAAAAATCTACGCGTTTGGTGGTCGCTGAAAAAATATTTCTTAAAAAATCCACGCCTTTGGTGGTCGCTGAAAAAATATTTCTTAAAAAATCCACGCCTTTGGTGGTCGCTGAAAAAATATTTCTTAAAAAATCCACGCCTTTGGTGGTCGCTGAAAATATATCTCTTAAAAAATCCACGCCTTTGGTGGTCGCTGAAAAAATATTTCTTAAAAAATCCACGCCTTTGGTAGTCGCTGAAAAAATATTTCTTAAAAAATCTACGCGTTTGGTGGTCGCTGAAAAAATATTTCTTAAAAAATCCACGCCTTTGGTGGTCGCTGAAAAAATATTTCTTAAAAAATCCACGCCTTTGGTGGTCGCTGAAAAAATATTTCTTAAAAAATCCACGCCTTTGGTGGTCGCTGAAAATATATCTCTTAAAAAATCCACGCCTTTGGTGGTCGCTGAAAAAATATTTCTTAAAAAATCCAAGCCTTTGGTGGTCGCTGAAAAAATATTTCTTAAAAAATCCACGCCTTTGGTGGTCGCTGAAAAAATATTTCTTAAAAAATCCACACCTTTGGTGGTCGCTGAAAAAATATTTCTTAAAAAATCCACGCCTTTGGTAGTCGCTGAAAAAATATTTCTTAAAAAATCTACGCCTTTGGTGGTCGCTGAAAAAATATTTCTTAAAAAATCCACGCCTTTGGTGGTCGCTGAAAAAATATTTCTTAAAAAATCCACGCCTTTGGTGGTCGCCGAAAAAATATTTCTTAAAAAATCCACGCCTTTGGTGGTCGCTGAAAAAATATTTCTTAAAAAAACCACGCCTTTGGTGGTCGCTGAAAAAATATTTCTTAAAAAGTCCACGCCTTTGGTGGTCGCTGAAAAAATATTTCTTAAAATAATCCACGCCTTTGGTGATCGCTGAAAAAATATTTCTTAAAAAATCCACGCCTTTGGTGGTCGCTCAAAAAATATTTCTCAAAAAATCCACGCCTTTGGTGGTCGCTGAAAAAAATATTTCTTAAAAAATCCACGCTTTTGGTGGTCACTGAAAAAATATTTTTTAAAAAATCCACGCCTTTGGTGGTCGCTGAAAAAATATTTCTTAAAAAATCCACGCTCTTGGTGGTCGCTGAAAGAATATTTTCAAAAAATCCACGCCCTTGGTGGTCACTGAAAAAATATTTCCTAAAAATCCACGCCTTTGGTGGTCGCTGAAAAAATATTTCTTAAAAAATCCACGCCTTTGGTGGTCGGTGAAAAAATATTTCTTAAAAAATCCACGCCTTTGGTGGTCGCTGAAAAAATATTTCTTAAAAAATCCACGCCTTTGGTGGTCGCTGAAAAAATATTTCTTAAAAAATCCACGCCTTTGGTGGTCGCTGAAAAAATATTTCTTAAAAAATCCACGCCTTTGGTGGTCGCTGAAAAAATATTTCTTAAAAAATCCACGCCTTTGGTGGTCGCTGAAAAAATATTTCTTAAAAAATCCACGCCTTTGGTGGTCGTTGAAAAAATATTTCTTAAAAAATCCACGCCTTTGGTGGTCGCTGAAAAAATATTTCTTAAAAAATCCACGCCTTTGGTGGTCGCTGAAAAAATATTTCTTAAAAAATCCACGCCTTTGGTGGTCGCTGAAAAAATATTTCTTAAAAAATCCACGCCTTTGGTGGTCGCTGAAAAAATATTTCTTAAAAAATCCACGCCTTTGGTGGTCGCAGAAAAAATATTTCTTAAAAAATCCACGCCTTTGGTGGTCGCTGAAAAAATATTTCTTAAAAAAATCCACGCCTTTGGTGGTCGCTGAAAAAATATTTCTTAAAAAATCCACGCCTTTGGTGGTCGCTGAAAAAATATTTCTTAAAAAATCCACGCCTTTGGTGGTCGCTGAAAATATATCTCTTAAAAAATCCACGCCTTTGGTGGTCGCTGAAAAAATATTTCTTAAAAAATCCAAGCCTTTGGTGGTCGCTGAAAAAATATTTCTTAAAAAATCCACGCCTTTGGTGGTCGCTGAAAAAATATTTCTTAAAAAATCCACACCTTTGGTGGTCGCTGAAAAAATATTTCTTAAAAAATCCACGCCTTTGGTAGTCACTGAAAAAATATTTCTTAAAAAATCTACGCCTTTGGTGGTCGCTGAAAAAATATTTCTTAAAAAATCCACGCCTTTGGTGGTCGCTGAAAAAATATTTCTTAAAAAATCCACGCCTTTGGTGGTCGCCGAAAAAATATTTCTTAAAAAATCCACGCCTTTGGTGGTCGCTGAAAAAATATTTCTTAAAAAAACCACGCCTTTGGTGGTCGCTGAAAAAATATTTCTTAAAAAGTCCACGCCTTTGGTGGTCGCTGAAAAAATATTTCTTAAAAAATCCACGCCTTTGGTGGTCGCTGAAAAAATATTTCTTAAAAAATCCACGCCTTTGGTGGTCGCTGAAAAAATATTTCTTAAAAAATCCACGCCTTTGGTGGTCGCTCAAAAAATATTTCTCAAAAAATCCACGCCTTTGGTGGTCGCTGAAAAAAATATTTCTTAAAAAATCCACGCTTTTGGTGGTCACTGAAAAAATATTTTTTAAAAAATCCACGCCTTTGGTGGTCGCTGAAAAAATATTTCTTAAAAAATCCACGCTCTTGGTGGTCGCTGAAAGAATATTTTCAAAAAATCCACGCCCTTGGTGGTCACTGAAAAAATATTTCCTAAAAATCCACGCCTTTGGTGGTCGCTGAAAAAATATTTCTTAAAAAATCCACGCCTTTGGTGGTCGCTGAAAAAATATTTCTTAAAAAATCCACGCCTTTGGTGGTCGCTGAAAAAATATTTCTTAAAAAATCCACGCCTTTGGTGGTCGCTGAAAAAATATTTCTTAAAAAATCCACGCCTTTGGTGGTCGCTGAAAAAATATTTCTTAAAAAATCCACGCCTTTGGTGGTCGCTGAAAAAATATTTCTTAAAAAATCCACGCCTTTGGTGGTCGCTGAAAAAATATTTCTTAAAAAATACACGCCTTTGGTGGTCGCTGAAAAAATATTTCTTAAAAAATCCACGCCTTTGGTGGTCGCTGAAAAAATATTTCTTAAAAAATCCACGCATTTGGTGGTCGCTGAAAAAATATTTCTTAAAAAATCCACGCCTTTGGTGGTCGCTGAAAAAATATTTCTTAAAAAATCCACGCCTTTGGTGGTCGCTGAAAAAATATTTCTTAAAAAATCCACGCCTTTGGTGGTCGCTGAAAAAATATTTCTTAAAAAATCCACGCCTTTGGTGGTCGCTGAAAAAATATTTCTTAAAAAATCCACGCCTTTGGTGGTCGCTGAAAAAATATTTCTTAAAAAAATCCACGCCTTTGGTGGTCGCTGAAAAAATATTTCTTAAAAAATCCACGCCATTGGTGGTCGCTGAAAAAATATTTCTTGAAAAAATCCACGCCTTTGGTGGTCGCTGAAAAAATATTTCTTAAAAAATCCACGCCTTTGGTGGTCGCTGAAAAATATTTCTTAAAAAATCCACGCCTTTGGTGGTCGCTGAAAAAATATTTCTTAAAAAATCCACGCCTTTGGTGGTCGCTGAAAAAATATTTCTTAAAAAATCCACGCCTTTGGTGGTCGCTGAAAAAATATTTCTTAAAAAATCCACGCCTTTGGTGGTCGCTGAAAAAATATTTCTTAAAAAATCCACGCCTTTGGTGGTCGCAGAAAAAATATTTCTTAAAAAATCCACGCCTTTGGTGGTCGCTGAAAAAATATTTCTTAAAAAAATCCACGCCTTTGGTGGTCGCTGAAAAAATATTTCTTAAAAAATCCACGCCTTTGGTGGTCGCTGAAAAAATATTTCTTAAAAAATCCACGCCTTTGGTGGTCGCTGAAAATATATCTCTTAAAAAATCCACGCCTTTGGTGGTCGCTGAAAAAATATTTCTTAAAAAATCCAAGCCTTTGGTGGTCGCTGAAAAAATATTTCTTAAAAAATTCACGCCTTTGGTGGTCGCTGAAAAAATATTTCTTAAAAAATCCACACCTTTGGTGGTCGCTGAAAAAATATTTCTTAAAAAATCCACGCCTTTGGTAGTCGCTGAAAAAATATTTCTTAAAAAATCTACGCCTTTGGTGGTCGCTGAAAAAATATTTCTTAAAAAATCCACGCCTTTGGTGGTCGCTGAAAAAATATTTCTTAAAAAATCCACGCCTTTGGTGGTCGCCGAAAAAATATTTCTTAAAAAATCCACGCCTTTGGTGGTCGCTGAAAAAATATTTCTTAAAAAAACCACGCCTTTGGTGGTCGCTGAAAAAATATTTCTTAAAAAGTCCACGCCTTTGGTGGTCGCTGAAAAAATATTTCTTAAAATAATCCACGCCTTTGGTGATCGCTGAAAAAATATTTCTTAAAAAATCCACGCCTTTGGTGGTCGCTCAAAAAATATTTCTCAAAAAATCCACGCCTTTGGTGGTCGCTGAAAAAAATATTTCTTAAAAAATCCACGCTTTTGGTGGTCACTGAAAAAATATTTTTTAAAAAATCCACGCCTTTGGTGGTCGCTGAAAAAATATTTCTTAAAAAATCCACGCTCTTGGTGGTCGCTGAAAGAATATTTTCAAAAAATCCACGCCCTTGGTGGTCACTGAAAAAATATTTCCTAAAAATCCACGCCTTTGGTGGTCGCTGAAAAAATATTTCTTAAAAAATCCACGCCTTTGGTGGTCGCTGAAAAAATATTTCTTAAAAAATCCACGCCTTTGGTGGTCGCTGAAAAAATATTTCTTAAAAAATCCACGCCTTTGGTGGTCGCTGAAAAAATATTTCTTAAAAAATCCACGCCTTTGGTGGTCGCTGAAAAAATATTTCTTAAAAAATCCACGCCTTCGGTGGTCGCTGAAAAAATATTTCTTAAAAAATCCACGCCTTTGGTGGTCGCTGAAAAAATATTTCTTAAAAAATCCACGCCTTTGGTGGTCGCTGAAAAAATATTTCTTAAAAAATCCACGCCTTTGGTGGTCGCTGAAAAAATATTTCTTAAAAAATCCACGCCTTTGGTGGTCGCTGAAAAAATATTTCTTAAAAAATCCACGCCTTTGGTGGTCGCAGAAAAAATATTTCTTAAAAAATCCACGCCTTTGGTGGTCGCAGAAAAAATATTTCTTAAAAAATCCACGCCTTTGGTGGTCGCTGAAAAAATATTTCTTAAAAAATCCACGCCTTTGGTGGTCGCTGAAAAAATATTTCTTAAAAAATCCACGCCTTTGGTGGTCGCTGAAAAAATATTTCTTAAAAAATCCACGCCTTCGGTGGTCGCTGAAAAATATTTCTTAAGAAATCCACGCCTTTGGTGGTCGCTGAAAAAATATTTCTTAAAAAATCCACGCCTTTGGTGGTCGCTGAAAAAATTGTTCTTAAAAAATCCACGCCTTTGGTGGTCGCTGAAAAAATATTTCTTAAAAAATCCACGCCTTTGGTGGTCGCTGAAAAAATATTTCTTAAAAAATCCACGCCTTTGGTGGTCGCAGAAAAAATATTTCTTAAAAAATCCACGCCTTTGGTGGTCGCTGAAAAAATATTTCTTAAAAAAATCCACGCCTTTGGTGGTCGCTGAAAAAATATTTCTTAAAAAATCCACGCCATTGGTGGTCGCTGAAAAAATATTTCTTGAAAAAATCCACGCCTTTGGTGGTCGCTGAAAAAATATTTCTTAAAAAATCCACGCCTTTGGTGGTCGCTGAAAAATATTTCTTAAGAAATCCACGCCTTTGGTGGTCGCTGAAAAAATATTTCTTAAAAAATCCACGCCTTTGGTGGTCGCTGAAAAAATTGTTCTTAAAAAATCCACGCCTTTGGTGGTCGCTGAAAAAATATTTCTTAAAAAATCCACGCCTTTGGTGGTCGGTAAAAATATATTTCTTACAAAATCCACGCCCTCGGTGGTCGCTGAAAAAATATTTCTTAAAAAATCCACGCTCCTGGTGGTCGCTGAAAGAATATTTCTTAAAAAATCCACGCCCTTGGTGGTCGCTCAAGAGGTTGTTCAAAATCCACGCCTGTGCTTTAAAGCATATTTTTTGAACACATACCAGCAAAAAAGTTATGTGTTGACATTTCCGCTTACCAACTCCCCCACCTATTCCTCCTGATGTCATTCAAATGCTAGAATAGATTTTCAATATGACAAATTGAAATTAATTATTAACAACGTTACGCACGATTTTCTTTGATTTTATATTCAGTGGCAGAAAAACATTGTTATTTTTGTGCTTTTCATTGCTTTGTTGTTGGTTTATGCTTTTTTGGAAGGACCACTCAAATTTTGTGTTTTTGATGTTTTTGATGCAAAACAGCCAAAAAATAAAAATGGAATATAAAGTTATATGGCCTTTTGGCAGCACGAGCAAAGTTAGAATGGCCCGGAGGTTAAAATGTTATGGTTGAAAAACATCAAACTAATTAAGGTCACGTGACCACCCAAAGTTGTGTTAAGAGTTCTTGTTACACCTCCAACTCCTTGCAAAAATAACAAAAAAACTCTCAAGAAATATCATTTGCAGAAGTTCAACAACGTGTGGAATATACGCATTTGCCTCCCAAGAACATTTGTAATGTCATTCATACCCACAACGACCACCACCAGCTCTGAACTGGGGCAGGGGCAGTGAAATGTAAAATATTAAGAATCGAAATGTCACATTATGAGAAAAGACAAGCAGAAATGCGTAGCAGCCAACCAGCAATAATTCGCTTTTTGTCTGCGTTCAATTGCTGGGAAAATGAAAAAAAAACCTGCCCCCTCCCACCCACTGTCTGAGAGGCGGGCCCGACGACAGCAGAAAACTTAAAATAAATTGTTTTGCCTCCTTGTATGAAATACAAATTAGCATTTTCCTCATTTTGGATTTTCCATTTATTGTTGTTTTTCTGTGTGACATTTGTAGAAAAATGTCTGCCGAAGAAAGGACTTGCTAACCACGTACTGACAAAGAAACAATGAGATGGCATCACATCAGCATCTTGAAGTGGTACGGATGAATTACACTGGACAATATGCGTTTAAATGCTACTGCTTTGTCGCTCATGCTGATAGTGATGATGTCGCCAACATAAAAGATGGATGTAGCTCATATCGTAAGCTTGTAAGTAAAGCAATTAGTCAAAACAGCAAGTGAAAGCAAAGCAATTTTCGAACTAGTCGAATCTTATATACCCTTCATCATATTTTAACTGATATTTAAAGAGACATCTGAGCCACGAATGCGAAATTTTAAGGAATATTTTTCAAGGACGTGGAACTAGATGAACTAGACGAGTCTCATATCCCTTCATCATAGGGACTAATATTTAAACTGGTATTTAAAGAGACATCTGAGCCACGAACGCGGAATATTAAAAAATATTTTTTCAAGGAAGTGGATTTTTTAGGAAATATTTTTCCCAGAGCGTAATTGGTTTGAAAAATATTTTTTCAAGAACGTAAAATTTTAAAAAAAATTTTCTTCAATAATGTAGATTTTTAATATTTTTAAGGACGTGGGTTTTTTAAAAATTCTGTTTAAGGAAGTGGATATTTAAAAAAATATTTTTTAAGGACTTTGATTTTTTAAAAGAAAAATATTTTTTTCAAGGACTTTATTTTTTTAAAAAATATTTTTACATGGACTTGGGGAGTTTTTAAAAAATATTTTTTAAGGGTTGGTTTAAAAAAAAATTAAGACGTTGAATAAAAATATCAAGACGTGTTTTTTAAGAAATATTTTATTTTCAAGACCTGGATATTTAGTATATATTTTTTAAAGACGTGTTTTTTAAATAAATTATTCTCAACGTGCGGTTTTAAAAAAAAAATAGAACGTGGATTTTTAAAAAATATTTTTTTCAAGACGTGGTTTTTTAAAAATTCAAGACCTGGATTAAAAAAAATCAAGAATTAAAATTTAAGAAATATTTTATTTTCAAAAAATATATTTCAAACCGTGGTTTAAAAATATTTCATTTTCAGGACGAGGGTTTTAAATAAATATTTAATTTTTAAGACATGGATTTTACACAAATACTTCGTTTTCAAGACGTGGTTTGTTAAAAAATATTTTTTATGAGGTGGATTTAAACAAATACTCTTTGAATAAACGTAGATTTAAAAAAAATATTTTTTTCAACCACCATAGACGTGGATTTTTTAAAACATACTTTTTCAACCACCATAGACATGGATTTTTTAAAAAAAAATATTTTTTTAAGCACCATAAATTGGTGTGGATCTTTAAAAAATATTTTTTCATGCACCGGTTTTATGCGTGGATTTTTTCAAAAAATATTTTTTCCAGCACCGGTTAAATGCGTGAATTTTATTATTTTTCAAGCACAATAAATTGCCGTCGATTTTTAAAAAATATATGTTTAAGCACCATAAATTGGCGTGGATTTTTCAAAAGTATTTTTTCAAGCACCGATTAAAAAGAACTTTGATTTAAAAAAAAAAAAAACCTTTTAAAGAAGATTTGGATATTTTAAAAAAATTCAAGGGCCTGCATTTTTTTAAGATATTTTTTCATTTTAGTTGGTTTTTGTTTTAATTTTTTAAAAAATATTTTGTTAAAAATTTTTTCAAGGACTAGGATTTTTTTTCAAGGACTTGGATTTTCAAAAATATTTTTAGAAACATTTTTAAGAAGATTAGGATTTTTAAAAAATAGTTTATTAAGGACGTAGATTTAAAAAACATTTTAAAGAGTATTCGGATTTATAAAAATATCTTTTACAAGGACGTAGATTTAAAAAAAGCCAAGGAAGTGGTTTTTTAAGAATTATATTTTCAAGGACTTGGGATAAAACGTAATATTTCATTTTTAGGACGTGGATTTTTTAAAAATATTTTTTCAAGAGGTGGATTTAAAAGAATTAAGAATAAAAAAATATTGTTTCAAGACGTGGATGTTAAAAAAATATTTTTTAAAGACGTGGAATTTTAAAAAAAAAATTCAAGAGGTTGATTTAAAAGAATTGAGACGTTGAATATTAAATAAAGAATTTTTTAAAAAAAATAATTTAAACATAATTTTTTTAAGACGTGGATTTTAAATAAATATTTCATTTTCAAGACGTGGATTTTACACATGGATTTTACACGTGGAGTTCTTAGAAAATATTTTTTCAAGACGTGGAGTTTTTTAAAAATGTTTTTTCAAGACGTGGAGTTTTTAAAAAAATATTTTTTCAAGAGGTGGATTTAAAAAAAATTAAGACGTTGAATAGAAAAATCAAGACGTGTTTTTTTAAGAAGTATTTTATTTATATTTTTTCAAGACTTGTTTTTTTTTTAAATATATTATTTTCAATGCGCGGTTTAAAAAAAAATATTTCATAACGTGGATTTCTAAAAAATATTTTTTTCAAGAAGTGATTTTTAAGAAATGCTTTATTTTGAAGACCTGGAATTAAAAAATTCAAGAATTCGTTTCTAAGAAATATTTAATTTTCAACATAATATAAAAAATATATTTCAAAACGTGGTTTAAAAAATATTTCATTTTCAAAACGTGAATTTTAAATAAATATTTTATTTTCAAGACGTGGATTTTCACAAGCATTTCATTTTCAAAAAAACAAAAAAAAAAAAAAATAATAATGACGTGGATTTTAAAAAAATATATTTTTTATGACAATGATTTAAAAAAAAATTATGGCGTGGATTTAAAAAAAAAATTATGACGTGGATTTAAAAACAAATCTTTGAATAAACGTCGATTTTTAAAAAAAAAAAAATTTATAACATAGATTTAAAAAAAATTATGACGTGGATTTAAAAAAATATGACGTGGATTTAAAAAAAATATGACGTGAATTTAAAAAAAAAAAATATTCTTCGAATAAACGTAGATTTTTAAAAAAAAAATATTTTTTTCAACCACTATAGATGTGGATTTTTCAAAAAAAAAACATTTTTCAACCACAATAGACGTGGATTTTTTAAAAAATATTTTTCCAAGCAGCATATATTGCCGCCGATTTTTAAAAACATATTTTTCCAAGCACCATAAATTGGCTTGGATTTAAAAAGAAAATATTTTTCCAAGCACCATAATTTGGCAGGGAGTTTTAAAAAACAGTTTTTCAAGCACCGATTTTAGGAGTGGATTTTTTAAAAAATATTTTTTCAAGCACCACAAATTGGCCTGGATTTTAAAAAAAATATTTTTTCAAGCATCATAAATTGGTGTGTATTTTTAAAAAATATTTTTCAAACGCCGTAAAATGGCGTGAATTTTTAAAAAAATATTTTTTCAAGCACCACAAATTGGCGTGGATTTTTAACAAATATTTTTTCAAACACCATAAATTGGCCCGGTTTTTAAAAAAATATTTTTTCAAGCACCATAAATTGGCCCGGTTTTTAAAAAAATATTTTTTCAAGCGCCATAAATTGGCGTGAATTTAAAAAAAAATATTTTTTCAAGCACCACAAATTGGCGTGGACTTTTAAAAAATATTTTTTCAAGCACCACAAATTGGCATGCATTTTAAAAAAATATTTTTTCAAGCCCCCAACAAAACGTAGATTTCTTAAAAAAAATATTTTTTAAGATCCTAACAAAATATTTTTCAGGCACTTAACAAAACGTGGGTTTTTTTAAAAATATTTTTTCAGGCAAAACGTGAATTTTTTAAAGTATTTTTTCAAGCACTTAGCAAATCGTGGATCTTTTAAAAATATTTTTTAACAAAACGAAGATTAAAAAAAATCAGGTACTTATTAAATCGCGAATCTTTTAAAAATATTTTTTTCAGGCACTTAACAATACGGGAATTTTTTAAAAAATATTTTTTAGGCACTTAACAGAACGTAAATTTTTTAATTTTTAGGCACGTAACAAAGCGTAGAATTTTTTAAAAATTGTTTTTACAAAGTGAAAAAACGTGAATTTTTTTAAAATTATATTTTCTCAAGCAACCAGCAAAACGTAGATTTTGTTTAAAAAATTTTAAAACTTATTTTTTCAAAGCATCCAGAAAAACGAGGATTTTGTTTAAAAACTGTTTTTTACAAACGTGAATTTTTTAAAAAATATTTTTCAAGCACCCAACAGTACGTGTATTTTTTATTTAAAACATACATTTTCAAGCATCCAACAAAATATGGATTTAAAAATTATATATTTTTCTAGCACCCAAACGTGGACTTTTTAAAAAATATATTTTCTCAAGCACTCGATAAAACGTGGACTTGTTAAAAAATTATATTTCCTCAAGCAACCAACAAAACGTAGATTTTTTTAAAGAAATATTTTTTAAACCCCATCATAGGATTTTTAACAAAAAGTTATTCAAGCACCACCATAGTAGTGGATTTTTTTCACAAATATTTTTTCAGGCACCAACTATAGAGGTGGTTTAAAAAGAATATTTTTCTAAGCACCAATGATAGACGTTGAGTTTTGAAAAAAATATATCATCAATTATTTTCGGTTTTTATTGCAGTGTTTTATTTAACTTGCTAAAACTTTCCACACTTTTCAGATTTGGACGACAATACATAATTATGATAGAATCTCTCAAATAAAACGCTTGCCGCTTAATTTTATCACCATAAAACACTGTAACTTAATTTTTTAATTATTTTTTTATTTCTAATTTTTTTATAAATATTTTTTTTAACCTTTTTGTAAATAAGTTTCCTCTAAAAATATTTTCAAATATTACTATGTTTTATTTAACTTGCTTCGTTGTCTGTTTAGTTCAAATCTGGTAACTCATTTTTCACACAGTTGCGGTTGACCAATCCAACTAAAACTTTGTACACTTTTCAGATTTGGATGACAATACATGAATATGAAACCAAAACCAATATGGGTCAATTTTTTCCTATAGCCCCCTTTAGCAGCAACACACAATTTCAGGTATTTTGAGGATTTTATATCAATTTTTAGCCCGAATTGGCTGTAACATGGCATTTGGAGTCCCCAATGGCACAGAAACTTCCCCACCAAATATGTTGGTCATAGGTCAAGGTTTTGGTATAGCCCCCATATAGCGGTGACATTAGATTTCTAGCATTTTAAAGTATGTGCATTAACAGGAGTTGCAGCTCGCTTAATCAGTGGCTCAACGATCCACACTACGCTAAAGCTGCCTGTTCAAAAAGATGGTAGAATTACGGGATTGTCACCACTAACTGGAAACTATCTAAGAATTATGCGACAGCAATGGAGAGATATAGAGTTTATCATAATAGATGAAATATCTATGGTATCTTACCAAATGCTTTGTATGATAGATTTTCGATTAAGGCAGTTGAAAAATAAGGATGACGAGTTTTTTGGTGGTGTAAATATTCTTCTCTTTGGAGATTTAATGCAGTTACCGCCTATCAAGAGGTCAGGTAATCCCGTGTATAAACAACCTCAACATCTAGAGCCAGCAACAAATCTGTGGCACCTCTTTACGCTCTGTGAACTCACAGAAAACATGAGGCAACAAGGGGATAATACATTTGCAGAGCTACTAAATGCACTACGCATTGGAGAAATGAAAGCAGAACATTTCGAAATATTGTCAGAAAAAATTTTAAAAGAAGCAACGGAAGAATTTGCAATTGAAAAGGCGTTAAGAGTATATCCAACAAATAAGCAAGTTGAAGATCACAACACAGCTGTACTGCAATACTTCAAAAACCAAAATGTTAAAATATATACAATCGAAGCACAAGATCGATTAGTAGACGTAACACGCCAATTGGAAAACAGAGATTTGAATGAAGTCATACCCACTGACATCAATAAGACCGCCGGATTACCAAAAACTTTGGAAATTTTTGTTGGAGCAAAAGTGATGCTCCGATCCAACATAGATCAAACAAAGGGATTAGTTAATGGAGCAATAGGATATATAACGGATATAATTTGGCCTCACTACCGCAGAGAACAAATGTACTTAACAGATATACCATCAGTAAGGGTTGACTTTGATAGAGTTGGTACTCATATAATACAACCAAAAACAATACAATTTTCGGCTAAGTTCAGTTACGGAACTGCTGAAAGAAGAATGCTTCCACTGATATTATCATGGGCCTCAACTGTCCATAAATTACAAGGGTCAACCGTAGACTACGCAGTGGTGTATCTGGGATCAAAGCTTTTCGAAGAAGGGCAGGCATATGTGGCATTGAGTCGCGTAAGATCGCTAGATGGATTGAGAATAGAAGAATTAGATTGCTCAAAGCTAACTGGAAAGAAGCCATGCAATAACGAAGCGTTAACAGAAATTAATAGGATGAGAAACTACCAACCTAAATAAATGTTTATTAACATTATAAATATAAACTCTTCATTAAATATCTGTTATAATTTCATGTATGTACAATAAAAACTTAAGATCTCAAAAATTTGTTAACTAAAAACTTAAAAATAAAATATAATTTAAAAAAAATTAAGTTACAATGTTTTATTTATAAGTGCACCAAAAAATTATAAAATAATTGTTCGCGTAGCCTTAGTAAGTATATTCTTCTTCATGATGGAATCTCTCAAATAAAACACTTGCCGTTTAATTTCGTTCCCATTTTTAATTTGAAGGCAAGTGTTTTATTTGAGAGATTCCATCATGAAGAAGAATATACTTACTAAGGCTACGCGAACAATTATTTTATAATTTTTTGGTGCACTTATAAATAAAACATTGTAACTTAATTTTTTTTAAATTATATTTTATTACAGTGTTTTATTTAACTTGCTTTGGTGTCTGTTTAGTTCAAATCTAGTAACTCATTTTCCACACAGTTGCAGTTGATAAATCGGTATCACCCTATTTCAGGTATTTTAAGGATTTTATCATAATTTTCAGCCCTAATTGGCTGAAACTTGGCGTTTGGAGTTCCCACTTCCCCACCAAGAATAGTGGACATAAGTCCAGGTTTTGGTACCACACGATTTCAAGCATTTTAAAGTTTTTATCTACATTTACACCCTAAATTGGCTGTAATTTGGTTATGAGATTCTCAGTGGTCAAAAAAATTATTTACTAAACAGTTGAAAATAAAAAAAAAATAACCCAATAATTAAAAAAAAAATAAAAAAATTAAGTTACAGTGTCTTATTTATAAATGCACTTAAAACTAGAAAATAATTTTTCATGATGAAATCTCTCAAAAACAAAAACGCTTGCATTCAAATTAAAAATGGTGACAATACTGAACGTTTGAACAAGCGTTTTATTTGAGGGATTCCATCATGAAAAAATATTTTCTAGTTTTAAGTGCATTTATAAATAAAACACTGTAACCTATTTTTTAAATTATTTTATTTTTTTAATTTTTGGGTTAAATTTTTTTCAGATATTTTTTTTAAAATATTTTTTTTAAAGGTGGAAATTTGTTTTTTATATTTTTAGATAATTTTTTTTTTCAATATATTTAGATATAAATAATTTTAATATTTTTTGATTTTTTTTAGTATTTTTTTTTTTTTTTGAAATTTGAAAGGATCAAAGCAAATTCAAATCTGTATTTTTTAGTGTAACAAATGCCATGAGGAACCAATGATGCCTTAATCAAGACGAAAAAAAGTATGATGTCTAAAAAAGTATGATGTCTAACAAAATGGTTAACAACAATAGCAATTATGCCAACAAAGACAAACTGTCAAGAAAAGAACACCAAGAACAATAATTACTTGTTAAAATAAAAAAATATAAAAAAAAATCCAAAAGAAGCAAATGCAACTGACAATCTTCGGCCCAAAAAAAAGACACCAAATTCGTGACTTGTGAAATGTTTAACGCAGTGAAAGGACATAGAAAGGACTCTTCAAAGAGTCAACCTCAAATCTAATTTCAACCCACCCATATTATGGTCGTGGTCCTGATGATCCCGATCGGATGTTTAGGATATATCCTCTAAAATCATCTATTAATCCTCAATAGCGGGTTTAAAACTCCATTAATTGCTTAAATTTAAATACCATTTAATTTCACATAGTAATTTCGAGTGTTTGCTAAAAGTTTATTTTGAAAACAAATTGGCCTTTAAACAAAAATTGCATATAAAACGTGCAGTTTTTTTAACGTAAGTACCTTTGCAGGGCTTAACTGCCAAAACAAAAAATGGAGTATGCACATCATCACACAAACAAAAACGAACTATAGAAGTCAGTGAACAAAAGCCGGTAAGAAAAAAAAACTATATAAAACTTGGTATTTTAACCAATATTTACCCCAAATAAATGACCATTACTGGTGTTTTTTTTTTCTGTTTGTTTGCCACATTCAATCCAGTGCACAAAACAAGTTCAAAATAACTAAGGGTTGGTAAAAGCTTAGTGTGGTGCTAGCAAGTCAACAACGGCAGCAACAGCAACAAGAAAAGCCACCAAAAGCTGCCTAGCAAACGCACATTATGATGAATTTCATTCATGACCGCATTCAGCCGTGATTTTAACGCAAACTCTGGCACTTTTTTTGCCAATTCTATTTGGAGTTCTTTTTTCTGTGTGTTCATCGTTTTTTTACACACAGGATCTGCTCCCAACTACTGTGAAATTCATTCAACGATGAAAAATTCAACTAAAATGCAATGTTATGGCAGGTAGAAAAAACTCAGCATTTGTATTAAAGTTTTTTCTTCTTTCGTTTTTTTTTTTTTTTTTTTTTTTTGTAAGTTAAGGGTGTTGGTTGGTAATTCGAAAAAAAAATCGTTAGCATACAAATATTGCCAGAAATGGACAAAGGAACGTTTATAAGGTTGATGAAAAAAATCTTTAAAAAATCCACGTTTATAAGGTTGATGAAAAAAAATCTTTAAAAAATCCACGTTTATAAGGTTGATGAAAAAAAAATCTTTAAAAAATCCACGTTTATAAGGTTGATGAAAAAAAATCTTTAAAAAATCCACGTTTATAAGGTTGATGAAAAAAAAATCTTTAAAAAATCCACGTTTATAAGGTTGATGAAAAAAAATCTTTAAAAAATCCACGTTTATAAGGTTGATGAAAAAAATCTTTAAAAAATCCACGTTTATAAGGTTGATGAAAAAAAATCTTTAAAAAATCCACGTTTATAAGTCTGAAGGTGGATGAAAAAAAAATCTTTAAAAAATCCACGTTTATAAGTCTGAAGGTGGATGAAAAAAAAATCTTTAAAAAATCCACGTTTATAAGTCTGAATGTGGATGAAAAAAAAATCTTTAAAAAATCCACGTTTATAAGTCTGAAGGTGGATGAAAAAAAAAATTCTTTAAAAAATCCACGTTTATAAGTCTGAAGGTGGATGAAAAAAATTCTTTAAAAAATCCACGTTTATAAGTCTGAAGGTGAGTGAAAAAAATTCTTTAAAAAATCCACGTTTATGTGTCTGATGGTGTGTGAAAAAAATTCTTTAAAAAATCCACGTTTATGTGTCTGATGGTGTGTGAAAAAAATTCTTTAAAAAATCCACATTTATGTGTCTGATGGTGTGTGAAAAAAATTCTTTAAAAAATCCACGTTTATGTGTCTGATGGTGTGTGAAAAAAATTCTTTAAAAAATCCACGTTTATGTGTCTGATGGTGTGTGAAAAAAAATCTTTAAAAAATCCACGTTTATGTGTCTGATGGTGTGTGAAAAAAAATCTTTAAAAAATCCACGTTTATAAGTCTGAAGGTGTGTGAAAAATGTTCTTTAAAAAATCCACGTTTATGTGTCTGATGGTGTGTGAAAAAAAATTCTTTAAAAAATCCACGTTTATGTGTCTGATGGTGTGTGAAAAAAATTCTTAAAAAAATCCACGTTTATGTGTCTGATGGTGTGTGAAAAAAATTCTTAAAAAAATCCACGTTTATGTGTCTGATGGTGTGTGAAAAAAATTCTTTAAAAAATCCACGTTTATGTGTCTGATGGTGTGTGAAAAAAATTCTTTAAAAAATCCACGTTTATGTGTCTGATGGTGTGTGAAAAAAATTCTTTAAAAAATCCACGTTTATGTGTCTGATGGTGTGTGAAAAAAATTCTTTAAAAAATCCACGTTTATGTGTCTGATGGTGTGTGAAAAAAATTCTTTAAAAAATCCACGTTTATGTGTCTGATGGTGTGTGAAAAAAATTCTTTAAAAATCCACGTTAATGTGTCTGATGGTGTGTGAAAAAAATTCTTTAAAAAATCCACGTTTATGTGTCTGATGGTGTGTGAAAAAAATTCTTTAAAAAATCCACGTTTATGTGTCTGATGGTGTGTGAAAAAAATTCTTAAAAAAATCCACGTTTATGTGTCTGATGGTGTGTGAAAAAAATTCTTTAAAAAATCCACGTTTATGTGTCTGATGGTGTGTGAAAAAAATTCTTAAAAAAATCCACGTTTATGTGTCTGATGGTGTGTGAAAAAAATTCTTTAAAAAATCCACGTTTATGTGTCTGATGGTGTGTGAAAAAAACTCTTAAAAAAATCCACGTTTATGTGTCTGATGGTGTGTGAAAAAAATTCTTAAAAAAATCCACGTTTATGTGTCTGATGGTGTGTGAAAAAAATTCTTTAAAAAATCCACGTTTATGTGTCTGATGGTGTGTGAAAAAAATTCTTTAAAAAATCCACGTTTATGTGTCTGATGGTGTGTGAAAAAAATTCTTTAAAAAATCCACGTTTATGTGTCTGATGGTGTGTGAAAAAAATTCTTTAAAAAATCCACGTTTATGTGTCTGATGGTGTGTGAAAAAAATTCTTTAAAAAATCCACGTTTATGTGTCTGATGGTGTGTGAAAAAAATTCTTTAAAAATCCACGTTAATGTGTCTGATGGTGTGTGAAAAAAATTCTTTAAAAAATCCACGTTTATGTGTCTGATGGTGTGTGAAAAAAATTCTTTAAAAAATCCACGTTTATGTGTCTGATGGTGTGTGAAAAAAATTCTTTAAAAAATCCACGTTTATGTGTCTGATGGTGTGTGAAAAAAATTCTTTAAAAAATCCACGTTTATGTGTCTGATGGTGTGTGAAAAAAATTCTTTAAAAATCCACGTTAATGTGTCTGATGGTGTGTGAAAAAAATTCTTTAAAAAATCCACGTTTATGTGTCTGATGGTGTGTGAAAAAAATTCTTAAAAAAATCCACGTTTATGTGTCTGATGGTGTGTGAAAAAAATTCTTTAAAAAATCCACGTTTATGTGTCTGATGGTGTGTGAAAAAAATTCTTTAAAAAATCCACGTTTATGTGTCTGATGGTGTGTGAAAAAAAATCTTTAAAAAATCCACGTTTATAAGTCTGAAGGTGGATTAAAAAAAATCTTTAAAAAATCCACGTTTATAAGTCTGAAGGTGGATTAAAAAAAATCTTTAAAAAATCCACGTTTATAAGTCTGAAGGTGGATTAAAAAAAAAATCTTTAAAAAATCCACGTTTATAAGTCTGAAGGTGGATTAAAAAAAAATTTTTAAAAATCCACGTTTATAAGTCTGAAGGTGGATTAAAAAAAATCTTTAAAAAATCCACGATAAAAGTCTGAAGGTGGATTAAAAAAAATCTTTAAAAAATGCACGTTTATAAGTCTGAAAAATCCACGTTTGTAAGTCTGAGGGTGGATGAAAAAAATTCTTTAAAAAATCCACGTTTATAAGTCTAAAGGTGGATGCAAAAAATTCTTTAAAAAATCCACGTTTATAAGTCTGAAGGTGGATGCAAAAAATTCTTTAAAAAAATCCACGTTTATAAGTCTGAAGGTGGATGCAAAAAATTCTTTAAAAAACTCCACGTTTATAAGTCTGAAGGTGGATGAAAAAATGCTTTAAAAAATCCACGTTTATAAGTCTGAAGGTGGATGAAAAAAATTCTTTAAAAAATCCACGTTTATATGTCTGAAGGTGGATGAAATAATTCTTTAAAAAATCCACGTTTATAAGTCTGAAGGTGGATTAAAAAAAAATCTTTAAAAAATCCACGTTTATAAGCCTGAAGGTGGATGAAATAATTCTTTAAAAAATCCACGTTTATAAGTCTGAAGGTGGATTAAAAAAAAATCTTTAAAAAATCCACGTTTATAAGCCTGAAGGTGGATTAAAAAAAAATCTTTAAAAATCCACGTTTATAAGTCTGAAGGTGGATTAAAAAAAATCTTTAAAAAATCCACGTTTATAAGTCTGAAGGTGGATTAAAAAAAAATCTTTAAAAAATCCATGTTTATAAGTCTGAAGGTGGATGAAAAAAATTCTTTAAAAAATCCACGTTTATATGTCTGAAGGTGGATGAAATAATTCTTTAAAAAATCCACGTTTATAAGTCTGAAGGTGGATTAAAAAAAAATCTTTAAAAAATCCACGTTTATAAGCTAAAAAAAAATCTTTAAAAATCCACGTTTATAAGTCTGAAGGTGGATTAAAAAAAATCCACGTTTATAAGCCTGAAGGTGGATTAAAAAAAATCTTTAAAAAATCCACGTTTATAAGCCTGAAGGTGGATTAAAAAAAATCTTTAAAAATCCACGTTTATAAGTCTGAAGGTAAAGTAAAAAAATTCTTTAAAAAATCCACGTTTATAAGCCTGAAGGTGGATTAAAAAAAAAAATCTTTAAAAAATCCACGTTTATAAGCCTGAAGGTGGATTAAAAAAAAATCTTTAAAAAATCCACGTTTATAAGTCTGAAGGTGGATTAAAAAAAAATCTTTAAAAAATCCACGTTTATAAGTCTGAAGGTGGATTAAAAAAATCTTTAAAAATCCAAGTTTATTGGTCTGAAGGTGGATGAAAAAAAAATTTTTAAAAATCCACGTTTATAAGTCTGAAGGTGGATGAATAAAACTATTTAAAAAATCCACGTTTATAAGTCTGAAGGTGGATGAAAAAAATTATTTAAAAAATCCAGGTTTATGAAGGTGGATGAAAAAAATTATTTAAAAAATCCAGGTTTATGAAGGTGGATGAAAAAAAAATTCTTTAAAAAATCCACGTTTATAAGTCTGAAGGTGGATTAAAAAAAATCTTTAAAAAATCCACGTTTATAAGTCTGAAGGTGGATGAAAAAAATTCTTTAAAAAATCCACGTTTATATGTCTGAAGGTGGATGAAATAATTCTTTAAAAAATCCACGTTTATAAGTCTGAAGGTGGATGAAAAAAATTCTTTAAAAAATCCACGTTTATAAGTCTGAAGGTGGATGAAAAAAATTCTTTAAAAAATCCACGTTTATAAGTCTGAAGGTGGATGAAAACAATTCTTTAAAAAATCCACGTTTATGTGTCTGATGGTGTGTGAAAAAATTCTTTAAAAAATCCACGTTTATGTGTCTGATGGTGGGTGAAAAAAATTCTTTAAAAAATCCACGTTTAGTGTCTGATGGTGGGTGAAAAAATTCTTTAAAAAATTCACGTTTATGTGTCTGATGGTGGGTGAAAAAAATTCTTTAAAAAATCCACGTTTATGTGTCTGATGGTGGGTGAAAAAAATTCTTTAAAAAATTCACGTTTATGTGTCTGATGGTGGGTGAAAAAAATTCTTTAAAAAATCCACGTTTATGTGTCTGATGGTGTGTGAAAAAATTCTTTAAAAAATCCACGTTTATGTGTCTGATGGTGGGTGAAAAAAATTCTTTAAAAAATCCACGTTTAGTGTCTGATGGTGGGTGAAAAAATTCTTTAAAAAATTCACGTTTATGTGTCTGATGGTGGGTGAAAAAAATTCTTTAAAAAATCCACGTTTATGTGTCTGATGGTGGGTGAAAAAAATTCTTTAAAAAATTCACGTTTATGTGTCTGATGGTGGGTGAAAAAAATTCTTTAAAAAATCCACGTTTATGTGTCTGATGGTGGGTGAAAAAAATTCTTTAAAAAATCCACGTTTATGTGTCTGATGGTGGGTGAAAAAAATTTTTAAAAAAATCCTCGTTTATGTGTCTGATGGTGTGTGAAAAAAATTCTTTAAAAAATCCACGTTTATGTGTCTGATGGTGGGTGAAAAAAATTCTTTAAAAAATCCACGTTTAGTGTCTGATGGTGGGTGAAAAAATTCTTTAAAAAATTCACGTTTATGTGTCTGATGGTGGGTGAAAAAAATTCTTTAAAAAATCCACGTTTATGTGTCTGAAGGTGTGTGAAAAAAATTCTTTAAAAAATTCACGTTTATGTGTCTGATGGTGGGTGAAAAAAATTCTTTAAAAAATCCACGTTTATGTGTCTGATGGTGGGTGAAAATATCTTTAAAAATTCCACGTTTATGTGTCTGATGGTGTGTGAAAAAAAATTTTTAAAAAAATCCTCGTTTATGTGTCTGATTGTGTGTGAAAAAAATTTTTAAAAAAATCCACGTTTATAAGTCTGAAGGTGGATGAAAATAATTTTTAAAAAATCCTCGTTTATGTGTCTGATTGTGTGTGAAAAACATTTTTAAAAAAATCCACGTTTATAAGTCTGAAGGTGGATGAAAAAAATTCTTTAAAAAATCCACGTTTATATGTCTGAAGGTGGATGAAAAAATTCTTTAAAAAATCCACGTTTATAAGTCTGAAGGTGGATTAAAAAAAATCTTTAAAAAATCCACGTTTAGAAGTCTGAAGGTGGATGAAAAAAATTATTTAAAAAATCCAGGTTTATAAGTCTGAAGGTGGATGAAAAAAAAATTCTTTAAAAAATCCACGTTTATAAGTCTGAAGGTGGATTAAAAAAAATCTTTAAAAAATCCACGTTTATAAGTCTGAAGGTGGATTAAAAAAAATCTTTAAAAAATCCACGTTTATAAGTCTGAAGGTGGATTAAAAAAAATCTTTAAAAAATCCACGTTTATTGGTCGGAAGGTACATGAAAAAATATTATTTAAAAAATCCACGTTTATAAGTCTGAAGGTGGATTAAAAAAATCTTTAAAAAATGCAAGTTTATAAGTCTGAAGGTGGATTAAAAAAAATCTTTAAAAAATCCACGATTATAAGTCTGAAGCTGGATTAAAAAAAATCTTTAAAAAATCCACGTTTATAAGTCTGAAGGTGGATTAAAAAAAAACTTTAAAAAATCCACGTTTATAAGTCTGAAGGTGGATTAAAAAAAATCTTTAAAAAATCCACGTTTATAAGTCTGAAGGTGGATTAAAAAAAATCTTTAAAAAATCCGCGTTTATAAGTCTGAAGGTGGATGAAAAAAATTCTTTAAAAAATCCACGTTTGTAAGTCTGAGGGTGGATGAAAAAAATTCTTTAAAAAATCCACGTTTATAAGTCTAAAGGTGGATGAAAAAAATTCTTTAAAAAATCCACGTTTATAAGTCTGAAGGTGGATGAAAAAATCTTTAAAAAATCCGCGTTTATAAGTCTGAAGGTGGATGAAAAAAATTCTTTAAAAAATCCACGTTTGTAAGTCTGAGGATGGATGAAAAAAATTCTTTAAAAAATCCACGTTTATAAGTCTAAAGGTGGATGAAAAAAATTCTTTAAAAAACTCCACGTTTATAAGTCTGAAGGTGGATGAAAAAATGCTTTAAAAAATCCACGTTTATAAGTCTGAAGGTGGATGCAAAAAATTCTTTAAAAAACTCCACGTTTATAAGTCTGAAGGTGGATGAAAAAATGCTTTAAAAAATCCACGTTTATAAGTCTGAAGGTGGATGAAAAAAATTCTTTAAAAAATCCACGTTTATATGTCTGAAGGTGGATGAAATAATTCTTTAAAAAATCCACGTTTATAAGTCTGAAGGTGGATGAAAAAAATTCTTTAAAAAATCCACGTTTATAAGTCTGAAGGTGGACGAAAAAAATTCTCTAAAAAATCCACGTTTATATGTCTGAAGGTGGATGAAAAAATTCTTTAAAAAATCCACGTTTATAAGTCTGAAGGTGGATGAAAAAAATTCTTTAAAAAATCCACGTTTATAAGTCTGAAGGTGGATGAAAAAAATTCTTTAAAAAATCCACGTTTATATATCTGAAGGTGGATGAAAAAAATTCTTTAAAAAATCCACGTTTATAAGTCTGAAGGTGGATGAAAAAAATTCTTTAAAAAATCCACGTTTATAAGTCTGAAGGTGGATGAAAAAAATTCTTTAAAAAATCCACGTTTATGTGTCTGATGGTGTGTGAAAAAAATTCTTTAAAAAATCCACGTTTATGTGTCTGATGGTGGGTGAAAAAAATTCTTTAAAAAATCCACGTTTAGTGTCTGATGGTGGGTGAAAAAATTCTTTAAAAAATTCACGTTTATGTGTCTGATGGTGGGTGAAAAAAATTCTTTAAAAAATCCACGTTTATGTGTCTGATGGTGTGTGAAAAAAATTCTTTAAAAAATTCACGTTTATGTGTCTGATGGTGGGTGAAAAAAATTCTTTAAAAAATCAACGTTTATGTGTCTGATGGTGGGTGAAAATATCTTTAAAAATTCCACGTTTATGTGTCTGATGGTGTGTGAAAAAAATTTTTAAAAAAATCCTCGTTTATGTGTCTGATTGTGTGTGAAAAAAATTTTTAAAAAAATCCACGTTTATAAGTCTGAAGGTGGATGAAAAAAATTTTTAAAAAATCCTCGTTTATGTGTCTGATTGTGTGTGAAAAAAATTTTTAAAAAAATCCACGTTTATAAGTCTGAAGGTGGATGAAAAAAATTCTTTAAAAAATCCACGTTTATATGTCTGAAGGTGGATGAAAAAATTCTTTAAAAAATCCACGTTTATAAGTCTGAAGGTGGATGAAAAATTCTTTGAAAAATCCACGTTTATAAGTCTGAAGGTGGATGAAAAAATTCTTTAAAAAAATGCACGTTTATAAGTCTGAAGGTGGATGAAAAAATTCTTTAAAAAATCCACGTTTATAAGTCTGAAGGTGGATGAAAAAATTCTTTAAAAAATCCACGTTTATAAGTCTGAAGTTTGATGAAAAAAATTCTTTAAAAAATCGACGTGTATAAGTCTGAAGTTTGATAAAAAAAATTCGTTAAAAAATCCACGTTTATAAGTCTGAAGGTGGATGAAAAAAATTCTTTAAAAAATCCACGTTTATAAGTCTGAAGGTGGATGAAAAAAATTCTTTAAAAAATCCACGTTTATGTGTCTGATGGTGGGTGAAAAAATCTTTAAAAATTCCACGTTTATGTGTCTGATGGTGTGTGAAAAAAATTCTTTAAAAAATCCACGTTTATGTGTCTGATGGTGTGTGAAAAAAAATTCTTTAAAAAATCCACGTTTATGTGTCTGATGGTGGGTGAAAAAATCTTTAAAAAATCCACGTTTATGTGTCTGATGGTGTGTGAAAAAAGTTCTTTAAAAAATCCACGTTTATGTGTCTGATGGTGTGTGAAAAAAATTCTTTAAAAAATCCACGTTTATGTGTCTGATGGTGTGTGAAAAAAATTCTTTAAAAAATCCACGTTTATGTGTCTGATGGTGTGTGAAAAAAATTCTTTAAAAAATCCACGTTTATGTGTCTGATGGTGTGTGAAAAAAATTCTTTAAAAAATCCACGTTTATGTGTCTGATGGTGTGTGAAAAAAATTCTTTAAAAAATCCACGTTTATGTGTCTGATGGTGTGTGAAAAAAATTCTTTAAAAAATCCACGTTTATGTGTCTGATGGTGTGTGAAAAAAATTCTTTAAAAAATCCACGTTTATGTGTCTGATGGTGTGTGAAAAAAATTCTTTAAAAAATCCACGTTTGTGTGTCTGATGGTGTGTGAAAAAAATTCTTTAAAAAATCCACGTTTGTGTGTCTGATGGTGTGTGAAAAAAATTCTTTAAAAAATCCACGTTTATGTGTCTGATGGTGTGTGAAAAAAATTCTTTAAAAAATCCACGTTTATGTGTCTGATGGTGTGTGAAAAAAATTCTTTAAAAAATCCACGTTTATGTGTCTGATGGTGTGTGAAAAAAATTCTTTAAAAAATCCACGTTTATGTGTCTGATGGTGTGTGAAAAAAATTCTTTAAAAAATCCACGTTTATGTGTCTGATGGTGTGTGAAAAAAATTCTTAAAAAATCCACGTTTATGTGTCTGATGGTGTATGAAAAAAATTCTTTAAAAAATCCACGTTTATGTGTCTGATGGTGTGTGAAAAAAATTCTTTAAAAAATCCACGTTTATATGTCTGAAGGTGGATGAAAAAATTCTTTAAAAAATCCGCGTTTATAAGTCTGAAGGTGGATGAAAAATTCTTTGAAAAATCCACGTTTATAAGTCTGAAGGTGGATGAAAAAATTCTTTAAAAAAATGCACGTTTATAAGTCTGAAGGTGGATGAAAAAATTCTTTAAAAAATCCACGTTTATAAGTCTGAAGGTGGATGAAAAAATTCTTTAAAAAATCCACGTTTATAAGTCTGAAGTTTGATGAAAAAAATTCTTTAAAAAATCGACGTGTATAAGTCTGAAGTTTGATGAAAAAAATTCGTTAAAAAATCCACGTTTATAAGTCTGAAGGTGGATGAAAAAAATTCTTTAAAAAATCCACGTTTATAAGTCTGAAGGTGGATGAAAAATATTCTTTAAAAAATCCACGTTTATGTGTCTGATGGTGGGTGAAAAAATCTTTAAAAATTCCACGTTTATGTGTCTGATGGTGTGTGAAAAAAATTCTTTAAAAAATCCACGTTTATGTGTCTGATGGTGTGTGAAAAAAATTCTTTAAAAAATCCACGTTTATGTGTCTGATGGTGGGTGAAAAAATCTTTAAAAAATCCACGTTTATGTGTCTGATGGTGTGTGAAAAAAGTTCTTTAAAAAATCCACGTTTATGTGTCTGATGGTGTGTGAAAAAAATTCTTTAAAAAATCCACGTTTATGTGTCTGATGGTGTGTGAAAAAAATTCTTTAAAAAATCCACGTTTATGTGTCTGATGGTGTGTGAAAAAAATTCTTTAAAAAATCCACGTTTATGTGTCTGATGGTGTGTGAAAAAAATTCTTTAAAAAATCCACGTTTATGTGTCTGATGGTGTGTGAAAAAAATTCTTTAAAAAATCCACGTTTATGTGTCTGATGGTGTGTGAAAAAAATTCTTTAAAAAATCCACGTTTATGTGTCTGATGGTGTGTGAAAAAAATTCTTTAAAAAATCCACGTTTATGTGTCTGATGGTGTGTGAAAAAAATTCTTTAAAAAATCCACGTTTATGTGTCTGATGGTGTGTGAAAAAAATTCTTTAAAAAATCCACTTTTATGTGTCTGATGGTGTGTGAAAAAAATTCTTTAAAAAATCCACGTTTATGTGTCTGATGGTGTGTGAAAAAAATTCTTTAAAAAATCCACGTTTATGTGTCTGATGGTGTGTGAAAAAAATTCTTTAAAAAATCCACGTTTGTGTGTCTGATGGTGTGTGAAAAAAATTCTTTAAAAAATCCACGTTTATGTGTCTGATGGTGTGTGAAAAAAATTCTTTAAAAAATCCACGTTTATGTGTCTGATGGTGTGTGAAAAAAATTCTTTAAAAAATCCACGTTTATGTGTCTGATCGTGTGTGAAAAAAATTCTTTAAAAAATCCACGTTTATGTGTCTGATGGTGTGTGAAAAAAATTCTTTAAAAAATCCACGTTTATGTGTCTGATGGTGTGTGAAAAAAATTCTTAAAAAATCCACGTTTATGTGTCTGATGGTGTGTGAAAAAAATTCTTTAAAAAATCCACGTTTATGTGTCTGATGGTGTGTGAAAAAATTCTTTAAAAAATCCACGTTTATGTGTCTGATGGTGTGTGAAAAAAATTCTTTAAAAAATCCACGTTTATGTGTCTGATGGTGTGTGAAAAAAATTCTTTAAAAAATCCACGTTTATGTGTCTGATGGTGTGTGAAAAAAATTCTTTAAAAAATCCACGTTTATGTGTCTGATGGTGTGTGAAAAAAATTCTTTAAAAAATCCACGTTTATGTGTCTGATGGTGTGTGAAAAAAATTCTTTAAAAAATCCACGTTTATGTGTCTGATGGTGTGTAAAAAAAATTCTTTAAAAAATCCACGTTTATGTGTCTGATGGTGTGTGAAAAAAATTCTTTAAAAAATCCACGTTTATGTGTCTGATGGTGGGTGAAAAAAATTCTTTAAAAAATCCACGTTTAGTGTCTGATGGTGGGTAAAAAAATTCTTTAAAAAATTCACGTTTATGTGTCTGATGGTGGGTGAAAATATCTTTAAAAATTCCACGTTTATGTGTCTGATGGTGTGTGAAAAAAATTTTTAAAAAAATCCTCGTTTATGTGTCTGATTGTGTGTGAAACAAATTTTTAAAAAAATCCACGTTTATAAGTCTGAAGGTGGATGAAAAAAATTTTTAAAAAAATCCTCGTTTATGTGTCTGATTGTGTGTGAAAAAATTTTTAAAAAATCCACGTTTATATGTCTGAAGGTGGATGAAAAAAATTCTTTAAAAAATCCACGTTTATATGTCTGAAGGTGGATGAAAAAATTCTTTAAAAAATCCACGTTTATAAGTCTGAAGGTGGATGAAAAAATTCTTTGAAAAATCCACGTTTATAAGTCTGAAGGTGGATGAAAAAATTCTTTAAAAAATCCACGTTTATAAGTCTGAAGTTTGATGAAAAAAATTCTTTAAAAAATCGACGTGTATAAGTCTGAAGTTTGATGAAAAAAATTCGTTAAAAAATCCACGTTTATAAGTCTGAAGGTGGATGAAAAAAATTCTTTAAAAAATCCACGTTTATAAGTCCGAAGGTGGATGAAAAATATTCTTTAAAAAATCCACGTTTATGTGTCTGATGGTGTGTGAAAAAAATTCTTTAAAAAATCCACGTTGATGTGTCTGACGGTGTGTGAAAAAATTCTTTAAAAAATCCACGTTTATATGTCTGAAGGTGGATGAAAAAATTCTTTAAAAAATCCACGTTTATAAGTCTGAAGGTGGATGAAAAAATTCTTTGAAAAATCCACGTTTATAAGTCTGAAGGTGGATGAAAAAATTCTTTAAAAAATCCACGTTTATAAGTCTGAAGTTTGATGAAAAAAATTCTTTAAAAAATCGACGTGTATAAGTCTGAAGTTTGATGAAAAAAATTCGTTAAAAAATCCACGTTTATAAGTCTGAAGGTGGATGAAAAAAATTCTTTAAAAAATCCACGTTTATAAGTCCGAAGGTGGATGAAAAATATTCTTTAAAAAATCCACGTTTATGTGTCTGATGGTGTGTGAAAAAAATTCTTTAAAAAATCCACGTTTATGTGTCTGATGGTGTGTGAAAAAATTCTTAAAATAAATCCACGTTTATGTGTCTGATGGCGTGTGAAAAAAAAAATTTTAAAAAATTCACGTTTATGTGTCTGATGGTGTGTGAAAAAAATTCTTTAAAAAATCCACGTTGATGTGTCTGACGGTGTGTGAAAAAATTCTTTAAAAAATCCACGTTTATGTGTCTGATGGTGTGTGAAAAATTCTTTAAAAAATCCACGTTTATGTGTCTGATGGTGTGTGAAAAAATTCTTTAAAAAATCCGAGCTTATGTGTCTGATTGTGTGTGAAAAAATTTTTTAAAAAATCCGCGCTTATGTGTCTGATTGTGTGTGAAAAAAATTCTTTAAAAAATCCACGTTTATGTGTCTGATGGTGTGTGTGAAAAAATTCTTTAAAAAATCCACGTTTGTGTTTCTGATGGTGTGTGAAAAAAATTCTTTAAAAAATCCACTTTCATGTGTCTGATGGTGTTCGAAAAAAATTCTTTAAAAAATCCACGTTTATGTGTCTGATGGTGAGTGAAAAAAAATCTTTAAAAAATCCACGTTTATGTGTCTGATGGTGTGTAAAAAAATATCTTTAAAAAATCCACGTTTATGTGTCTGATGGTGTGTGAAAAAATTTCTTTAAAAAATCCACGTTTATGTGTCTGATGGTGTGTGAAAAAAGTTCTTTAAAAAATCCAAGTTAATGTGTCTGATGGTGTGTGAAAAAAATTCTTTAAAAAATCCACGTTTATGTGTCTGATGGTGTGTGAAAAAAATTCTTTAAAAAATCCACGTTTATGTGTCTGATGGTGGGTGAAAAAAATTCTTTAAAAAATCCACGTTTATGTGTCTGATGGTGTGTGAAAAAAATTCTTTAAAAAATCCACGTTTATGTGTCTGATGGTGTGTGAAAAAAATTCTTTAAAAAATCCACGTTTATGTGTCTGATGGTGTGTGAAAAAAAATTCTTTAAAAAATCCACGTTTATGTGTCTGATGGTGTGTGAAAAAAATTCTTTAAAAAATCCACGTTTATGTGTCTGATGGTGTGTGAAAAAAATTCTTTAAAAAATCCACGTTTATGTGTCTGATGGTGTGTGAAAAAAATTCTTTAAAAAAATCCACGTTTATGTGTCTGATGGTGTGTGAAAAAAATTCTTTAAAAAATCCACGTTTATGTGTCTGATGGTGTGTGAAAAAAATTCTTTAAAAAATCCACGTTTATGTGTCTGATGGTGTGTGAAAAAAATTCTTTAAAAAATCCACGTTTATGTGTCTGATGGTGTGTGAAAAAATTTCTTTAAAAAATCCACGTTCATGTGTCTGATGGTGTGTGAAAAAAATTCTTTAAAAAATCCACATTTATGAGTCTGATGGTGTGTGAAAAAAATTCTCTAAAAAATCCACGATTATGTGTCTGATGGTGGGTGAAAAAAAATCTTTAAAAAATCCACGTTTATGTGTCTGATGGTGTGTGAAAAAAATTCTTTAAAAAATCCACGTTTATGTGTCTGATGGTGTGTGAAAAAAATTCTTTAAAAAATCCACGTTTATGTGTCTGATGGTGTGTGAAAAAAATTCTTTAAAAAATCCACGTTTATGTGTCTGATGGTGTGTGAAAAAAATTCTTTAAAAAATCCACGTTTATGTGTCTGATGGTGGGTGAAAAAATTTCTTTAAAAAATCCACGTTTATGTGTCTGATGGTGGGTGAAAAAAATTCTTTAAAAAAATCCACGTTTATAAGTCTGAAGGTGGATGAAAAAAATTCTTTAAAAAATCCACGTTTATGTGTCTGATGGTGTGTGAAAAAAAATTCTTTAAAAAATCCACGTGTATGTGTCTGATGGTGGATGAAAAAAATTCTTTAAAAAATCCACGTTTATGTGTCTGATAGTGGGTGAAAAAAATTCTTAAAAAAATCCACGTTTATGTGTCTGATGGTGGGTGAAAAAAATTCTTTATAAAGTTCACGTTTATGTGTCTGATGGTGGGTGAAAAAAATTCTTTAAAAAATCCACGTTTATGTGTCTGATGGTGGGTGAAAAAATTTCTTTAAAAAATCCACGTTTATGTGTCTGATGGTGGGTGAAAAAATTTCTTTAAAAAATCCACGTTTATGTGTCTGATGGTGGGTGAAAAAAATTCTTTATAAAGTTCACGTTTATGTGTCTGATGGTGGGTGAAAAAAATTCTTTAAAAAATCCACGTTTATGTGTCTGATGGTGGGTGAAAAAAATTCTTTAAAAAATCCACGTTTATGTGTCTGATGGTGGGTGAAAAAATTCTTTAAGAAATCCACGTTTATGTGTCTGATGGTGGGTGAAAAAAAATTCTTTAAAAATCCACGTTTATAAGTCTGAAGGTGGATGAAAAAAATTCTTAAAAAATCCATGCTTGTAGGTAGTTAATTTTTTTTTTTAATCCACTCTTGTTGGAGTTTAAAAAAAAATTTCAAAAAAAATTCAGTGATGGTGGTTTGAAAAAAAAAATCTTTAAAAAATCCACGCTTGTTGACGTGATGGCGGTTGGAAAAAAATTCTTTAAAAAATTCACGCTTTTTGATGTGATGGTGTGTAAAAACTCCTAATTAAATAAAACTGTAACAATTCCCCTAAAATTTCTATTAAAGGTTTTTTAATTCTTTAATCCTAAAGAATAAAACTCATTACTTAAACCAAGAAAATATCGGTGCATTCAATATTTTTATTAATTTGATTTATGAATGTCGTCTGTAGGATTGAGCACGCGAAGTACAATAATGAACAGATGCAACAAATCATTGTTGCGCGCTTTGAATTTGATACAGAAATCCTTGGAATTTGTGTTTTATCATCATTGATGAAATCGTTAAATAAATTCATTCAGTTGGAAGAAATCTGTCATGCACGAATTTGTTGTTTGCCAGTGAATCAATGTCTTTTTTTATAGTTTATACATTTGAATTTTCAGCGAAACAAATCGAGATAAAAGAACATTGTGGAAATACTAATGCTGTTGCTTCTAAGAGTGATTGTTGAATTGAAAAATAAAGCAAAAACGAAGAAATATCTTGTCATTTGATGAGATTTGTATTTAATGACAACTTGAATAGTTTATGGTGTGGAATTTATTTCGCTATAGACAATGTTAAAAAAGTATTTTTAAAAATTCTGCAAAAAAGTACTTTGATTTTTTTGTCCTACTACTTGAAAAATGACGAAATGATTTTCGATGGCCATGGTTGAGGTAGGCAGACATAATACATGACTCTCTTTATAAATAAGAAACCATTTTATAAAAAATATATTTATTCATATTCATTATGTCTCATGTATTTCCCAATACCCAAATTCCCTGTTTAAAGAAGTCTTCTCCCCTTTGGCATACAATTTCAAAACCGAAAAGTAAGTACTTGCAAACATTCCACATTTTTATGGGATTTAATTTGAATTTGTAATTAGGCACAAATGTTATATTTTGACATTTGGCACTTACCTTTTTTAATTGCAGGCTGGCAGGAGAAGATCATGGCTAAAACAAACACACTACTAACTCTGCTAAGCAAAGCAATAACCAACAAAAATTAAAATTCACAAACCGTAAAATACAAAAAAAGCAAACTTAAAATGTGTCATTAACTGTCGTCATATTCCAAAAGTAGTGGAGGATGTGGTGGGTGGGGTTGGATAAGGCTTGTGTCCTTTTTAGTTGCGGTAAAGACGATGGTGATGATGATAGCCACTAAATGGTAGGTGGGATGTCGTTTTCGTGTTAGACAAATAAAACATTCAGTTGTTTTTTTAGTATCCTGCAGTTATTTTTTAAGGTGTGATTAAAAATATTAAAATTAATTTCTTTTTGTCACATGAAATGAAATGTTTTTTAGGGGAGGTTGTAAAATTAAAACTTTAATAGCCAGTGGTCAGCAAGCAGCAGAATAGAATGCAGGATGTTACACCGTGGAGGTGATGATGTGATGTTTGATAAAACACATAATTAACTTACAATATCACAGTCTTTTTGTATACTCTTTGTATGTCTGTCAAATACATTCACATCTTAATATTTATTATTCTTCCCCAATGTTTGTCTAAGAATCTCATTTTGTTCTTGGAATTTAATACAATTTATTAATAATCCGACACAAAAGCGCAACTCCTTCTATAAACTAAGTTGTGATTTTAAATTGTATCCATCATCCATCCACCATGAAGAGGCATCACCATCTTTGTACTCGTAAATAAGAAAACAAAAGGGGCGGCATAAAATTACTTAACAAAAGACTAATAAATTTCCATTATTTACTTTAAAAAGGCACTAATTTATAATCATATGAGAGTATCTCTACAACGATATCAACAACAATAACAACTACGACAACAAGAAATTAAAAGTAATTCAGAATTAGTTGAACGTGTGGATAAGAAGTAGAAGAATAAATTTTAAAAGGGATGAAGGCATTTGTCTTTCTATGAATAACGATATGAACTGAGATGGATCGGGAGTCGGAGGAAGGATGGAGTTCCTAAAAAAAAGACTTAAATCAGAATTTAATTTCCAGGGCGAAAACATAATAAATCGTAAAACTTATCACGGTGCGCCTTAACTAAATTTAAATGAAAGGAGCTTACACCTGAAAAGTTTTTGCGGATTCTGAGACTACAATATTCATAGATGAGAAAAATCAAAAAAACAAAAAAAAATCGCCGGAGCACTTTTTAAATAAATCGCGATTCAAGTTGACATTTTTAGGGGTTGTTTAGGTTTTCACGATTTTGCTTAGAAACCGCAAGCCCTATCAAAATAAGACTGAAGAAAATGTTGTAGCTATGAAAATTCTCTACAAGATTGACTTTTAGGGTATTTTCGTAGGTTTTACCATTTTTGAGATATTGAAGTTCAAATTGGGACAATGTACTGACTGTATCGCCCCCTTATAAAACAATGTCATGAAGGGTGCGCCTTAACTTACTTTTAATGAAAACCGCTTACACAGGGGAAGTTTTTGTGAATTCTGAAACAGCAATGTTCATAGATGAGAAAAATCCAAAAACAAGAAAAAATCGCTGTAGGGATTTTAAAATAAATCGCGGTAAAATTTCACATTTTAAGTGTTTTTTAGGTTTTCACGATTTTGTTTGGAAACCGCAAGTCCTATCGAAATGGGACTAAAAAAGATGTTGTAGCTATGAAAATTTTCTACATGACTGACTTTTAAGATAATTTCGTAGGTTTTACAGTTATTGAGATATAGAAGTTCAAATTGGGACAATGCATTGACTGTATCGCCTTCTTATAAAACAATGTCATGACCGCAATTTCCCAACTTAAACTTATATATATCGAAACTGGTACAACCTACGAAAAAATTACGAAAGCCAATCTTGTGGAGAATTTTCACAGCTAAAAGATTCTCTCTAGTCCCATTTCGATAAGATATACCGTTTTCAAGCAAATCGTTAAAACCAAACAAAAAAGCTGAAAATGTGACGTGAACATCTATACATCTCAAAAATGGTAAAACATATGAACAAACCATAACGGTCAATCCTCTAGAGAATTTCCACAGCTACAACATTTTCTTTAGCCCCATTTCGATAAGACTTGCGGTTTCCAAGCAAAATCGCGAAAACCTAAAATAAATCTAAAAATGTGACTTTTGACCGCGATTTATTTAAAAATCCTTCCAGCGATTTTTTCTTGTTTTTTCAACTATGAACATTGCTGTTTCAAAATCCGCAACAACTTCCCAGGTGTAAGCGGTTTTCACTTAAATTTAGTTAAGGCGCACCAGATATGAACTAATTTTATTAGGGAGCGATACAGTCATGGCATTGTCCCAATTTGAACTTCTATTACTCCATAACGGTAAAACCTGTGAAATTATCATAAGGGTCAATCTTGTAAAGCATTTTCATAGCTACAACATTTTATTTAGTCCCATTTCGATAGATCTTGCGGTTTCCAAGCAAAATCGTGAAAACCAAAAAAAAAACCCTAAATATGTCAACTTGAATCGCGATTTATTTAAAAAGCGCTACGGCGATTTTTTTTTGTTTTTTGATTTTTCTTATCTATGAACATTGTTGTTTCAGAATCAGCTAAAACTTTCCAGGTGTACGCACCTTCCATTTAAAGTTGCTTCAAGAGCACCGTGAAAACATTTGTTCTATAAACATAACTGAGGGACGATTTTTAAACCATCCAATTCATTAATTTGTTCCAATCATGGATTGGATCTTGTTTGCTTAAGAGTAGTCTTGGCCTTCCTACCTTAACTCTCAATCGTATGGCTGCAAATGTGCCTCTTTAAAATAACGGATTTAGACCCCACGTATATTACACCTGTCACTTTCGAAAAATCGAATTCGGGGGTTTGTATGTGTCATCGTCATTCCGTGTGTAACACATCGAAATATCCATCAGAGACCCTATAAAGTATATACAATTGAACCTTTATTATCTGTGCACATCATAAACTTGTGGAATTCCTCTTTTTACAGTCTTTTATTTAACTTGCTTTATTTCCTTTCTGTTTAGTTCACATATAGTAATTCATTTTTAACACAGGTGCAGTTGACCAAAACCAATATGGGTCCATTTTTTCTTATAGCCCCCATATAACGGTACCACCCGATTTCAGGTATTTTAAGGATTTTATCTTCATTCTTAGTCCGAATTGACTGTAACATGGCATTTGGAGTTCGCATTGGCACAGATGCATCCCCACCAAAAATTGTGGACACAGGTCCAGGTTTTGGCATAGCCCCCGTATAGCGATACCACCCGATTTCAGAACTTTTGAAGTTTATATCTTCATATTCGGCCTAAATTGGCTGTCATTTGGTTATGAGTTCCCGTTGAAAGTGGAAAGAGAATGTTGGGATGGGGAAGTTCGAAAGAGGTTGTTCAGAAGTTTGGTGGAGGTGTTCGGAGGTGGTTTTTCGGATGTTCGGTTGAAGTTGTTCAGAGTTTCAGTGCATGTTGTTCGGAAGTTCGGAGGAGGTTTTCTTTTGAAGTTCGGAGGAGATTTTTCGGAAGATCGGTGAAGGTTTTTCAGAGGGATGGTGTTATGAAGGGGGGAAATAGGAACTTCCACCCCTCCGAACTTCCGAACCACCTCCTCTGAACTTCCAAACAACCTTCTCCGAACTCCCCCCTCTCAACTTGTCCTTTCTACATTCAGTCTAACCTGTTCGCTACTACACACATACAAGCACACAAACGGCCAAAAAATAAATATGTACATTTTTCACTTGATTATTAGAGTTGTGTCGTTCATGAACGAACCCGTTCCAAGAATGATTCCGTGAAAAGAACGAACGGATCCGCATCCAGCGCATTCGTTTATGTCAGTGTTAATCACCACTGGGCTCGCGAGCCGTGTCTGTGTGAACACACACAATCTCAAGTGTGGTGAGTTTGAACGTTGCTCTCACCACCGATCATCTTCTTTGTTTTAGCAATGAATTAACGCACACGATGTTTATCTAGAGAGGGAAAGATAATCTCGTGTGTGTGCCCAACACAAACGCAGCGGTTGAATTTGTTGTTGCTGTTGAACACTGGTTTATGTCGTTCATTTAGATCCCTGATGGCCAAGACATTGCTGCTTACAAAATTAGCAGCAGAACCACCTTAATTAATTTTACACACAACATGACACCATGTTGACACCATTTTGTCTACTATTATGGTGACAAAGTCAACACTTTGTCAACAGGTTGTCAACAATTGATACTTTTACCTCAATAAGAAGAAGCATTGTTTATATTGAAAACTGATAGCCCAACAAAGCATCATTATGAGGAAAGGAAAAAGTTACTGAATTCCTACCTAGGAAAGGAAAATAACAGACAAGTTAAACAAGTAAGAACGGCGTTAAGTTCGGCCGGGCCGAACTTGTTATACCCTCCACCACAAGTTGTATTGAAGTAAAATGGAATAATTAGTTTCCTTTCGTGTATGAAGAAGACTTAATACTAAATTTCAGCAATTTCGGTAAAACAACGTGAGGCACCATTCTATGGGGGCTATTTCAAAGCGTCTATCTATACCAAAAATTTCTGACGGAAAGTTTTTAGGCTCAAAGAGGACTAAATACCAAATTTCCTATATTTCTATGGGGATATAGGAAGACGTGGACCTATACTGATAATACTCTTCTGGAATATTTTATAACTCTTGGAAGACGAAACAACGAATTTCAGCCATTTCGGTTGGATATTGACGTCACAATCTTCAGTATTACGAAAATCCGAAGGTACCGTTCTATGGGGGCTATATCGAAACGTGGACCTATACCGACGAATTTTAGTCAGAAATGGGGCAATATGAAAGCGTGGACCTGTACAGACATATTTCTGGCGAACAGTTTTATATCACATTGAAGACTAAATACCAAATTTCAGCCATTTTGGTGGAATATTGAAGACACAACCTTCAAAATACGAAAAATCGGGAGGTACCTTTCCATGGGGCTATATGAAGGCGTGGACCTTTACCGAAAAATTTAAAGGGGAAGTTTGAGTACCCCCAACGAAGTCTAAATACCAAATTTCAGCCATTTCGGTTGAATATTGAGGCCACAACGTTCAAAATACCGAAAATCGGGAGGTACCGTTCTATGGGGACTATATGAAGGCATGGACTCGGTATCGGTTATGGGGGAAAGTTTTATACCACCAACGTAGACCAAGTACCAAATTTCAGCCATTTCGGTGTGATAATGAAGCTAAAACCTTCAAAATACCGAAAATCGGTAGGTACCGTTCTATGGGGGCTATATGAAGTTGTGGACCGATACCGACAAAATTCTGGGGGAATGTTTTATACCCCTAAAGAAGACTACGTACCAAATTTCAGCCATTTTGGTAGAATAATGAAGCTAAAACCTTCAAAATACCGAAAATTGGGAGGTACCGTTCTATGGGGACTATATGAAGGTGTGGACCGATACCGACAAAATTCTGGGGGAATGTTTTATACCCCTAAAGAAGACTACGTACCAAATTTCAGCCATTTTGGTAGAATAATGAAGCTAAAACCTTCAAAATACCGAAAATCGGGAGGTACCGTTCAATGGGGGCTATATGAAGGTGTGCACCGATACCGACAAAATTCTGGGGGAACATTTTATACCCCTAAAGAAGACTACGTACCAAATTTCAGCCATTTTGGTAGAATAATGAAGCTAAAACCTTAAAAATACCGAAAATCGGGAGGTACCGTTCTATGGGGGCAATATGAAGGTGTGTACCGATACCGACAAAATTCTGAGGAAAAGTTTTACACCCCTAAAGAAGACTACGTACCAAATTTCAGCCATTTTGGTAGGATAACGAAGCTAAAACCTTAAAAATACCGAAAATCGGGAGGTACAGTTCTATGGGGGCTATATCAAAACGTGGACCGATATATCCCATTTTCAATACCAGCCATCCTGCAAGTAATAAAAACTTCTGTACCAAATTTTGAGTCTCTATCTTTAAAATTGCGAGCTGTATCTTGATTTCAACAGACAGACAGACGGACGGACGGGCGGACGGACAGACGGACAGGGTCAAATCGACATAGAATTTTATGCTGATCAATAATATATATACTTTATAGGGTCTCCTCCGTGCGGAGTTGTTTTTTTTTCTCTTTTTTGTCTCCCATCGGACGCCTCCCCAGGTGGTGGATAGGGGAACGCTCAACATATGATGGGTACCGCAAAAATAAAATATGTGGGGCGAACCAAAAGAAAAAAGGAAAAAGCAGTGTCTGTTCCCATATTGGGCGACTGCAAACAGCGTCTGTACTCCAGTGGAGCGGCTGAATACCGAGAAGGAAAACTGTAAACCCTTCAGAAGGCAACGGGAAACCATTGAAGTAATATCCCATGAAAATCATGCAAATATGGACACACATGAACAACGGCCCTCAATCTCCGGTCATACGAGGGTGCTAAGAATCCCCGGAGGTAAAACAAAACACACTCTGAATATTGGTACATGGAACGTGCGAAGTCTTTATGAATCTGGAAAGTTTGCTAATACCGTGATTGAAATGAATAAATTGAAAATCGACATTTTAGGAGTCTGCGAAACCTGGTGGCCTGACAGTGGAGACTTTGTCTCTGAAAATGTTAAAATGTTTTATTCAGGAAATATGAATAAAAATCACAGAAACGGCGTTGGAGTTATTGTTAAAAAACATATAGCAAAATGTGTATCAGGCTTTATTCCCAAATCTGATAGAACAATGCTTATACAATTGGAAGCAAGACCACTAAAAATTAATATTATACAAGTATATGCACCTACCGCTGATAAAAGCAAAGAAGAAGTTGAAGAGTTTTACGAAGATATTAAATACTTAATGAACATGACTAAACACCATGAAATAACAATAGTTCAAGGCGACTTTAATGCTAAAGTGGGCCAAGATATAGTGCCCGGGATTACGGGAAAACATGGCCTAGGAGAGAGGAATGAAAGAGGCAGCAGAATGATCCAATTCTGCCAGGAACATAACATGAAAATTACAAACACAATGTTCTCCCTTCCCCCTAGAAGACTGTATACCTGGAAGTCACCCCAGGATAGACCAACACACATAGTGAGGAATCAAATCGATTATATATTAATTAACAAACGCTATTCTTCTTTTGTAACAAAAACCTCTACGTATCCAGGAGCGGACGTCCCATCCGATCATGTATTACTGATGACAAAGCTACAAACAAAGCTAAGGACAAACATGAAGAAAAAAATACGTAAGAGAATTAACGTTGAGAAACTTGATGAGCCATCAATAAAAACAGAAATAAAAGCCCTCATAGGGCAAGAATTTAGTAAAATTGAAGGAATGGACAGTGAAAGCATATGGAAGTCGGTAAAACAATCGCTAAAATCAATAGCAGATAATAATTTAGGAAGCAATCCAAGAAAACGGAAGAATGAATGGATGACTACAGAAATACTGGGCCTAATGGAAGAACGTCGAAAATATAAGAATTCCAACTACGAATTATATCATGAATTAAATAAAGAAGTACAATCTGCAATCAGAGCAGCGAAAAATGACAATCTTAACAAACAATGCCAGGAGATCGAAAGATTACAAGAACTTCATGACGATTTTAATCTCCACAAAAAAATTAAGGAAGCAGCGGGAATATATCGTAAATCACTGCCAAAAGTTCTATACAACAGCAACAACGAAGCTGTTTTTGATATTACGGAGAAAAAAGCTATATGGCAGAATTACATAACCTCTCTTTATACAGATGAAAACAGATCAAACTACGACATAATGGAACCCGAGCCACAAGTAGGAACTCCGATAACTAAACACGAAACTGAAGCTGCTATTAAATCTTTAAAAATGAAGAAAGCGTGTGGTCCAGATGAAATCCCATCCGAAATTCTTAAACTGATTGAAGGCGATAATATCAACATACTTGTAAGGCTTTTTAATTGCATATATGAAACCGGTAAATATCCACAGGACTGGCTAAAATCTACGTTCATAGCTATTCCTAAAAAAGGACATCCAAAAGCATGCAACGATTATAGACTAATTAGTCTTATGAGCCATACCCTTAAAATTTTTCTCAAGATAATTCATGGCCGGATATATAAAAGATGTGAAAATGTTATGGGATTCTCTCAATTCGGCTTTAAAGAAGGAATGGGAACACGTGAGGCGCTTTTTTCAATTGAAGTTCTTCTTCAAAAATGTAAAAATGCTCAAAAAGACGTTTATATTTGCTTTATAGACTATGAAAAAGCATTTGATACAGTCAAACACGATAAACTTGTAGAAATCCTTGCATCTATTGGTATCGAAGAAAAGGAAATTCGCTGCATAAAAAGTTTATATTGGCAACAGACCGCACAGGTTGATGTTGAAGGAGAGATGACTGAAGATATAATAATATCTAAAGGTGTTAGGCAAGGATGTATATTGTCACCTTTACTATTCAATGTATACTCCGAAAAAATATTTCAGGAATCATTTAAAGATGTTCAGAAAGGAATATTTGTAAATGGCGCTTTCATCAACAATATAAGATATGCAGACGACACAACAATCTTAGCTGACAGCATGTCAGGCCTTCAATATCTCTTAAATAGGCTGGTAGCACAAAGCGAGTTGTATGGGTTAAAAATCAATATTAAGAAAACAAAATATATGATTGTGAGCAAAGAAAACCGCTGTCCCCCTTTCACACTAACAGTAAAAGATACACCAGTAGAGAGAGTATACAGCTTTAAATATCTCGGTGCAGTGATAAATGACAAGCTGGATAACTCATCCGAAATAAGATGCCGAATTGAAATGGCGAGGGAAGCATTCATCAAGTACAAGAAAATCTTTACCAGCCATGATATAAACATAAAAACCAAGCTGCGATACATGAAAACATATGTATGGTCAGTTCTGTTATACGCTGTCGAAGTTTGGACCTTAAAGGCAACAGATATTAAAAAACTAGAAGCTTTTGAAATGTGGACATACAGAAGAATATTGAAAATTCCATGGACGCAGTTTGTTTCAAACAGTGAGGTACTGCAAAGGCTACACCAGGAAAAGGAAATAATCCATATAATAAAAAAACGAAAAACAGCTTATCTTGGTCATATAATGCGAAACAACAAATATAAGCTACTCCAAAATATAATCCGAACAAAAATTGAAGGAAGACCCACTAGAGGAAGAAAAGAAATGATATGGATTAATAACATACAGGAGTGGACTGGTATCCAAGATGTTGGGAATCTTCTCAGCGAAAGCCGAAACAGAGAGTCATTTGCTGAGATAATAAGAAATTTATAAACACCAAAATGAAATTTATAATGTAACAGATGTAATATGTATGTATATAATTGCAATGATCGCCAAAATTCGAAAAACGAATAGGCAAATAAAGAAGATAGGGTCTCCGACGAATATTTCGATGTGTTACAAACGGAATGACAAATTTAATTATACCCTCCATATGGTGGAGGGTATAAAAATAGACTATTCTATATGAAATTACAAATTCTGAGGCGGCTGACAACATTTGTGGTGAAACTTCGACAACTAGACATTTTATGGAATCTTTAGAGAATATTGTGGAGTCTGACGAATGTATTGTCCCGTCTCGATGGAAATGATGAACGCAACTTATATCTGATATTTGTACACGGCATAATAATGAGTTGAAATATTGATGGGTTTTTTGACAAAAATCGATTGCGAGATTTTTCCAATGTTTATACAAATGTAATGTGTAAGTAAATTTAAGGATTTTTTTTATTTATGCGTATTTATACATGTTTATTCTTTTCAATTCCTAGATGTTATATCAATATTCAGCGAATCGCCTTATAAAACGTTAAGTGCAGCAGAAGAAGAAATAAAAAGGCGATGATATTTCTGACAATGAAAACATTTTTTTTATTATTGGTTAGACAGCCTTGAAAACATTGGCTTTATTTATTAATTTTGTGCTTATGTGGAATTTTGGGCCTAGCCCTTTATAAAGATAAAAAGGATTATAAAGCGCAATCAGTACTTTTTTAGTATTTTCATAATTATATGTTTTTCTTCAATAAAATATACTATTTAAACAAAAGTATAAGTTCATCGTCTTATTAAGCACACTATATAGCTTTTTAATAGTTCCAAATAGGCCAAAAAACTTAATAGTGAAAAATTTGGTACCAACTACCTCCAATGTCTCTATTGACTCACTACTTCCAATGTCTCTACTGACTTACTACCTCCAATGTCTATACTGACTCACTACGTCCAATGTCAACACATGGTTTCTCAGCAACTACTGACTTACTACTGACATAATAGTTCCAATGTCAGTACTGACTTTCGAATGACACGTTCATACAAAATGTCAATAGGAAATTACGTGAGTTGTCTACAGTTTGTCAGTAGTACTGTTGACAATGTCAGTAGCAAGTCAGTATAGATTCACTATTGACATTACCTACAGGGTACTTACACAAGCTGCGTTGACACAAATTTGCACACACAAAACAATCAATGATTCAGTTAGTAAATCAGGTCAGTAAATCAGGTATCGGCACCAATACAAACGCATTGTTTGCGGCCACACGCATACGACTCTCTCTCCACAAACAGCGTGAGCGTTAATGCATTGCTGAAATTAAAAATCATTGAAACAAGCGACAACAGAACCTTCTTCATTGACTTCTGAGCGAAGACTGAGTGGTGGTTGTTATGCTGTTATTCTCATCAAGGGCACGTGTGCCCCTTTTTGCCGGATGCTGCAGTAAATCATATCGTTCATCTCGTTCTTTTAGCTTCTTTCGTTCATATTTAAAACTACCACCACGTCAGGAAAACCACCCAATTTTTTGCACACAAACAAACTCACACAAGCTGCGTTAACGCAAGCTCACAAACTGACACACACAAAACAATCAATGAAGAGAAGAGGAACCATGAACGATATTCAAAAGAAAAGGATTGACTAAAATGTTTTATTGAATGAAAAAGAACCAACGAACGAAGTGAACGACCCGGATCTTTTTAGTGACCGGAATGAAAAAGATCGATCCGTTCAATGAACGAGATTGCCCAACACTATTGATTATACACGAGTTTACTCTTTGCGTAGGCTCCTACTCTATTTCGAGCATTTGTTTTATTTGTCAAAGAGAAATGTGTCGGTAATTTTAACTTTATAAAACGCTTGCATTTATGTAATTAGTAAACGGCAAGTGTTAATTGAGACATTACATCAGGTATCGGCACTAATACAAACACATTGTTTGCGATCTCACGCATACGACTCTCTCTCGCTCTCTCCACAAACAGCGTGTGTGTTAATACATTGCTAAAATTAAAAATCATTGAAACAAGCGACAATAGAACCTTCTTCATTGACTTCTGAAAGAAAACTGAGTGGTGGTTGCTCTGTTGTTATTCTCATCAAGGGCAAGTGTGCCCCTTTTTGCCGGATGTTGCATTACATCATGAAAAATTATTTTCTAAAACTAGTGCATTTATAAATAAATCACTGTAACATAATTCTTTAAATTATTTTTTTATTTTATTGATTGCTTAAGTCTGGAGTATTCCCCCAATGGCTTAACTTCATTATTACTCTCTATTACAGAGAGTAATGTTTTTCAAAACGAACTGACAGTGTTGCAAAATTTTACTGATCGATACCAATATCATGATTTCATCCCGGCGAAGGGAATTATCAATTGGCTTTTCAGTTTTTGAAATGATGATTTTTTAGTGAAATCCCGAACTCATTAAGTATCAAGTATTCTCAAGTTAATGAGAATGACGCTCATTTTCGGCTTTCCCAAAAAACACCAAAACAAAATATTTTGCAACATGCCAGCACATATCAACTAAGAATTCATCTAATTCTATAAGTTGAAATAATATCACCACAGTTGCCTGTGAATGATTGTTGTTGCAATTTTGTCTATAATGCCCCTGCGCATGCCATCCGTTGTTTTTCTTGGTTTGTTTATTGTTTGAAGATTCAATCTCATTGATTGCTTGAGTCTGGAGTATTCCCCCAATGGCTTTATTTTATTTAAGATACTTCTGTGTCGATTTAGCCATAGCCGGCTCTCCGTCTGTTGTAATCACGCTATCTTTGGAATGAATTTAGATTGATTGCTGTAAATTCTTATATCCTTTAAATTTTGTACACATGTTTCTTCGGTCGGAACTTAGATCAAGTTCGAAGATGGGCTCTATCGGTCCTCATTTTGGTATAGCGGTATCGCACGATTTCAGGTATTTTACCGTTTTTGCATTTACATTTTCTGGCTGACTTACATATAATTTAGTATTTGGGGTTGCCACCAAGCAAAAATTCGGGACCGTTAGTCATTATGTAACCCATTACAAAGTAATGTAAACAAAAATAACTAATTATATTACTCCTTACTATGTTATAAGTACGGGGCCACTCGCTTACCAATAATTTGGTATTTGGGGTTGCTACCCAGCAAAAATTTGGATCCGTTAGTCATTATGTAACCCATTACAGAGTAATGTAAACAAAAATAACTACTTATATTAATCCTTACTAACTTATGAGTACGGTGGCCCAGAGCGTGTGTGTCCGACTACAAATCCTAGGCTTGTGTATCCAACGCTCACCGTCGGTCGGGTACTTTTTGTTAACAGCACAAAGAACATATGGTGGTGCACATGGAAGCGTGTAAGCGTTTAAACAACCCTTAATGTTCGTACGCGTGGCATAGTTTGTAGTGTGTTCGGCTAAAAAGCAGAAGTTCACCTGTTCAAATCGCGCAAAAAGCGAAATAAAATAAAAATATGAAGGGTGTTGAAATTTAAAACATATTTTACATCAACTGTTCTAAAAATATAAAATATTTTTTAGCTTATCGCTTATTTTTCAACTTCCAGTGGCCATAGTTTTTCTAGTGGTTATAGAATAACTAGTAAATAAGTGCGACACGTCCTTCTTAAAATAATGGGTTAGTAAGGGGTTTTGTAAGTAGTTACGACTACCAAAATGTACTATAAAAGCCCATCATTTAGTAACATTTTTTTGCTCGGCAGTGGTAAAGAATTTTCTTCACGAAAAATTATGGACATAGGTCCAGGATTTTGTTTTTTAAAGCGGTACGTACCATCCGATTTCGGGTAGTTTTACATTTTAAGCTAAGATTTCAGTTTTATAGATCCTGAAAAAACTTTTACCATCATAATTGAGGCAGCGAATGCAAATTGCTTCAACAAAAATAAAAGTGATTCGATAGCAGGTCTTAAAGTGAACTTATCCGAAATTTTGTTTGGGAGGTACTGGATGAAGTGGACAAATATAGTCCATATTGGAACCTGATCTATATCTGGTAGATATATTAAGATGTGTAAAGTATGGACCAATTCGGCCACTCCCTTCAAAAGTTACCGTACGAACAATTTTTCCGAACATTTTTGAAATTTTGTGGGGGAGGTACCTGAAGGAGTGGACCGATATGGCTTATGTTCGAACTTAAACTATGTTTGGACAAATTTTGGACCCAATCAGCAGACCCGTTGGAGAGTTATCTTGCGCTCCAACCACCTCACACGGTGTCATAGGGGTTTTGTGAAACTTTCAGGCTATTTTCTCAGGAAGTTTGAACTTGCCCCTGATAAAACTTGTACCGCCGTATGGGGGGCAGTGAATACAAGTTGCTAAAACAAAAATCAAAGCCATTCGAGAGCAGGTCCTGAACTGAACTTAACCGAAATTTTGTGGGGGAGGTGCCCGAAGGAGTAGACCTATTGAGTCCGTATTGGAACCTCATCTAAGTCTGGTACATATTTCACGATGGGCAAAGTATGATCCAAATCGGTTACCCCCTTCAAGAGTTATCGTGCCCACAAATTTTCCGAACATTTTCGAACTTTTGTGGGGGAGGTACCGGAAAGAGTGGACCGATATAGCCCATATTCGAACTTAAACTAAGTTTGGGCAAAATATTACGAAAGCCAAAATTTGAACCGAATCGGTTCATCCGTTCAAGAGTTATCGTGCGCTCCAGCAGGACGACTCCAAATTGTCTGAAACACATTTCGTCCAAACATACTTGGGGTCTAAAACCATTATTTCGATGAGGCACATTTTCATCGTATCAAAGTGTATATACCCTCCTTAGCCTAAAGGCTGAGGGTATAAAAATGTTACCGTCATTAGTCGAGACTTTCTTCTTCGATTCACATTAGAATTTCAATAGTTCAATCACTACAAAGCATTGAAATTGTTCATCTTCCTGCTCACAACACAAGTTTCTTTAGAGTTTGTATGCAGAAGAAAACGCTTGCTGAAAAGTAAACAAATAGCTGACATAATGTTTTGTTTGGACTGAGAATGTGGTAATTTGGTTACACGTAATAAACGGAATCTACCTCAGAGAGACACAAAACCAGCCGTTGAAAAGAAAAATCATTTAACATGTGTCTGACATGACATTAAAGTTAATGTTAATGAGCAAGCAATTCAAAGCAGCAGGATATTAGCTAGAAATGCGCTATGGAAACTTTAGAACAAACTAATGAGGTAAAATCTCAAAGTAAATACTTCAGATGTAGGAAGTTAATTTTATAAAGGGTACTCTGAAGAATTAACTAAAAGAAACAGCAAAATTTTAACTACGAGTATGTCCTTGTGAATGCTAATAATGTATGTACATAAATGTCACACTGTGTGACATGAAACATGTTCTGTTAGCTGTTAATCCTTTGAAGTCCTTTAGTCATCCAAAAATATTCTTTGGTTAAAGCAAACATATTCTGAGAATGAATTTGAAATGTTTATATATGATTACAATAACATATGTTGCTCTCAGAATATATTTTCTTTAACAATATACTTCCCTGAGTGTGTGAAAATAAATATTTCGGTTTTCTAAATTCCTTTCTCTCTCCCACAATGGGTTAACTTTTTCAACAATGATTATTACACATTAAACATTTTACCTGTCTTCTCTCTTGTGGTGGTTTCACGTTTTTTAATATTCCATTTAACACACGCACATTCAACCAACCTCCACCCTCCACCAGGAGACCCCGCATACATCCTCCTCCGTACTAAAAAAACAAACAATGATAACATGAATAATATACACTTTGCAAACTTTTCTGCAAGGTACCCAAAGATTTTTATCTAAAAGTAAACCTTTCATAACTTTTTTTGTTGCCATAATTTCTACTCTTATGGTTGGCGTTTTTGTTGTTGTGAAATGTATTTGACTGCCAGAGAGTCCTTCGAATTTGTTGCTGCTACTGCTGCTGTTGTTACTCTGCCATTCTTGGCTTATGAATATTTTAAATGGCAATTAAAAAATACTCTAAAGTGTACTTTTCAGTACCGGAAAAGGAAAAAATGGCAAACAAAACATTAAAAAAGCCCACATGAAAACCACAAAAATGCACACACACAGATATCCTGTTAAAGTACCAGTAATACCAAAATGTATAACTGAACGAACGAATGAAAGAAATATCATGAGAGATATAAAACTTAAAACCGGAAACGAGTACAAAATTATATGAATTATTATTACTTTTTGGTTTTGTTGCTGTTGTTGTTGATTGTGATAAAATAGGTACAATGTAATAACAGAAAAATAAGAAAAACATTACAACATTTGCTCTAAATCTAAACATAATAAATTAGGTTTATATAAATATTCGTTTATCATGCATATGAATGCTTACATATGTATGCATGTACATACGAACATGTGCATATTAAAGGGTTACGGAAATTCGGGATTATGTTATTGGGGAGAACACCCTAAGGATCTTGTCATATGTTGAGTAATATAGACTTTTAGTTGTTGGAGCTTCAAAAATATTTTTTAAAAAATCCACGTAGTTGTTGGAGCTTCAAAAATATTTTTTAAAAAATCCACGTAGTTGTTGGAGCTTCAAAAATATTTTTTTAAAAAATCCACGTAGTTGTTGGAGCTTCAAAAATATTTTTTAAAAAATCCACGTAGTTGTTGGAGCTTCAAAAATATTTTTTTAAAAAATCCACGTAGTTGTTGGAGCTTCAAAAATATTTTTTAAAAAATCCACGTAGTTGTTGGAGCTTCAAAAATATTTTTTAAAAAATCCACGTAGTTGTTGGAGCTTCAAAAATATTTTTTAAAAAATCCACGTAGTTGTTGGAGCTTCAAAAATATTTTTTAAAAAATCCACGTAGTTGTTGGAGCTTCAAAAATATTTTTTAAAAAATCCACGTAGTTGTTGGAGCTTCAAAAATATTTTTTAAAAAATCCACGTAGTTGTTGGAGCTTCAAAAATATTTTTTAAAAAATCCACGTAGTTGTTGGAGCTTCAAAAATATTTTTTAAAAAATCCACGTAGTTGTTGGAGCTTCAAAAATATTTTTTAAAAAATCCACGTAGTAGTTGGAGCTTCAAAAATATTTTTTAAAAAATCCACGTTCCTTTTGATGCTTTTTAAAAAATCCACCTTCTTTTTGGTGCTTCTAAAATATTTTTTTAAAAAATCCACCTTCTTTTTGATGCTTCAAAAATATTTTTTAAAAAATCCACGTTCTAATTGGTGCTTCGAAAAAATTTGTTAAAAAGCCACGTTCCTTTTGTTGCTTTTTAAAAAATCCACCTTCATTTTGGTGCTTCTAAAATATTTTTTAAAAAAGCCACGTTCCTTTTGGTGCTTTTTAAAAAATCCACCTTCTTTTTGGTGCTTCTAAAATATTTTTTTAAAAAATCCACCTTCTTTTTGATGCTTCAAAAATATTTTTTAAAAAATCCACGTTCTTTTTGGTGCTTCAAAAATATTTTTTAAAAAAGCCACGTTCCTTTTGTTGCTTTTTAAAAAATCCACCTTCTTTTTGGTGCTTCAAAAATATTTTTTAAAAAAGCCACGTTCCTTTTGTTGCTTTTTAAAAAATCCACCTTCTTTTTGATGCTTCAAAAATATTTTTTTAAAAATCCACGTTCTATTAATATATTGTAAAAAAACCACGTCCTTTTTGGTGTTTCAAAAATAATTTTTAAACAAATCCACGTCCTTTTTGGTGTTTCAAAAATACTTTTTTAAAAAATGCACGTCTATTTTGGTGCTTCAAAAGAAATTTTTTTGAAACCTACGTCCTTTTTGATACTTCAAACATATTTTTAAAAAATCCGCGTCCTTTTTGATGTTTCAAAAATATTTTTTTATAAAATGCACGCCCCTTTTGGTGTTTCAAAAATATTTTTTTAAAAAATGCACGTCATTTTTGGTGCTTCACAAGTATTTTTTAAAAAATCCACTCCAAGTCCACAATGGTCTTTCAAAAACATATTTTTAATCCGCGTCCTTTTTGGTCCTTCAACAATATTTTGTAATCTTTCTAGATTAGTCCAATAGATTATCTTCAATAATGTATATGTCAGTACTGTACCAGCAGTAATAAGCTACCCACCGAATTTTTTATTCGGCAATAGTTATTTATGTATTATTTTAAAGCATACTTTTAGGGCTAATACATTTAATATTGTGTTTTATTCTCTGCGTACAACTCACCGGAAATTTATATAGAAATGCATTTCTTTTACAACATAAAAATATGTATAATTAAAATTTAAACAAACTTGCTTTCAATTTCATTCATTTTGCCATCTATAGATGACATTTATGTAAAATATAGAATATCAACAAAAACAACAACACTATCATTTTTTAAAAAATAAATCCAAATTGAATAAAACTTAATTTTCATCTTATATTGAGCTGAAAGAATACACATAAATATACATACATATATTTTGTTTTATTTAATAAGTTTATAAATAAATAACACACATGTCCATATTTGAAAAGGATATGGAAACGAAATAATAATAATTCGACAACAACAACAAGAATATCAAATTTATGTTAGTACTGCAAAATACTAAGAAGTGAAAGAAGAGAGACAGAAAAACAGAACACAGCAGCATTGAATAAACACAAAAATAGTAAAAATGACAAATTTATATGCTTAGACAAATCGCATAAAAACAACAACGAGAGCAACAACAAAAATACACAACTCAAAAAATGTAAGTAAATGTAGATGGAGAAGAGCTCTCAAAAAATATGAATTTGTGGAAGAGGAATTGAGTTGAAGCGGAGGACTATTAGGCCACGTTCCATGGAAAAACAACTTGGAAATATTCGATTTTTTTCTTACCTTTAATCGGTTTTCTTGTTGACATCATGGAAAAGTTCAGTTCACACTTCAGAGTAAAGAGGAACCATTATTTGTTCTAAATGTTGGCATGCTAATTCTTTCGGAAAAGCAGCTTCGTATCCACTGCCTATACAAATATAAATCCTTCTATAATTCTGAGTACAAAGAAGAGGGACAGGAAAGAAACACAAGCATCAAAAAGGACTTCGATTTTTTAAAAATATTTTTAAAGGAACAAAAATAACGTTTAAAAAAAATATTTTATTGGAGGAGCAAAAATAAACGTGGATGTTTTTAAAAAATATTTTATTGAAAGACGTGAATTTTTTAAAAACAATATTTTATTGAAAGACCAACCAGGACGCGGATTTTTAAAAAAAAGAATATTTTATTAGAGGACCAACAAAGACGTGGATTTAAAAAAAAAATTATTGAAGAAGTAACAGGGACGTGGTTTTTTAAAAAAAATATTTTATTGAAGAACAAACAAGGACGTGGATTTTTTAAAAAATATTTTAGTGAAGGACCAACAAGGACGTGCATTTTTGAAAAATATTTTATTGAAGGACCAGCAAGAATGTGGATTTTTTAAAAAATATTTTATTAAAGGACCAAAAAGGACGTGCATTTTTTTTAAATATTTTATTGAAGGACCAAGAAGGACGTGGATTTTTTAAAAAATATTTTATTGAAGGACCAACAAGGACGTGGATTTTTTTAAATAAATATTTTTTTGAAGTACCAAAAAGTACGTGGATTTTTTAAAAATATTTTATTAAAGGACCAGCAAGGACGTGGATTTTTTGAAAAATATTTTATTAAAGGACCAGCAAGGACGTGGATTTTTTGAAAAATATTTTATTGAAGGACCAACAAGGTTGTGATTTTTTAAAAATATTTTATTGAAGGACCAGCAAGGACGTGGATTTTTTTAAAAAAAATTTTATTGAAGGACCAACAAGGACGTGGATTTTTAAATGAAAATATTTTATTGAAGGACCAACAAGGACGTGGATTTTTAAATGAAAATATTTTATTGAAGGACCAACAAGGACGTGGATACTTTAAATATATTTTATTGAAGGACCAACAAGGACGTGGATTGTTTAACAAATATTTTATTGAAGGACCAACAAGGACGTGGATTTTTTAAAAAATATTTTAATGAAGGACCAAGAAGGACGTGGATTTTTTAAAAAATATTTTATTGAAGGACCAACAAGGACGTGGATTAAAAAAAAAATTATTGAAGGACCAACAAGGACGTGGATTTAAAAAAAAAAATTATTGAAGGACCAACAAGGACGTGGATCAAAAAAAAATTATTGAAGGACCAACAAGGACGTGGATTTAAAAAAAATTATTGAAGGACCAAGAAGGACGTGGATTTATTTTAAAAAATATTTTATTGAATTACCAACAAGGACGTGGATTTGTTTTAAAAAATATTTTATTGAAGGACCAAGAAGGACGTGGATTTATTTTAAAAAATATTTTATTGAAGGACCAACAAGGACGTGGACTTATTTTAAAAAATATTTTATTGAAGGACCAACAAGGACGTGGATTTATTTTAAAAATATTTTATTGAAGGACCAACAAGGACGTGGAATTGTTTTAAAAAATATTTTATTGGTGGGCCAAGAAGGACGTGGATTTTTTAAAAAATATTTTAATGAAGGACCAACAAGGACGTGGATTTATTTTAAAAAATATTTTATTGAAGGACCAACAAGGACGTGGATTTATTTTAAAAAATATTTTATTGAAGGACCAACAAGGACGTGGATTTATTTTAAAAAATATTTTATTGAAGGACCAACAAGGACGTGGATTTATTTTAAAAAATATTTTATTGAATTACCAACAAGGACGTGGATTTGTTTTAAAAAATATTTTATTGAAGGACCAACAAGGACGTGGATTTATTTTAAAAAATATTTTATTGAAGGACCAACAAGGACGTGGATTTATTTTGAAAAATATTTTATTGAAGGACCAACAAGGACGTGGATTTATTTTAAAAAATATTTCATTGAAGGACCAACAAGGACGTGGATTTATTTTAAAAAATATTTTATTGAAGGACCAACAAGGACGTGGATTTATTTTAAAAAATATTTTATTGAAGGACCAACAAGGACGTGGAATTGTTTTAAAAAATATTTTATTGGTGGGCCAAGAAGGACGTGGATTTTTTAAAAAATATTTTAATGAAGGACCAACAAGGACGTGGATTTATTTTAAAAAATATTTTATTGGAAGGCCAAGAAGGACATTTATTTTTTTAAAAAAATATTTTATTGAAGGACCAACAAGGACCAGGATTTGTTTTAAAAAATAATTTATTGAAGGACCAAAAATGTGGATTTATAAAAAATATTTTATTGAAGGACCGACAAGGACGTGGATTTTTTAAAAAAATATTTTATTGAAGGACCAACAAGGACGTAGCTTTTTTCATTTGGCATTGCTCGTTTGAATTTTACCCAACCATCATCCTGTTGCTTACTTTATGAAATCATACCGGAAAGTCCACTTCATACATATGTATGTATGTGTGTAACAAGTTTCGTTTTTGTTGTTTTTTGGGTAAGGGTATTAGTGATGATAGAGTAGCTAGAGATGATATCTTGTGTTGATGCTCATGCTGAGCCTTTTTACGTGTCACAGAACATATTCATATTTCATTTAAGTTTATTGTTTTATACTTGAGTTCATATTTCCCTTTGACCTCTGCCGCCGCCTTTACCCCAGAAAGAAAATGAATAAGAATTTTTGTAAACAATTTTTAAGAATATCATTTCGTGTAAGTTAGAGAGATATGAATAAAGTAGAAGGAGAAAAACAATATCTTTGTTGAATAGGATATGCTAAGGATAGAAATAAAAACAAAGAGTTATCATTGGTCATATGTCGATGCCATGCCTTGCCATTCCATGTCTGAGGTTTTGTATTACTTTGAAGTTTATGAATTTAGTTTTGTGTAAACAATTTCTTGCTATTGCTCTCTCTTCTGCAGAACGAGAAAGGGACTTTGTTACATATTTTACTATTCTAGGAAATATTTCCAATTTTTGGCAATTTTTCAAAATACACAGAACACAAAGACACGCACACACAATGTTTTTACTCATTCTACCCCTTTGGGTAAACAGCAAAGGAACAAAAAACGAAACAAAAAGAGCAAACCAATTCTTTAGAGAAATACCTAGAAAATCCAATAGAAATTATGATAAATAATATAAATCATATCGAATTGGATTCAACTAAATAAACAAAGTTTATGGAGAAAGAGAGAGGAGTCGACTCTTATGGTAGTCCCAAAGACAATTCCCCCCTAAAAAAATTACAAATAAATAATACAAATATGAAACAAATAACTGACATTCATTTAAAACGAATGGGTTTTTTGTTTATTTGGTACAAGTTTTTTTCCTTTGTTTTGTCACATAAACCAATCATCCATCTGCATTGATAAATAATAATAATTTTTGTTAGTCTTATATGTTTCTGTCGGTCTTTTTGCAAAGATTGCCGTAAATAAATGGAAAGGTAGAAACACCAGCAAGAACAAAAAAATCTATCAAAACTGACCGAAATACTTATTGGACTGTAAGAAGAGAATTTGAGAAATGAAATTGAATAACTTACGCAAACATGCATACAAACATCTGTTTAGGAAAGGTTGTTTTTAGGGACACTGGATCGTATGAGTTGTGTTTTTATTAGGTTTACGATGCGTATAAGTAATACCAATTCATATTTCTTTGTGAGAAAAAATAATTGGTGTTTATGCAGAACTGGATGAAACGTGCGACGTTAAGTTCGGCCGGCCTGAACTTTTTATATCCTCCACCATGAACTGTATTGAAGTAATTAGGAACGTTTAGCTTCCTGCCGTTTTTGAAAGTACTAAGTCCTTCATCTGCGTTAAGGCTTACTCCTTGGAGGAGCAGAATGTCTTAACTGATGATAATAACTTTATATTAATAATTTTCTTCGTGAAGGTTTTCTACCCCTTGAAATTCCACAATGCCAAGTTACATCAAATTCGGAAGATGTACCAAAACTCTTTTAAACCCCGAATTGAGCTTTTGTATCCCCTGACAAAACACACTACCAATTTACAACAATATTGATTCTAAAGTTTGCAAAAAAAATCTTCGAAATATATAAAATTGGACAATACCGGTCCATGATTAGAACTGAACTAGACTGACTGTATAGTGTTTTGTGTGGACTTATAATTTCACAATTTCTTCAAGGGATTTCTGAATCGGTTATAATGTTTTGTACGCCTAGCGAAGTCTAATTACCAAATTTCAGTCATTGGATATTGAGGCCACAAAAAGAGATGGACGCCTGCCTAAAAAATTAGGAACGAAATGCACATAGACAGGTCAACATTTTTATACGCACAAACACGGCGTTTTCCGAGAAGGCACCATCACGCACGAATACTTTTTATGAAAAAGGAAATATTCCCAGCAAAAAAAGTCATTACCAAATAATGACTTTATTCAGTAAATTTTTGCAGTTGTAACTACTTACAAATATACTGTAAAAGTCATTATTTATACATGGGGATGTCATAGGAAGGAAGTACTTCCTTAAATATGTTTTTTAAGTACATACTTAACCACATACCGGCAGTGGAAAAGAAGCTAAAAAGCATAGTTCTATTTTTAGAAAAAATTGAGGTGAAATTATATTCAAATTCAACACTACACATTTTTTTGTTTTTATACCCTCCACCATAGTATGGAGGGTATATTAAGTTTGTCATTCCGTTTGTAACACATCGAACTAATCATTTGCGACCCTAAAAGTATATATATTCTTAATCAGGATAAAATTCTAAGACGATCTAGCCATGTCCGTCTGTCCGTCTGTTGTAATCACTCTTGCGTCCGCAATAATTGAGATAGAGTGCTGAAATTTTTCGGTATTTTGAGAATTTTAGCCACAATTTTTAACCGAACTATCTGCAATTTGACATTTGAGGTTCTCAGTGGTCATAAAATATCTCCACGAAACATCGTCAACACAGGTCCATGTTTTGGTATAGCCCCCATATATCGGTACCTCCCGATTTTCGGTATTTTGAGAATTTTAGCCACAATTTTTAACCGAACTATCTGCAATTTGACATTTGAGGTTCTCAGTGGTCATAAAATATCTCCACGAAACATCGTCAACACAGGTCCATGTTTTGGTATAGCCCCCATATATCGGTACCTCCCGATTTTCGGTATTTTGAGAATTTTAGCTACAATTTTTAACCGAACTAGCTGTAATTTGGCATTTGAGGTTCTCAGTGGTCACGAAATATCTCCACCAAACATCGTCAACATAGGTCCATGTTTTGGTATAGCCCCCATATAACGGTACCTCCCGATTTTCGGTATTCTGAGCATTTTAGTTACAATATTTAACCGAACTAGCTGTAATTTGCCATTTAAGGTTCTCAGTGGTCATGAAACATCTCCACCAAACATCGTCAACATAGGTCCATGTTTTGGTATAGCCCCCATATAACGGTATCTGCCGATTTTCGGTATTTTGAGAATTTTAGCTGCAATTTTTAACCGAACTTTAACAATTCATGACGGCTTACAGGGTCTCTTGCAAAAACTTCATCACGCCATAACGCGGAAGTTCGACTCACGGCCAGTGTTGCCGAAGTTGACAATTTATCGTCATTTTGACGATTTTTTGGCCCAAAATTTAAAAATGACGATTTGACGATTTTATGGTCCAAAATGACGATTTTCACCCAAAACAAAAATTGCATGAGTTAAAAGACGAAAACTATATTTTGACCAAAATTTCATAAAAGGATTTAAGAAAAACAATGCTGCAAACTCGATTTTATGAACTTCTTTAATGATTTATAGCAATTTCCAGACGGATTGCCTATATTTAGGCACATATCGGGGATACAGGTATTTTCATAGTTTTTGCCGCATCTTCGAATTATGAAGCTGATATAAAAAAAATTCGTTCAGCATTTTAATGGATTTAAATCTTCCTTGAGAAGTTTTCGAGTATTACATCTAATTCGCTTAAAAAAATATGAGTGCAGCTTTCTTAACTTCCTACTAATACCCTAAAGCTGGGTTCACATTGTAAGTTTTGAATGTCGATATTTCGCAATTATCGATAACTGTCAAACCGTCCAGCAACCACAAAATATTGTGGTTGCATGATGAATGACAAAAATGAACGGCCTCACTAGCAAGCAACCGCAAAGCTGAAATTCAAAACTGACAATGTGTACCCAGATTTAAACGGTCAGTCAGTTTTGAATGACAGTTTCTATCAATTTCCCATTGCCCAACGACCAATATGTGCGTCTACAGAAGGTAACTGTCAAACAAGCTTTATTTGAGCTAAGCTGTCATTCAAAACTAACAATGTATACCCATCTTTACCTTGCAAATTCGATAACATAGGGAAAACTGTAATCTTGTGAAATATATTTTGGAGCGGTATTTAAGTGAGATTGGGTTAGATTTATTGGTGTGAGTTGTATTTTTATGCTGTCAGTCACATTGAGAAAACTATCAGCGAAAAAATCACATTTAACGGTAACCAAACCTAATTTTGGACCATGTTGACGATTTTCAAAATTTTGTTGACGATTTGACTTGACTTTGGCTTTGATTTTTTTGACGATTTCCGACCAAAAACTGTCGGCAACGCTGCTCACGGCGCATCTGTCCTTCGGGGTTTTTAACATACACACACCAAGGGCTTTCATCTCCAAAAGGAATTATCTCTGGCCCAACATTTGTGTTCACAGTGCAATTTAAGCAATAGTGGGAGGCAGTAGGAGTCTATCCATTGTCGAAAAGTTGTTCCACCTAAAATTGTGAAAGGACACTAATTAAGACTATTTTATGGTGGAGGGTATAAAAAGTTCGGCCCGGCCGAACTTAACGACTTTTTACTTGTTTTCTTTTTCATTCGATACCTGCTAGTTTTGAACACACGAACTTCTGATTTGTAGCCAAACACACTACACACTAGGCCACTCGCACGAACAACGCTGAGCTTTGAACACACAACTCTAGAATTTGTAGTCGGACACACTAGCTCTGTGCCACCATACTCATTACTTAGTAAGTAAGTAGTAAGTAAGGAAGTAACTAGTTATGTGTAAACTGTTTTATAAATACTGCCTAATAATGCGGAGTGTAATGAGCACTCATTACCCGGTAATGCAAGAAGTAATGACATGTGCTTACCAAATTTTTGCTGGGTTGGTATAGTTTTACATTTATTTATTCAAACAATATACATATATGTGGAATCCTACGTGAAATCGTTCACTTTTTAAAATATGGTTTTTTATTATACCCTCAGCATTTATGCTAACGAGGGTATATACACTTTCATACGGGCAAAATGTGCTTCATCGAAATATTGGTTTAGGACCCCAAGTATGTTTAGACGAAATGTGTTTCAGACAATTTGAAGTTGATTTAGCCATGTCCGTCCGTCTATCTGGCTGGAGCGTCCGTCTGTCTGACTCCCGAACGGATTAAGCAATACGGTCCAAAATTTGTAGTGGTACGGTGTAGTGGTTGGATCGCAAGATAACTGTCGAACGGATCTGCCGATTCGGTCCACAAATTAGTCTTCGTAATATTTTGTGCACACTTAGCTTAAGTTCGAAGATGAACCATATCGGTCCACTCCTTCAGGTACCTCCCCCACAAAAGTTCAGAAATTTTCGGAAAAATTGTGCGCACGATAACTCTTGATGGGAGTGACCGATTTGGTCTATACTTTACACATCCTAAAAATCTATCAGATATAGATCAGGGGCCTAATTACGACATTCGATTTGATTGAGTATTTGCTCGTGAATGAAAAAATCTAACTATAAAAACCTATTCGCGCCACCAACCGTACATTTACTAAGGTAGATATATTAGCAATTTGCATTTACATTTTTCTATTTTTCTACCATAACATCATTCCGAATATTTAAATTTTTTCATTAATAATTTCATTAATAATTTTTTTTTTTAGTTTTTTGCTTTAAAATAAACACATTTTTACCATATACCTTCTTAATGTTCTTTAAGAACACATAGGTTTTCATAGTTCGATTTTTTCTTTCACGAGCAAATACTCGATCGAATCGAATGTCGTAATTAGGCCCCAGGTTCGTATATGGATATTATTTATTTGTCCACTCCTTCGAGTACCTCCCACCCAACATTTTGGATAAATTCACTTTAAGACTTGCTCTCGAATCACTTTAATTTTTGTTGAAGCAACTTGCATTCGCTGCCTCAATTACGGCTGTAAAAGACTTTTCAGGGGCAAGTCCATACTTCTTGAGAAAACAGCCCGAAAGTTGTAAAAAACCCCTATGGCCGCATATATAGTGGCTGGAGGGCTCGAATTGAATACTCCGTTCGTCCACACTTTGGATATTATAATATTTCTTCGAATATTAGATGAAATTCGAAGGTGGTGCTTATAGGTCCACTCCTTCCGGTACCTCCCCCATAAAAGTTCGAAAATATTCGCTAAAGTGGTAAGCGCGATTTTTCATAGACGTAGCAACCGAATTGGTCCAAACTTTGGATTTCTAAATATTGTGGAAACTTAGTTTATATTCAAATTTGGGCCATATCTGTCCAATCCTTGTGGTACCACCCACACAAATGTTGAACATTTTTGTGTGGTTCGAGGATGTGTTGGAATTTTTTTTCGTAGGCTAGTGTGATCACAAAAGCCCTATCTATCGATATCCCCGCAAATTTTTGAGCTTTAATCCTATTCATGCTTTTGTCTGTGCATACGCCCAAAATTTTGAAAACCTGCCTAATTACATGTTTTTTTTTTTTTTTTTTTTTTTTTGGAAAAAAGTATTTCAATCCACACAGGCTGAGGGTATATCTCTGTCGGCAAAGCCGACTGATACTTTTTACTTGTTTTGTTTTTATACCCTTCACCATAATATGGAGGGTATAACTAATATGGAGGGTATATATGGAGGGTATATACTAAACTTGCATTCCGTTTGCAACACATCGAAATATTCCTCGGAGACTTGATCAGGATAAAATTCTTAGTCGATATAACCAGGGCTTTGGAGTCGAGGTAAAAATTGGCCCACTCCGACTCCAGGCCACTTTTTTTCACGACTCCGACTTAGACTCCGGACTCGACTCCGAAAAAGACAAAATTGCAGCAAAAGGATTTCTGAATATGGGATCCCTCTCGATCTGTTAAAGGATTATTTATATGTAAATAAATGTTTTTACTCTGTGGTTCGTAAACCCAGAATGTGTGTTTTGTATTTGTTTATATTTCCCTACTGCCCTGCGGGACTTTTCTCAACCGGTTTACAAAATAGTTAGTTACAAATGCATTATTCTACAACTAACACAAATTGGTTGAAAAGTCATCTATAGATCTACCAGATTGAAAACTAAAAAAATGGAGAACTGACTATCTCTGCATTACTTTTCAACTAGTTATTAACCAGTTGGAAAATAGTCGTTAACAAAGCAATTTTTCTACAACCAACTATAAATTAGTTGAAAAGTCATCTAGAGATCAACCAGTTGAAAACGTTGAATGTTCAATAGTGTGTTTTCGACGCAAATAATTCTCATATACACTTTCGTAATTATTTCGATATAAATGCAACACACAATTATACAAGCTATTTTTGATAGACTCGGCATACCAAAAGAGGAACAACAAGGGAACATAACTGAGAAACAACTGGTGTCAAAATAAAAAGTCAAAGAAAAAAGCAAAATAGAGAAATAAAATGTAAATAAAATATAATAAATAAAAAATAATTTTTTCTCTCCCTTTATGGGTGTTTACAGAGAAATATGTATGTATGCCAATATAAGGCAGGGCCTCCCTTGTGCTCTTTATTCACGCTCACAACCTATACATTAATGTATGCACATAACTAGAAGATTTACTACTGATCTATCAAATAACAAGTAAGAAAGTATCAGTCAGCTGAGCCGACAGAGATATACCCTCAGCCACGTACCCGAAGAAAAAAGTTAACACAATACTTCTGTAGGTTTTTTAGCTGTTGGGAAAATTTTTCAGGATGGAAAGGGCCGCAAAAAGCTACATGTTGCAACAAAATTCAGAATGATCCAAGACGAGTGCATTTTTTCCAAACTTTGGGTAGGGTGTACCCGTAGGAATGATCCGATGTAGTACATGTTCGGACCTAATAGAAATCTGTGGGAAATATTTTTTTTTCTTTATTATTCTATGGATATTTTCCTTACAGACTATATTATTAAAAATGTTGTACTTATCTTCTGAATTTAAATATATTACAATTTTACTTTTCAATTTACAAAGTTTGAGCTAAATCAATTTCTCTCTTAAAGGGTTATTTTACACATTAGCCACTTTATGTGGTGCCGGTAGGATTTTCTGGACCTTTTTGGATCATTATCTCAGGAAGTATGGACTAGCCCACGAAAAACATTACAACGTCGTAACAGGGGCCGCAAATGCAACCCGCTGCATCACAAATTAATAAGATCAGAGAGGAGTTGTTAAACTATACTTTTTCCAAATTTTGTGTGGGAGGTACCCAAATGAGTGGACCAATATAGTCCATATTAAAACCCGATCTATGCCTGAAAGTAATATTACCAATAGCAAAGATTGGCTCAATTCGGTTACTCCCTCCTAGAGTTATCATGCCCACAATCTTGTCGAAAAATTTTGAACCTCTGTGGGGGAGGTACCGCAAGGAGTGGACCGATATGGTCTATCTTCGAACTTAAACTAAATTTGAACGAAATATGTTGATCCGTTCTAGAGTTATCGTGCGCTCCAACTACGACACGTGGTATTATATGGGTTGTTTGCAGTTTTTGTGCTGATTTCTGAGGAAGTATGGACTTGCTCCTGAAAAAAATTATATCGTCGTAATGGGAGTAGTGAATACAAGTGGCTGCAACAAAAATCAAAGCGATTCGAGAGCAGGCCTTAAACTGCACTTAAGCAAAATTTTGTGTGGGAGGTACCCGAAAGAGTGGACCAATAGGGTCCATATTGGAACCTCGTCTATGTCCGGTAGAAATGTCACGATATGCAAAGTATGGACTAATTCGGTTACTCCCTTCAAGAGTTATCGTGCGGACAATTTTTCCGAAAATTTTTGAACCTTTGTGGGGGAGGTACCTGAAGGAGTGGACCGATATGGCCCATCTTCGAACTTAAATCAAATCTGGACAAAATATTTCGATACCCAAAATTTGAACCGAATCGATTGATCCGTTCGAGAGTTATCGTGCGCACCAGCCAGACAGACAGACCGACGGACATTGCTAGATCGACTCAAAATTGTCTGAAACGGATATCGTACAAACATACTTGGGGTCTAAAACCATTATTTCGATGAGGCACATTTTTGGTCGTATCAAAGTGTAAATACCCTCTTTATCCAAAAGGCTGAGGCTATAAAAACGTAAATTTGCCCAACATTTTGTTCTGCATCAACATAAGAAAAAAAAAAGATTAGAGATAATTATCTCAAAAATAGGAAATGCATTCGGAGTCAGAGTCGAGCTTTTTTTAACGACTCCGACTCCAGCAAAATTTGCTAGACTTCGACTCCAGATTCCGACTCCTTGGATATAACTATGTCCGTCTGCCGTCCGTCCGTCTGGTGATTTCAAGATACAGCTCGCAATTTTTAAGATAGAGGTTTGTAATTTGGTATAGAAGTTTCTATTACTTCTAGGATGTTTGGTATTGCAAATGGGCTATATAAGTCCACGTTTTGATATAGCCCCATAGAAAGGTACAACCCGATTTTCGGTATTTTGAAGGTTATAGCTTCATTATCACACTGAAATGGCTGAAGTTTGGTATTTAGTTTTCATATGGGGTATAAAACTCTCCATATGAATTTTGTCGGTATAGGCCCACACCTTTTATATAGCCCCCATAAAACGTTACCTCCCGATTTTCGGTTTTTTGAAGGTTGTGGCCTCAATATTCCTTCGAAATGGCTGGAATTATTTATTTATTCTACGTTGGTGGTACAAAGCTTTCCCCAGAAATGTTTGTACAGGTCCACGCCTTAATATAGCCCCCATAGAACGGTACCTCCCGATTTTCGGTATTTTCAAGATTATGGCCACAATAATTCATCGAAATGGCTGAAATTTGGTATGTAGTCTTCGCTGGGGGTATTTTAGTAAATAAATTTTTCTATTCCGAACAAAATTTTCAGAACATCTGAACGAACGACCACCCCCCTGAACTTCCGAACAACCTCCACCGAACTTCCCCTCTTAACATGTCATTTCCACCTTTAACGGAAACCCATAACCAAATTACAATCAATTTAGGCCGAATATGTATAAAAAACTTTAAAATAGCTGAAATCGGGTGGTACCGCTATATGGGGGCTATTCAAAAACTTGGACCTATGTATACAATTTTTGGTGGGGTAGTTTCTGTACCATTAGAAATGGTACAGCCAATTCGGGATAAAAATGAAGATAAAATCTTCAAAATACTTGAAATCGGGTGGTACCGCTATATGGGGGCTATAGGAAAAAATGGGCCCATATTAGTTTTGTCTTCAGCGTTTGGATACTGTTAGTCTAGGGCTACGATCTAGTTTTTACCATACACTACTGATTTCTATATACGGAACAGTGAATAAAAGTCCCTTTGGAAAAGCTATGTTCTGTGGAACTGCTGTCCCGAAGGCCCAGTGGAACAGTGACTCGAAGTCCCTGTAGCACTGCGTGACTACTACATACTGGGTAGCCCTCAACAAGAATTTCCAACGCAATGACATCGAGGTAGTTGGCGTATTTGGAACGGTATTTTGTTCCAACCCGTGCAGCTAACTCCTTGCCGTATTTATGTGTTGATTAGCAAAATTTGGTATGTATGCATAACAAACGATTGGGACGTCATAACGCGTCAGCCCTATGTGTGGCATTCACAAGAAAGAATACAAGACCGTTTGTGTCAACTAGAGAGGCATAAATCTCCTATTATAGCTTGTAAAGTTTTGCCGATCGTGTTGTATGAATAGCTAAAAGCTAAGGTCAATAAAATAGTCCAAGCCAAATCCACTACAGACCAAATTTTCACCCAACGCCAAGATCGTCACCCAAGACGATCCACGAAAAGCAGATCGACACATATCACCTGTTCGTCGACTATGAGACCTCCTTCGAAAGCCCAATAAGGTCAAAGGTGTTTCCAGCCATGACTGAGTTTGGCAAAACCAACTCTTGTCAAACACATATTATACTCTACCAAACACTGATAGTACCAATACTTCAATTGCAACGGTCTCCGCAATAAGGTAAGCGAAATTGTGGATTTTATGTGTCGGTAAAACGTCATGGTCGCTGCGATCCAGGAAACAAAGCTCAACGCCATGGTTACAACGTTTTGCTGAAGGATCGCACAAGAAGCGTATGAGGAGGACTTGCCTTCCTAATACACCAGTCTGTACAGAACTATCTTGCTTGAGCTTGTCTCTAGTAACCCATGCATTCCATGCATGGGAGTAGCAGTAATGTGTGGTAATATAGTTTGAATAGTTTGCCCGGCGTTATATGCCCAATATTACTTCGCTTTGGTGCTAGGGAACTTCAATGCTCATCATGAGCTTTAGCATTCCAACCTAAGTAACGACCAGAGGGGTACAGCGCTGGCCGAGCAAATTGATAGCTCCACGTTTTTCACGGTGAAAGAAGACGCTCCTACGAGGAGATTGCACTAGCTCGTCAGATGTCACCATTGTGGCACCAGGTCCGATAAATGATGTATTCTGGCAACCCGTAATTTCCCTAGGCTCGGACCACCTCCCTATCATCGTCTCCGCAAATAGACCACCCGATTTCATAACCTCTGAACTCCGTACATTCCTGAACCATGGGAAAGCTGATTGACAAGGGTTCAGAGATTTTGCCAATCACGGCTTCGGAGAGATGCCCATACCATCAGACCCTCGGGTAGCTAAGAGCACTTTCCGGGACATCATTCATGCAGCAACCGCACGTTACAAATCTGCTGGTCGAATACCCGAAATAAGACCAAATTTCCCAGCAAAGGCGACGGGACTAGCAAATGAGCCCTGAAGACCCAAGAGGTAGAGAGCTTACTCTTGAAGTTAACAGGCTAGTAGGCGAACATAACCGGAAAAAGTGGCTAGACCACCAGAAGCAATGCAACATTGGTGCAGAAATGCAACATTGTGGGCAACGGTCAAATCACTCTCGAATCCGGAAAAGAAGGATGACAGAATGGTAGTTACTTTCAACGGTGTGACAGTAACTGAACCAAAGAGGTTCGCGTGTTATTTTAGCCGGCAGTTCATAGAGCACCCCGAGAGTGATAGGGCGAAAAGGAGTGTGCTACGCCGTATAAGAAGCCGAGGAGGTACCACCACAATTTACTATGCGCGACGTTGCAGATGCCACCCGAAACGTGAAATCATCTAAAGCGTTGGGCTCTCACCGAATATCGATGGCAATGCTTAAGCAACTGGATGAACCCGGACTTGAGTATTTAACAAGTGTCCTCAACTTATCGTTAGCCACCCATATTGTACCAGAAGCCTTTCAAGGGCGCCAACAGAGGGAAGTCGTACAGGCCCATTTCACTCCTGTCGGCAGTAGCAAATATCCTAGAGGCACTTCTCCTCCCCACGACGAGAAGATGTTTCCTATTGTCCAACATCTACATGGATTTCGGAAAATGCATAGTACTACAACAGCATTCGACGCCATATCCATATCAGTAGAGAACTGAACCAGAACAGGCCGAGCGACGGAACAGTTGTGGTGGCTATTGACCTATCGAAAGCCTTCAACCATGCCAAGCTGTTCGAGGATGTAGAGAAGACTACTTCACAGCCGTGTTAGAAACGTTGGGTGATCAACTATATATTCAGAGGCAAGAAGTCCAAACCACATGGAGTGAAACAGGGAGTTCCCCAAGGATGGGTGGTATCTCCGGAACTGTTTAACCTCTACCTCTCTTAAATTCCACACTTTCCAAACGGCATAGAAGTCCAAATCCCGTGGAGTGAAACAGGGAGTTCCCCAAGTAGGGGTTATATCTCCGGAACTGTTTAACATCTACCTCTCTTAAATTCCACACACTTCAAACGACATAGAGATCGTAATGTATCCGGATGATTGTACGATCTTGGCGTCGGGTCCTATCGTCGATGACATATGTGATAGGTTAATGTCTACATAGCTGACCTAGAGCAGTTCTTCCATTCGAGGAATATGGAAATATCCCCCGCTAAATCCACTGCAACACTGTTCACCACCTCTTGTAACGCAATAGGGCGGTCTATGGTAAGCTATGCGGCGCCAGCGTGTTATTCAAATGTTAGTGTTACGCAGTGGAAGTAGATTCAAACCAGAATGCCGCCATGAGGACTGTAACAGGGTGCCTCCTCATGACACCCATGAGACAGCACAACAAGATGTTGTCGATGTAGTACCTGCTTGGGTGTTATCGCAGTGAACATCCCTCTCACAATTTATTGGAAAGACTTCCCCTACCCAGGCACGTCAGGAAAAATCTTCAGACATGGTTGCGCAGGCAGTACATAGATGCAGTGTGAGCAGCAGAAGAATGCCAGCTGCCAAGGCAAACTCGAGTGGTTTTAGCCTAGTTAAGATCCGGACGATGCAGCCGGCTTAATTCGTACTGGCCCTGAATTGATGCCACGATATCCAACACATACCCGGCATGTGGATTGGGATCTCACAACACACTGCATTTATTTAGCTGCCCAGCTAACCCCACTCACCTGTCTCATTATTCAATATGGACGCAACCAGTCCAGGATGCAGAATTCATGAATCTGGATACAGAGGAACCAGAACATGATAACTGAAATAATACACAAACGAACATATTTGCGTTGCTACAACAACAACTGATACAGCCATTGGAATCAGCCTTATCAACGATCGCAACCCTCAGCTCATTCGGAAACAACCGTCGCGCAGCTTGGTCAATATGTTTCGAGTTAGACGAGAAAGGTTTCGTCTAAGAAATATTCTTCGCACTGACCTTGCTCGCTTTGGCAGACGTACAGATGCATCGACTGAAGAGGTTTCGGCTCTTCATACAAAGCATATGAAACGTACGGATAAACCGCGGCAGTGTCGACTTTATCGCAGAAGGCCGCTGTTCCTTAGACGAGATCATCCTTTTCACAGCCAATGGTCTGTCTCTCTGCACATCAGATAGCTGTCTTACCTCCATCATCCTGGTATGGGATTTGAGAAGTGGGGCAGCTATGGAGCTAAGCGAAACCATCTCGGAGGGTTTATGTGCAGTCTTCGCCTTTTTTGACTTCTTCACAGTCTACTAATCGAGGATTTCACTTTTGCAGTTATTAGGAGCTCTAGAGATCTCAACTCCTTCCAAATCTTAACAGGTGTGTACTGAGTTACTATGTTTGGATTCCTCTTTGAGGTGGATGGTATAGCCGACGGCCATGGCACCACCTTAGCCTCCTCAGGTTGCGGATTTGCCAATTTTCTATTTTGCCATCAGAACGACAGTTCCCCACAGTCATGATAATCTCCATATGGGTCTCGACAGCAATAACTTTTGCACTTGAAGTGGGAATTTCGCTGATAGCTATGTGAATACAGTTCCTTACAAACTTAAGGTGATTTTTTAGCTAAAACGCCCTTTCGCTGATGCGTTTTGGATTCTTATTTATGAAAGACACTGCTCTTTGGTGGAATTCCTGCACATTACTTCCGCATTTTGGGAGTACAGAGGTACCGGCAAACCATCCGCCCATTTGATGGTCAATGCCGATAGGATGAAGTATCTTGGTTAGAGATTGAGACATGGATCACTGTTGTGTTTATAGCTTTCTTTTCAGCTACGGGATGCTTTCTTTTCTGAAACTTTGGAGAACTTTCTCTATCTCTGCTCTATCAATTTAAACTTTCATTTATGTGGTCGTGTTGCGGGATGTCATCCCCGGCCATAACTACAGTCCCTTTTTTGTGTCACAAAGGAGCTTGAGATGCTGACTACAGTAGTGAGGGAATCGTTGTCCTTGTTCATATTTTTAACATTCAGGGAGAGTGAGGTTTTTCACTTGGGGTTCTAAAGGCTGAGGGTGCTTTTACTTTTAGTAAAAGTAGCTATACCTATTTGTGGAACGACAAAGTTCTACCGTGTCCTAGCCTCCTTGCCATGACAGGGACTCGCAAGTTTATGTGACTTGAAACATTTGAAGACAATTATATTTGCATCACACTCTCAAATCTACTCTACTAATTTAACTTTATTTTAATGTAAAATAATTAAACGACCCACATTTCCCAGTCAGCATTTTTTGAAAATTTTAATCAAATTCGAGTCTTTTTTTATCCGACTGCACGATTAAAAAGCTAGAATATGAGCTCATTTTCTGATCATAAATGACTCCTTTGTCGGTAGGAAAACATAACCTCAGGCGACTCTTCTAAACAAATCACAAATGAGTCTTTTTCGAGTCGTATTTCAATCATTTATTGGTGTTTTGTTGATTAATTTCGGACCCTTTTTCGAGTATTTTTAGAGTCATGTTTATAATCATTTATGAGTCTTTAGGGAGTCATTTATGAGTCTTTTTGTTAGACGAAATAAATTAAAAAAATTTTCTTTTTATTCTTCTTTGTTTCTTTCCTTTGTTTTATAGTCTTTTCTGCTTTGTTATGTCTTTTAATTATCCTTTATGTTGCTTGGTGGTTAGTATACTGCTTCTTCATTTCACTTGGCAAAACCTGTTGTGTTGTGTTTGTCTGTACCTTTAATATTATACGTTACATTTATATCAAAATTTTGTAGAAAGTGTATATGAGAATTTTATTTTTTTATTTACAACCAAATAAAAATAAAACAAAGCAATCAGTTTTTAATCACCTAACTGTTCAAAATATGATCAGAGTATACATAATTATAATCACTTTTCAAACACCTGTATTACCCTTTTTTGATTAAGCATTTTTCAATCTTCCAGATGATCAAAATGTGACAATAAATAACAAAAAAAATGGTCATATTTTAAACACCTGAATGATTTATTTGTGATTCCTACACATTTGTTGTTGTATTTTTAATTAAACTCTTTTTAATCATTACAGGGAGTCACTTTCGAGTCCCTTTCTGATCATACAAGCGACTTAATCAATTTTTTGATCACCAATAGGACTCTAAAAAGACTCCTCAATGTGATTTTTGGAAAAACAGTTTTCCAAATGCTAGATGGGTTATTATAACCAACATTTTCTTAACAATATCAACTCACACATTCTCACCAATATTTAGATTAACAAAACCGTTTTGTATTCATTTTATTTTTGAGTGCAATTTATAGACCTTCATAAAGTGTTACAAATATTTAACTTTCACTAATTTCTACAGCTAACAACGCATTTGGGTATTTTAACAGAGGGAAATCTGTAGAGTTTTCCCTGTCATGAAAATATTATGACCGTGTCAAAGTCACGAAATTCATTTTCTTCTTAAACAAAAAAGGTACACAAAAAACACATTTGAGCAGGTACCAGAATATTTATAAACGTTTTTCATCATCATCATTATTTTTAGCGTTCATTTGCGTTGTTAACGTGTTCTTTGGTATGAACAAAAATTAGCGCTACACCAAAAAGGCAAACATTTGTCTCATCTGGTTTTACGCTAAATTTTATATTTGTTTTGTTAACATAAACAAAGTTGGGGAATAGAAAGTGGGGTAGAGGAGACAGAAACGGAGACAAAAAATAAAAACGAGGATTTTCTAAAGAATCTTTTTAAGGACCTTCAGTGTTACAAAACATGGAATTTTTAAAGAATATTTTTAAGGACCTTTGGTGTCACAAAAGGACTTTCAGTGCCAATGCTAGGATTTTTAAAGACCTTCAGTGCCACAAACATGGGTTTTTTAAAAGTATTTTCTAAGGACCTTTAGTGTCACAAACGTGAAAATTAATGAATATTTTTAAGGATATTCAGTGTAACAAAAGTGGATTGCTAAAAAAATATTTAAGCCTTTCAGTGTTACAAAAGTGGATATTTTAAGCAACACTCTTTGAGGACTTTCAGTGCCACAGAAGTGGATTTTTTTAAAAATATTTGTTAACGAGGATTTTTAAAAATATTGTATAAGCAAGGATTTTTAAACCGATTTTTAACGTGGATTTTTTAAAACAATTTTTTAACATGGATTTTTCAAAAATATTTCTTCAACGTGGATTTTTTAAAAATATTTTTCTATTTTTACAACGTGATGTTTTTTAAGTATACTTTCCTGTTTTACTAAGTGGATTTTTAAAAATATTTTTCTATTTTTCGTTTTTTAAAAAAATATTTTTTTATTTTCACAACGTGTTTGTTTTAAATATATTTTTCTATTTTTACAACGTAAATTTTTTAAAACTATTTTTATATTTTTAACACGTGGATTTTCTAAATTTTCACAACGGTTTTTTTTAAATATATTTTTCTATTTTTACAATGTGAATTTTTTAAAAATATTTTTCAATTTTAAAACGTGGATTTTTTTAAAAATATTTGTCTCTTTTTACAACGTGGATTTTTTAAAAAATATTTTTGTATTTTTACAACGTGGATTTTTTAAAAAATATTTTTCTCGGTTTGCAACGTGGATTATTTCATTTTTTTAGATATTTTTTTAGATTTCTTAAACGTAGATTTGTTAAAATTATTTTTTCAACGCAGATTTAAAAAAAATTCAACGTGGATTTTAATTTTAAAAAATATTTTTTCAACGTTGATTTTTTAAAAATATTTTTTCAATTTTTTAAAAATATTTTTGCAGCGTCCATTTTTTAAAAATATTTTTAACGTGTATTTTTTTAAATATGTTTTCAACGTGGATTTTAAAAATTTTTTTTTTCGAAGAGGATTTTTTAAACATATATTTTCAACGTGGATTGTTTTAAAACGTAGCTTTTCAACGTGGATTTAAAAAAAAAAAAAATTCAACGAGGATTTTTTAAAAATATATTTTCAACGTGGATTGTTTTAAAATATTTGTTCAACGTAGTTTTTCAACGTGGATTTTTTAAAAATATTTTTTAACGTGATTTTTTTTATATATTTTTGCAATGTAGATATTTTAAAGGGTGACGTAGGGGATGGAAGATACCAAGGAACGGTCCTGACCGGTTTTAACATGGCAAAGCCCAGGATTTATCTTGGTCCCTCTTTCATCCCAAGTGGACACTGACCTCCCCGTGGTGTCACCTGGGGAACTGCCTTTAACACCCGTTAAAGGTAGTGAGCTAACATGTGCCGCGCGTTCACCCATAAGAACGTTAAAAACTTGGGTTTGGGCGTCGGGTTAGTAACCCTCCCCTAGAAAAAACAGCCTACTATGAAAAAACGAAAGAAAAGAAAAACAAACCCCTCTAAAGTTGACGAACCCCGCAAACGTTTTAAGGACCATGATCTGCGAATCTGCACCTGGAATGTTCGCACTCTTTATAGAGAAGGTGCAGTCTTCGCACTGGCAGACGTACTTGAAAAGTACAAGACCGATATTACTGCCATACAGGAAATACGATGGATTGGGAAAGGCGTCACAACAACACCTAAAGGTGACGCACTGTATTATAGCTGCCATGACGTAAAGCATGAGTTTGGTTGTGGATTCGTAGTTAGTCGGAGACTAAAACATCTTGTATCCAGCTTCACTCCAGTGAATGAAAGACTTGCTGCAATTCGAATAAAAGCTAAATTCTTCAACATCAGCTTTATTTGCGCTCATGCTCCCACTGAAGAAAAGGACGAACAGACCAAAGATATATTTTACGAGCGCTTAGAAGAAACATATGACCGTTGCCCTGCCCATGACATTAAAATCATTCTAGGCGATTTTAATGCCAAAATTGGAAAGGAGAATATCTTTGGCCCAACAGTCGGGAAATTCAGTCTCCACAGTGAAACATCTGACAATGGTATGAGACTGATAGACTTTGCAGCTGCAAAAAACATGGTAGTTAGCAGTACCAGATTTAATCATCTCGATATTCATAAGGGCACCTGGCTGTCTCCAGATCAGAAAACAAGAAACCAAATTGATCATGTTGTGATAGATGGAAGACATTCATCGAGCGTGTTGGATGTACGATCGTTCCGAGGCGCAAACATTGATTCGGACCACTACCTTGTTGCAGCAAAGGTACGCACCCGCTTAAACGTAGCAAACAAAGTACGAACAGACACAACACGAAAGTTAGACATCGGTAAGCTGCAATCACAACAGATAGCCACAGCATATTCCACTCAACTAGCCCAATTGCTTAATCAAAGCCCTCCTCATCCCGATAACATATCAGCGCAATGGCAAAGCATTGCCCACTCCATGCAAACAGCCGCAAAATCCATACTTGGATACCAGAGACCTCCACCAAGGAATCCATGGTATGATGAGGAGTGTCGTGCTGCCACCGAAGAGAAAAATGCGGCATATAAGGCTACTTTACAATCCGTAGCAACGCGTAGCGCACGAGAGAGATACAGGGAGAAAAGGAGAGAGGAGAAACGTCTTTTCCGCAGGAAAAAGAGAGAGATGGAAAAGCGGGAGTGTGAAAAAATCGAGATGTACAGGAGCCAGAATGAAGTCCGAAAATTCTACCAAAGAGTCAAGCATCAAACTGATGGCTTTGGTACAGGCACATCCTCCTGTAGAGACCAGCAAGGTAATTTGGTAACTGATACTGATAATGTACTCAGGATATGGAAAGAACATTTTTCAAATCTGTTGGTATCCAATAGCAGCGAAGACGACGAAGATACCACAGTCCCAATCCCAGAAGATGGTATTGAATGTATACCGCCCAGCCAAGATGAGGTAAAGACAGCAATAAATCGGCTGAAGAATAATAAGGCAGCAGGGGCCGATGGCTTACCAGCCGAGCTGTTCAAAACCGGAGGCGACACGCTGATAAGGTGTATTCATCAGCTAGTTAGCACCATCTGGCAGGAAGAACGAGTACCCGACGATTGGAACCTGAGTATCCTGTGCCCCGTCCACAAGAAGGGAGATAAGACTGTATGCTCTAACTATAGGGGCATAAGTCTACTCCCTACTGCCTACAAGATCGTGTCAGGGATATTGTGCGAACGACTAAAGCCAATGGTCAACGAGATTATTGGACCATACCAATGCGGCTTTAGACCTGGCAAGTCCACCATTGACCAGATATTTACCCTGCGGCAAATCCTGGAGAAGACCCAAGAGATGCAGATCGACACCTACCACCTTTTTGTCGATTATAAAGCAGCCTTCGACAGTCCGCTGCGCTCAAAGGTATTCCAAGCCATGTCTGAATTTGGTATTCCCGCAAAGCTCATCCGGCTTTGTAAAATGACTTTAACTGACACGAGGTCCTCAGTTAAAATAGGAAAGAACCTCTCCGAAGAGTTTGGTACCAAAAGAGGTTTCAGACAAGGAGACAGCCTTTCGTGTGACCTTTTCAACATCCTGCTAGAAAAGGTTATACGAGAGGCAAACGTCAAAAGAAGTGGCACAATCTACACCAATAGTCACATGTTACTTGCTTATGCTGATGATATAGACATCATGGGTCGATCAGTAAAAGAAGTAACTGATGCCTTTATAAAGGTCGAAGGAGAATCTGCTAAAGTGGGTCTGGCGGTAAACGGTGAGAAGACCAAGTTGATGGTGTCGACGCGCAATGCGTCCATTGAGCTCGGACCGACTGTGGAAGTTGGTTCCTATAATATTGAGGTAGTAAAAGACTTCGTCTACCTCGGCACCTCCGTCAACACAACAAACGACATCAGTTGTGAAATAAAAAGAAGAATTGTATTGGCCAACAGATGCTACTTTGGATTAAGTAAGCAGTTTAAAAACAAAGCCACATCTCGTCAAACAAAAATAACGCTCTACAAAACACTGATACTACCCGTGCTGATGTATGGCTCCGAAGCCTGGGTACTTGCGCAAGCAGACATGGCAGTGCTTGGTGTGTTTGAGAGAAAAATTCTTCGAAAGATCTACGGACCAATCTGCGTTGACGGTGAATATCGACGTCGAATGAACCACGAGCTGTATCTGCTATACAACGACATCAATATTGTTAAACGTATCGAGATGCAGCGATTGCGTTGGCTAGGCCATATCATAAGAATGAGCGATGATGAACCCGCTAAAAAGGCGTATGAATACATGCCACATGGCGGTGCACGCAGAATTGGCAGGCCAAGGAATAGATGGCGCAAACAAGTGGATGATGAGATGAAAAGGCGCGGTATTCCAGAATGCGAAGCAACAAATAGAGAGAAATGGAGATCTTTTCTTAGTTCGGCCTATAGAACAAATGTTCTGTAATGGGCCAGCTAAGTAAGTAAGTAAGTAAGTAAGATATTTTAAAAGTATTTTTATAATGTGGATTTTTTAAAAATATTTTTGCAATGTATATTTTTTAAAAGTATTTTTATAATGTGGATTTTTTAAAAATTTGGATTTTTAAAAATATTTTTTCAATGTGAATTTTTTAAAAAAATTTTTAACGAGGATTTTTTAAAAAATGTTTTAACCTGATTTTTTTAAAAATCTTTTTCTACGTGGATTTTTTAAAAATATTATTTTAACTTTGATTTTTTTAAATTATTTTTTAGCGTCGATTTGTTAAATATATGTTTAAACGTAGATTTATAAAAGTATTTTTGCAACGTAGCTTTTTTAAAAATATTTTTACAATGTGGATTTTTAAAGATATTTTTTCAACATGGAATTTTAAAAAATAATTTTTAACGAGGATTTTTTAAAAATATTTTTCAGCGTGGACTTTTTAGAATTTTTTGTTTTTCAACGTGGATTTTTTAAAAATGTTTTTCCGTTTTTACAACGTGGATTTTTAATAATATTTTTCAAATGTTACATTGTGAATTTTTAATAATATTGTTCTATTTTTACAACGTAGATTTTTTAATAATATTTTTTCTATTATTACAACATAGATTTTTTAATAATATTTTTCTATTTTTATGACGTGGATTTTTAAAAATATAATTCTATGTTTACAACGTCAATTTTTTAATAATATTTTTCTATTTTTACTACGTGAATTTTTTTAAAATATTTTTCTATTTTACAACGTCAATTTTTTAACAATATTTTTCTATTTTTACATGTCGATTTTTTAAAAATATTATCTATTTTTACAACGTGGATTTTTTTAAAAATATTTTTCTATTTTTACAACGACAATTTTTAATAATATTTTTCTACTTGTACAACCTCGATTTTTTAATAATATTTTTCTATTATTACAACATGGATTTTTTAAGACATTTTTCTATTTTTATGACGTGGATTTTTCAAAAATAATTTTGTATTTTTACAACGTCGATTTTTAAAAATATTTTTTTTTTTACAACGCGGATGTTTTAAAAATATTTTTTAAGAACATATACCTTTTTTAACAACGTGGATTTTTTTTAAAAATATTATAATATTTTTAAAACGTAAATTTTTTAAAAATATTTTTCTATTTTCACAACGTTGGTTTTTTAAATATATTTTTATATATTTTACAACGTGGATATTTTAAAAATATTTTTAAATTTTTACAACGTCGATTTTTTAAAAGTATTTTTTTACAATATTTTTTAAAAACGTATACATTTTTTTAAAACATGGATTTTTTAAAAATATTCTATTTTTACAACGTACATTTTTTAAAAATATTTTTCATTTTTCACAACGTTGGTTATTAAATATAATTTTATATTTTTACAAAGTGGATTTTTTAAAAATATTTTTCAATTTTTACAACTTGGACTTTTTAAAAAAAATTTTTCAACGTGGATTTTTCAAAATATTTTTTCAACGTGGATTTTTCAAAATATTTTTTCAACGTGGATTTTTCAAAATATTTTTTCAACGTGGATATTTTAAGAGTAGTTTCTATTTCTAAAATGGATGTGTTAACAATATTTTTGTTTTTCTATTTTTTCAAAGAGGATTTTTTAAAAATATTTTTTCAACGTGGATTTTTTAACATATTTTTTCAACTTGAATTTTTTAAAAACATTTTTCACGTGGATTTTTTAAAAACATTTTTTTAAAGTTGGTTTAAAAAAAAATACATCGAGAATTTTTTAAAAATATTTTTTAACGTGGATTTAATAAAATCCATGGAGGATTTTTTAAAAATATTTTTCAACGTGAATTTTTTAAAAATATTTTTCAACGTGAATTTTTTAACTTGGTTTTTTTTTTAAATATTTTTCAACGTGGATTTTTTAAAAATATTTGTTTAAACGTGGAATTAAAAAATTTCATCGAGGATTTTTTAAAAATATTTTTTCAACGTGGATTTAAAAAAATCCATCGAGGATTTTTTAAAAATATTTTTCTAACATGGATTTAAAAAAATCCATCTAGGATTTTTTGAAAATATTTTTTCAACGTGGATTTAAAAAAACCCATCGAGGATTTTTTTAAAAATATTTTTCTATCGTGGATTTTTTAAAAATATTTTTTAAACGTGGATGTTTTAAAAATATTTGTAACATGGATTTTTTAAAATATTTTTTCAATGTGGAATTTTTAAAAATATTTTTTCAACATAGATTTTTTAAAAATATTTTTAACGTGGATTTTTTTAAAATATTTTTTCAACGTGAATTTTTTAAAAATATTTTTTCAAAGTGGATTTAAGAAAAATCAAAAATCAAAAAATTTAAAAAAAAATCCACAATTTATGGTCTTCCAAAAATCTTTAAAAAATCCACGATTTATGGTCTTCAAAAAATCTTTAAAAATCCGCGATTTATGAACTGCCAAAAATCTTTAAAAAATCCACGATTTAAACAATCCACGACTAATAAACTCGAAAAAAATTTAAAAATCCACAACTTATGGATTCGGAACAAAATATATAAAAATAATTCATTATGGTTACCCCTGAAAATTCCCCATTTATCACCGTCTTTCTAATTTGTTCCACTTTCATTTCTATTGAATAGATATGCTCTCCATTTCATTTGCTTGCAAAACAATCTCCACATGTCTGTCCCTTCTAAACTTTCGGTAGAAATTTCAATTTCCATAAAAAATTATCATTGTTTTTTGTTTTCACTTGAACTGATCTTTTGTAAGTTAAACAAACTTAAAACACACTCACACATGTACAGCATACAAAATTAAAAAATGAAAATATTTGCATATATAGAATATATGCTGTGTATACGTGTGTGCGGTTGGTTGTACGTACAATCCTATTATTCAAAGAAGTTGACTTTTGTTTTTAAACAATTTCATTTAAAATTTTTGTACACGGCATACATGACGGTGTACGTGTTTGGTTTATTAGTTAAAGTTTGTATAGCTGCTTGGTTTTTTAGTTACATTTGTGTGAGCGATATCCTGGCGGAATGGCTGCGTGAGTATTATTGTGTGAGATAGCGTTGTTACTTAGGCGAGGTGTTTTTTTGGCATCTTTTGTGGCCATAAGCATGAGTTCGTGAGTTTATGTTTAAACAAATACTGACACGTACAGCAACTTCTTTTGTTACAATATGTTTGTTTGAGCGGTTCGTTATTGTCGTTTTTTTGGTATTTATACTAATAAGGGAGGGAGAAGAAAAACGATATCAAAAATATTCTTTAAAAAATCCACGTTTGTTGGTGTGATGGTCTTTGACCGACTGTTCTGAAAACCTAGATGCTAAATAGCTTCTTAACTTAACGTTGATTCCGTTCGAAAAAAACAGTGACTAGTTCTACGCTGGTTTAGCTTTTCCATCAAACATGTTGGCGGGTTTACAATTGCTTTTTCTCACCTTTAAAGTTAATCACATGAAAAGTTTGGTTTCTTAACATTCCCAACAAAGTACCGAAGAACTGAAAAATGCCTAGGTTTTTGTGGGAAAAAAGATATATGAAGACTTGAAGAAGACCAACACAAAAAATACGAAATGGATATTCCACAAGTAGAACAAGAACCCACAACAAGTAGCTTAGGGCCTTGGGTTGACATGGTTTAACATGGCGTAGGCTTTGTGTAGTTGTATTTAAATATACAGTTTGTGTTATTTGAGGTAAAGACGATGTGGTCGCACAAACATGAACAGTGGTTTCAATTTTAGCTTCCAGACCTGCAATCGTTAATTTTTTGAATATATTTTTCAAGGACGTTTAGAGCCACAAACTTGAATTTTTTAACGAATATTTTTTCATGAACTTTCGGTGTCACTAACTTGTCATAAACGTGGATTTTTAATATTTTTTCAAGAAGCCTCAGAGTCACAAACTTGGATTTTTTAAAAAATATTCGTAAAAAGAATTCAGAGTCGTAAACGTGGATTTTTTAAAGAATATTTTTTCAAGGACCATCAGAGTCATAAACGTGGATTTTTTAAAGATTATTTTTTCAAGGAACCTTAAGAACCTCAGAGTCACAAACGTGGATTTTTTAAATAATATTTTTTCAAGGACCATCGGAGTCATAAAAGTGGATTTTTTAAAGAATACTTTTTCAAGGACCATCGGAGTCATAAACGTGGATTTGTTAAAGAATATTTTTTCAAGGACCATCGGAGTCATAAACGTGGATTTTTTAAGGAATATTTTTTCAAGGACCATCGGAGTCATAAACGTGGATTTTTTTAAAGAATATTTTTTCAAGGACCATCGGAGTCATAAACTTGGATTTTTTAAAGAATATTTTTTCAAGGACCATCGGAGTCATAAACGTGGATTTTTTAAAGAATATTTTTTCAAGGACCATCGGAGTCATAAACGTGGATTTTTTAAAGAATATTTTTTCAAGGACCATCGGAGCATAAACGTGGATTTTTTAAAGAATATTTTTTCAAGGACCATCGGAGTCATAAACGTGGATTTTTTAAAGAATATTTTTTCAAGGACCATCGGAGTCATAAACGTGTATTTTTTAAAGAATATTTTTTCAAGGAGTCATAAACGTGGATTTTTTAAAGAATATTTTTTCAAGGACCATCGGAGTCATAAACGTTAATTTTTTTAAAGAATATTTTTTCAAGGACCATCGGAGTCATAATCGTGGATTTTTTAAAGAATATTTTTTCAAGGACCATCGGAGTCATAAACGTGGATTTTTTAAAGAATATTTTTTCAAGGACCATCGGAGTCATAAACCTGGATTTTTTAAAGAATATTTTTTCAAGGACCATCGGAGTCATAAACGTGGATTTTTTTAAGAATATTTTTTCAAGGACCATCGGAGTCATAAACTTGGACTTTTTAAAGAATATTTTTTCAAGGACCATCGGTGTCATAAACGTGGATTTTTTAAAGAATATTTTTTCAAGGACCATCGGAGTCATAAACGTAGATTTTTTAAAGAATATTTTTTCAAGGACCATCAGAGTCATAAACGTGGATTTTTTAAAGAATATTTTTTCAAGGACCATCGGAGTCATAAACGTAGATTTTTTAAAGAATATTTTTTCAAGGACCATCAGAGTCATAAACGTGGATTTTTTAAAGAATATTTTTTCAAGGACCATCAGAGTCATAATCGTGGATTTTTTAAAGAATATTTTTTCAAGGACCATCAGAGTCATAAACGTGGATTTTTTAAAGAATATTTTTGCAAGGACCACCAGAGTCATAAACGTGGATTTTTTAAAGAATATTTTTCTAGGAACCTCAGAGTCATAAACGTGGATTTTTTAAAGAATATTTTTCTAGGAACCTCAGAGTCACAAACGTGGATTTTTTAAAGAATATTTTTTCAAAGAACCTCAGAGTCACAAACGTGGATTTTTTAAAGAATATTTTTTCAAGGAACCTCGGAGTCACAAACGTGGATTTTTTAAAGAATATTTTTTCAAGGAACCTCAGAGTCACAAACGTGGATTTTTTAAAGAATATTTTTGCAAGGAACCTCAGAGTCACAAACGTGGATTTTTTAAAGAATATTTGTTCAAGGAACCTCAGAGTCACAAACGTGGATTTTTTAAGGAATATTTTTTCAAGGACCATCGGAGTCATAAACGTGGATTTTTTAAAGAATATTTTTTCAAGGACCATCGGAGTCATAAACGTGGATTTTTTAAAGAATATTTTTTCAAGGACCATCGGAGTCATAAACGTGGATTTTTTAAAGAATATTTTTTCAAGGACCATCGGAGTCATAAACGTGGATTTTTTAAAGAATATCTTTAAAAAATCCACGATTTATGGTCTTCAAAAAATCTTTAAAAATCCGCGATTTATGAACTGCCAAAAATCTTTAAAAAATCCACGATTTATGGTCTGCCATTTGTATTTAAATATACAGTTTGTGTTATTTGAGTTAAAGACGATGTGGTGGCACAAACATGAACAGTGGTTTCAATTTTAGCTTCCAGACCTGCAATCGTTAATTTTTTGAATATATTTTTCAAGGACGTTTAGAGCCACAAACTTGAATTTTTTAACGAATATTTTTTCATGAACTTTCGGTGTCACTAACTTGTCATAAACGTGGATTTTTAATATTTTTTCAAGAAGCCTCAGAGTCACAAACTTGGATTTTTTAAAAAATATTCGTAAAAAGAATTCAGAGTCGTAAACGTGGATTTTTTAAAGAATATTTTTTCAAGGACCATCAGAGTCATAAACGTGGATTTTTTAAAGATTATTTTTTCAAGGAACCTTAAGAACCTCAGAGTCACAAACGTGGATTTTTTAAATAATATTTTTTCAAGGACCATCGGAGTCATAAACGTGGATTTTTTAAAGAATACTTTTTCAAGGACCATCGGAGTCATAAACGTGGATTTGTTAAAGAATATTTTTTCAAGGACCATCGGAGTCATAAACGTGGATTTTTTTAAGGAATATTTTTTCAAGGACCATCGGAGTCATAAACGTGGATTTTTTAAAGAATATTTTTTCAAGGAACATCGGAGTCATAAACTTGGATTTTTTAAAGAATATTTTTTCAAGGACCATCGGAGTCATAAACGTGGATTTTTTAAAGAATATTTTTTCAAGGACCATCGGAGTCATAAACGTGTATTTTTTAAAGAATATTTTTTCAAGGAGTCATAAACGTGGATTTTTTAAAGAATATTTTTTCAAGGACCATCGGAGTCATAAACGTTAATTTTTTTAAAGAATATTTTTTCAAGGACCATCGGAGTCATAATCGTGGATTTTTTAAAGAATATTTTTTCAAGGACCATCAGAGTCATAAACGTGGATTTTTTAAAGAATATTTTTTCAAGGACCATCGGAGTCATAAACCTGGATTTTTTAAAGAATATTTTTTCAAGGACCATCGGAGTCATAAACGTGGATTTTTTTAAGAATATTTTTTCAAGGACCATCGGAGTCATAAACTTGGACTTTTTAAAGAATATTTTTTCAAGGACCATCGGTGTCATAAACGTGGATTTTTTAAAGAATATTTTTTCAAGGACCATCGGAGTCATAAACGTAGATTTTTTAAAGAATATTTTTTCAAGGACCATCAGAGTCATAAACGTGGATTTTTTAAAGAATATTTTTTCAAGGACCATCAGAGTCATAATCGTGGATTTTTTAAAGAATATTTTTGCAAGGACCATCAGAGTCATAAACGTGGATTTTTTAAAGAATATTTTTCTAGGAACCTCAGAGTCATAAACGTGGATTTTTTAAAGAATATTTTTCTAGGAACCTCAGAGTCACAAACGTGGATTTTTTAAAGAATATTTTTTCAAAGAACCTCAGAGTCACAAACGTGGATTTTTTAAAGAATATTTTTTCAAGGAACCTCGGAGTCACAAACGTGGATTTTTTAAAGAATATTTTTTCAAGGAACCTCAGAGTCACAAACGTGGATTTTTTAAAGAATATTTTTGCAAGGAACCTCAGAGTCACAAACGTGGATTTTTTAAAGAATATTTGTTCAAGGAACCTCAGAGTCACAAACGTGGATTTTTTAAAGAATATTTTTTCAAGGACCATCAGAGTCATAAACGTGGATTTTTTAAAGAATATTTTTTCAAGGACCATCAGAGTCAAAAACATGGATTTTTTAAAGAATAATTTTTCAAGGACCGTCAGAGTCATAAACATGGATTTTTTAAAGAATATTTTTTCAAGGACCATCAGAGTCATAAACATGGATTTTTTAAAGAATATTTTTTCAAGGACCATCAAAGTCATAAACGTGGATTTTTTAAAGAATATTTTTTCAAGGACCATCAGAGTCATAAACGTAGATTTTTAAAGAATATTTTTTCAAGGACCATCAGAGTCATAAACGTGGATTTTTTAAAGAATATTTTTGCAAGGACCATCAGAGTCATAAACGTGGATTTTTTAAAGAATATTTTTCTAGGAACCTCAGAGTCATAAACGTGGATTTTTAAAGAATATTTTTTCAAGGACCATCAGAGTCATAAACGTAGATTTTTAAAGAATATTTTTGCAAGGACCATCAGAGTCATAAACGTAGATTTTTAAAGAATATTTTTTCAAGGACCATCAGAGTCATAAACGTGGATTTTTTAAAGAATATTTTTGCAAGGACCATCAGAGTCATAAACGTGGATTTTTTAAAGAATATTTTTTCAAGGAACATCGGAGTCATAAACTTGGATTTTTTAAAGAATATTTTTTCAAGGACCATCGGTGTCATAAACTTGGATTTTTTAAAGAATATTTTTGCAAGGACCATCAGAGTCATAAACGTGGATTTTTTAAAGAATATTTTTCTAGGAACCTCAGAGTCATAAACGTGGATTTTTAAAGAATATTTTTTCAAGGACCATCAGAGTCATAAACGTAGATTTTTAAAGAATATTTTTTCAAGGACCATCAGAGTCATAAACGTAGATTTTTAAAGAATATTTTTGCAAGGACCATCAGAGTCATAAACGTGGATTTTTTAAAGAATATTTTTCTAGGAACCTCAGAGTCATAAACGTGGATTTTTTAAAGAATATTTTTCTAGGAACCTCAGAGTCATAAACGTGGATTTTTTAAAGAATATTTTTCTAGGAACCTCAGAGTCATAAACGTGGATTTTTTAAAGAATATTTTTTTCCAGGAACCTCAGAGTCATAAACGTGGATTTTTTAAAGAATATACATATGTCAAGGGCGTTTCTTAAGTATTGTTTGAAGGACGTGCATTTTTAAAAATGTTTTCTGAAGGACGTACATTTTTTAAAAATATTTTTTCCAAGATCCACATCTTTGAAAAAAAATTTTAACAAAAAAATGTTCCGAAAGTCGAGGATTTTTTAGAAAAAAATTTTAAAGACCTGGATTTTTAAAAAATATTTTTTAGGAATTTGGAATTTTTAAAATTTTTTTTCTAGAACTTGGATTTTTTCTAAATTTTTTCCAAGAACGTAAAATTTTTTAAGATAGTTTTTCAACAACGTATATTTTTTTAAATATTTTCTTAGCACTTGTATTTGTTCAAATTCACATTTATTGCAAAAATTTATTTTAAAAATCTACGTTCATAGTCTCGGTTATTGCTTCGGATATTCCCTCAAGCAATTCATTTAAAAATCCACGTTTATTGCCTCTGATATTCTCTGAAAGCTGTCATTTAAAAATCCATGTTTATGACCCCGGATATTTTCCAAAAAAAGTCATTTAAAAATGCACGTTTATGGCTTTGGATATTCTTTTAAAGACTTCATTTAAAAATCCACGTTTATGGGCTCGGATATTCTCTGAAAGATGTCACTTAAAAATTCACGTTTATGGCTTCGGATATTCTTTGAAGATGTCATTTAAAAATCCAAGTTTATTGCCTCGTATATTCTCTGAAAGATGTAATTTAAAAATCCACGTTTATGGCCTCGGTTATTCTCCGAAAGATGCCATTTAAAAATCCACGTTTATAGCCTCGGATATTCTTTGAAAAATGTCATTTAAAAATCCACGTTTATAGCCTCGGATATCCTTTGAAAGATGTCATTTAAAAATCGGCGTTTACGGTCTCAGTTATTCTCCGAAAGATGCCATTTAAAAATCCACGTTTATGAGCTCGGATATTCTTTAAAAGATGTCATTTAAAAATCCACGTTTATGGCCTCGGTTATTTTTTGAAAGATGTCATTTAAAAATCCACGTTTATGGCCTCGGATATTCTCTGAAAGATGTCATTTAAAAATTCACGTTTATAGCCTCGCTTATTCTCTGAAAAATGTCATTTAAATGTCCACATTTATATCCTCGGATATTCCCTTAAAAATGACATTTAAAAATCCACGTTTATGGCCTCGATTATTCCTTGAAAATGTCATTTAAAAATCCACGTTTATGGCCTCGGTTATTCCTTGAAAAATGTCATTTAAAAATCCACGTTTATGGCCTCGGTTATTATCCGAAAGATGTAATTTAAAAATCCACGTTTATAGCCTCGGATATTCTTTGAAAGATGTTATTTAAAAATCCACGTGTATAGCCTCGAAAATTTCCTCAAAAATTTAATTTTCAAATCCCCGTTTTTAAATTTTTTTCTCAGTGCCCTGAATTTTTTGTATTTTGAATTTGTTTGTTCAAGGCATGTATTTTTTTTTTATTTTTCAAGACCCATTTCCACAAATCTGAGTTTGACTCCTCCGAGGTATAAGATATAAGAAATTCCGCTCCAGCTATTGTTTAATATATATTGCGCTGACTGGCTATAATATGTGAAAGGTATCCTTGAAAGCACAATTTTTGTTTAAGCTCTAAAGGTTGCCGTATTTGGAGTGTGTAAAGTGTTGTTGCTTGGTTGGTTGGTTGGTTAGACTATGATATCCGTCATGCATAAATATTCCATATGCCATACATATGACATGAACACAACACATATACAGCCATGTAAGCTACACGAGTACGAGTTGGGTTACATATTTAAACCTTTCTTTTTTATGTTGACTTTTTTCAGACAATAACATAAGTAAATATGTGTTAGTAAATGTACATGTGCATGTATATAAATATGCATATTCCAACAAGTTTTGGCAGGCTTTTCTCTCTTTATGCACGCTAAGGTCCTTTAGAGTTTTCCTTATGTTTCGTTGTTTGAGTTAAACATAGGACACACTTTTAAGACTGTTTTGTATTTTGTTCTTGAACCGTTTGCGAGTTTGTCAGGAGAGGCATTTAGCAAGTGTGTGTGTGTTTGGTTTGTGGCATTGTGTTTGCACATCCACATTTTACATATGCTTGACTTTAATTCCCTGCTGAACATTAGCGTTAAATATATATGGCGGAAAATGAAAGTCACTTTTATGTCATATGTTTTTCTTTAACGTCCGTTTGTCCCATGGATGTGGTGTTTAGGATCTGATGAGGAACAATTTTTCTTGTATGGCATAAAGGATAAGTAATGTGGAAACTAACAGTGGTGTGGGAGACTTCTTCTGAACTTTATTTAACTAAAAAAAGGGTATAGTTTTCTCGCATCAAGGATTTTATTTAATTTAATGATGTCTCCAAATTCGGACCCCTTGTCAAACAGAGAATAGCAACTCATATGGAGATCAATTACTTTGCTGAAATACCTATATAATGTATAGGATATTACTCTGGGTGGTTTAACCAACTTCGAAAAAAATAAATTATCCTGACAGGGTTTTGCCATTGATGCATAGGAAAAACAAAAACAATTAAAAACTTCAGTTTGAGAATAAAGTATATGAGGATCATATTCATATGATCTCCAAATGGTAAAACTTGACCCAACTTAATATTACGATTTGTTAACCTCTCTCCTATACATGGAACCCCTATTGTAAGACAAAGTGTTTTTTTCTAGCCAGTTAGCATTGCATTTTTTGCCAAGATATGGATATCGCTCGCTTTTGTTGTAGTGGAGGTCTATGATATTCCAAGCTAATACGTCCTGGTAGATTCCCAGCAAACCAAATGTCGGATGTCCGACATATCGAAACAATTTCGGAAGCAAAATCGTTCAGATTTCGTATCGATTTCTATACGATTTTTCGTAGGGGAATTTGTTCAGATTTCGTTCCGATTTCGGAGAAAATGTCGGAAGTAAATTTCCCTTCGAATTTGCTAATGTTTTTCTTCCGATTTCGTTACGAATTCGGATCGATATGGCGGAAACAATTTTCCCTTCGCACAACAACCACCACAGTTTGTTGTCGAAAAACAAAATGGTTGGTTATAAAATTCGCATATACATTTTTTAAATATTTTAAATATAAATGCAACATATAATAATTCAAGCTAGTGCTGATAGACTCAACATATTCGTACACAAAGTTTACATTGTTCTACTATAACTACAAAATGATAACAACAGTGAAAATCACTAGATATCATTGAAATTATAATCTTCCAATAAAAAAAAATTATCAATAAAAAAGAGGCATCAAAGAAAATTTTTTTCCTTCGTTAATCATACGAAATTATTCCAAAATTGTTCAGAAACCTTTACGAAAGTTCGGAAGGTACCTCCGATTTTCATACGACATTATTCCGAAATCGTTCAGAAATCTGTACGAAAATTCGGAGGAAGAAATTCGAATTCCGAATTTCCCAAGGATTTTGTTCCGATTTCGTTGCGAATTCTGACCGAAATCGATCCGATTTCGCTCCGACAATTCGTTCCGAAATTATGTCAACCACTTCATACAACTTTCGTTAAGATATCGTTACGATTTCGGATCAGATATCGGACGTAACGTCCGAAATTTGTTCCGATTTCGTTACGATATCGGTACGATTGGTTTGCTGGGTTGTTAACGCACATGCACACTAGAGTTGTACAATCTAGTTCATTTGAAAGATCTAGTTCAATAGCTCAGCTCTTTAAACTGAACTAGGTCAGTAATCTAGTTCATAGTTCACTGTCCAATTCAATCATTCGGATCAAAATCGTTCACCGGCTCTTAATCGGTCGTTTGATGAAAACGCATACGTGCACCAAATACAAACAAACAAAAGACTAATATAATTTAACTACTCCATAACAAAAATATAACATTTACAAGAATCTTCAAGTTTCACCACGTTTTACTTGAAAAGCGTTCCTTTACTTCAGACACCATACAATGCATATGGGAGCAGTTTACAACTTTTACTACTTTTGCCCGTTTTACCATTTTCAAAAGTAAAGGAACAGACCAATAGTTTTATTGCATCCTTAAAGAAAGATTAATTAATTTTAGAAAAAACATCCTTCATTTAGGTGGCTGGCAAAAAATCGTATGTGTGTGTGTGTAGAAATTGTCATTGCAAAAAAGCTTTGTGCGTGTGTGTTTCTTTTTATTTTGTTCCCGTTTTTTCTATCCAAAAATGCAGAATCAATAGGTAATGGATTCGACATATTGTAATATGTTATGTCTCGTATGTTTTTGTAGAAATCTTCATTTTTCGGACAGCTATTCCATGTACCTTGATCCAAAACATAAACAAACTGATCACATTACGAAGGCATCCCTTAACATAGACGACGTCGTCACTTTATGTATTTGTGAACGACATGTTGAACTAGATTGTGAATCGTTCGCTGATCGTACGGTCACCGACTGATTGTAGATAGTTCAGTGAACTTTAATGAACTATATCGACTGATCTAGTTCATACGCTCTTGTCAATGAATCGTTCAATTGAACTAGTTCGTTCATGAACTATACAACTCTAATGCACACACACACTTAAGTTTGTTGCCATTATTCTTTGTTGTAGCATTATTCTTCATTCTTTATTCTCAAGGAGGTGATAGTGTGACTGTCGTTGCCATTGCTGTTGGCTTTTATTGTCGTTGACAATGTTTGGTGTTGCGTTTAGTGTCATGCTGTGTCACGTTATTTATTTATATTTTATTATTTCACTATAATATTAACATTATTTGCATGTTTTTTGTAAGGGGATATTCATGATAGGGAGGACCTCGGGAAAAACTATTCGCATGAATAATGGAAACAAGTCATACGTGGATGGAGGAAACGTGAGGCACTTTGATAATATTCAAGCTGATTTTAATGATAAACGTAGTGCCCTCGTGCACGTTTATTGGTCCGAGGGCCCGTGAAAAAATAATCTTTAAAAATAATCAACGTTTACTCATCCCAAAGCGCTTAAGAAAATATTCTTTAAAAAAATCCGCATTTAATGATCCGAGGCCCCTTAAAAATATTCTTTAAAAACGCACTTTTAATAGTCCGAGGGCCCTAAAACAAGTATTCTTTAAAAAAAATCCACGTTTAATGATCCGATGGCCCTTTATTAAGTATTCTTTAAAAAACATCCACGTTTAATGGTCCAAGGACCCTCAAAAAAGTATTCTTTAAAAATCCACGATTAATGGTCTGAGGGCCCTTGAAAAAAATATTCTTTAAAAATCCACGATTAATGGTCTGAGGGCCCTTAAAGAAATATTCATTAAAAAATCTACGTTTACTGGCCCGAAGGCCCACGAACAAATATTCATTAAAAACCACGTTTACTGGTCCCTTGAGAAAATAGTCTTTAAAAAATCCACTCATCCGAAGGCCCTTGAGAAAATATTCTTTAAAAAATCCACTCGTCCGAAGGCCCTTGAGAAAATATCCTTTAAAAAATTCACGTTTACTGGTCCGAAGGCCCTTAAAATGTTCTTTAAAAAATCCACGTTTATTGATCTGATGGAGGGTGAAAAAATTGTCTTTAAAAAATCCACGTTTATTGATCTGATGGAGGGTGAAAAAATTGTATTTAAAAATCCACGTTTATTGATCTGATGGAGGGTGAAAAAATTGTCTTTAAAAAATCCACGTTTATTGATCTGATGGAGGGTGAAAAAATTGTCTTTAAAAAATCCACGTTTATTGATCTGATGGAGGGTAAAAAATGTTCTTTAAAAAATCCACGTTTATTTGTACGATGTGGGGTGAAAAAATTGTCTTTAAAAAATCCACGTTTATTGATCTGATGGAGGGTGAAAAAATTGTATTTAAAAATCCACGTTTATTGATCTGATAGAGGGTGAAAAAATTGTATTTAAAAATCCACGTTTATTGATCTGATGGAGGGTGAAAAAATTGTATTTAAAAATCCACGTTTATTGATCTGATGGAGGGTGAAAAAATTGTATTTAAAAATCCACGTTTATTGATCTGATGGAGGGTGAAAAAATTGTCTTTAAAAAATCCACGTTTATTGATCTGATGGAGGGTGAAAAAATTGTATTTAAAAATCCACGTTTATTGATCTGATGGAGGGTGAAAAAATTGTCTTTAAAAAATCCACGTTTATTGATCTGATGGAGGGTGAAAAAATTGTCTTTAAAAAATCCACGTTTATTGATCTGATGGAGGGTGAAAAAATTGTCTTTAAAAAATCCACGTTTATTGATCTGATGGAGGGTGAAAAAATTGTCTTTAAAAAATCCACGTTTATTGATCTGATGGAGGGCGAAAAAATTGTCTTTAAAAAATCCACGTTTATTGATCTGATGGAGGGTGAAAAAATTGTCTTTAAAAAATCCACGTTTATTGATCTGATGGAGGGTGAAAAAATTGTCTTTAAAAAATCCACGTTTATTGATCTGATGGAGGGTAAAAAATGTTCTTTAAAAAATCCACGTTTATTGATCTGATGGAGGGTGAAAAAATTGTCTTTAAAAAATCCACGTTTATTGATCTGATGGAGGGTAAAAAATGTTCTTTAAAAAATCCACGTTTATTGATCTGATGGAGGGTGAAAAAATTGTCTTTAAAAAATCCACGTTTATTGATCTGATGGAGGGTGAAAAAATGTTCTTTAAAAAATCCACGTTTATTGATCTGATGGAGGGTGAAAAAATTGTCTTTAAAAAATCCACGTTTATTGATCTGATGGAGGGTAAAAAATGTTCTTTAAAAAATCCACGTTTATTGATCTGATGGAGGGTGAAAAAATTGTCTTTAAAAAATCCACGTTTATTGATCTGATGGAGGGTAAAAAATGTTCTTTAAAAAATCCACGTTTATTGATCTGATGGAGGGTGAAAAAATTGTCTTTAAAAAATCCACGTTTATTGATCTGATGGAGGGTGAAAAAATGTTCTTTAAAAAATCCACGTTTATTGATCTGATGGAGGGTAAAAAATGTTCTTTAAAAAATCCACGTTTATTTGTACGATGTGGGGTGAAAAAATTGTCTTTAAAAGATCCACGTTTATTGATCTGATGGAGGGTAAAAAATGTTCTTTAAAAAATCCACGTTTATTTGTACGATGTGGGGTGAAAAAATTGTATTTAAAAATCCACGTTTATTGATCTGATGGAGGGTGAAAAAATTGTATTTAAAAATCCACGTTTATTGATCTGATAGAGGGTGAAAAAATTGTATTTAAAAATCCACGTTTATTGATCTGATGGAGGGTGAAAAAATTGTATTTAAAAATCCACGTTTATTGATCTGATGGAGGGTGAAAAAATTGTATTTAAAAATCCACGTTTATTGATCTGATGGAGGGTGAAAAAATTGTCTTTAAAAAATCCACGTTTATTGATCTGATGGAGGGTGAAAAAATTGTATTTAAAAATCCACGTTTATTGGTCTGCTGGAGGTTGAAAAATTGTCTTTAAAAAATCCACGTTTATTGGTCTGCTGGAGGTTGAAAAATTGTCTTTAAAAAATCCACGTTTATTGGTCTGCTGGAGGTTGAAAAATTGTCTTTAAAAAATCCACGTTTATTGGTCTGCTGGAGGTTGAAAAATTGTCTTTAAAAAATCCACGTTTATTGGTCTGCTGGAGGTTGAAAAATTGTCTTTAAAAAATCCACGTTTATTGATCTGATGGAGGGTGAAAAAATTGTCTTTAAAAAAATCCACGTTTATTGATCTGATGGAGGGTGAAAAAATTGTCTTTAAAAAATCCACGTTTATTGGTCTGCTGGAGGTTGAAAAATTGTCTTTAAAAAATCCACGTTTATTGGTCTGCTGGAGGTTGAAAAATTGTCTTTAAAAAATCCACGTTTATTGGTCTGCTGGAGGTTGAAAAATTGTCTTTAAAAAATCCACGTTTATTGGTCTGCTGGAGGTTGAAAAATTGTCTTTAAAAAATCCACGTTTATTGATCTGATGGAGGGTGAAAAAATTGTCTTTAAAAAAATCCACTTTATTGATCTGATGGAGGGTGAAAAAATTGTCTTTAAAAAAATCCACGTTTTTTGATCTTATGGAGGGTGAAAAAATTGTCTTTAAAAAATCCACGTTTATTGATCTGATGGAGGGTGAAAAAATTGTCTTTAAAAAATCCACGTTTATTGATCTGATGGAGGGTGAAAAAAGTTTCTTTAAAAAATCCATGTGGGTGAAAATTGTTTCTAAAATTCCACATTTATTGGTTTGATGAGGGGTGAAAATTTTTTCTTTGAAGATGTATTGTTCTTTTATCTAAAAAAGTGGTATTTTGTCTTTAGAAGACCACATGTCTTTTGATGACCACTTGGTAATAAGTTTTTGTCGCCTTCTTAATAGCTTTGCTTTACTTTATTTCCAAGAAAATAAACACAAATGAATTTTTTTCGAAAAGTAAAAGCAACCAAAATATTTATCATTATTTTGGTAAATTTTGTGCTTTTGTGAAATAACACAGATTTTCTCTGGTTTCCGCAAGGAATTCGGTATTGGCCACAAATATGTGAAACAGTCTCGGATCTGTTGTGACAAACAACCACATTTAAGACATTAAAACATTAACAATTCTTGGCAAGAACTTCAAAATGAACTTGACAATCAGTCATGTGTGGCTTATTAAAACAGTATGGCCTCGGGAAAGAACAGAAACATGCAAGTAGACACACAAACATACGTATGTATATTTGTATACAAATCCTCCTACATATGCCACAAAGTCTCTTAATTTTTGTCCCTTTTTCCAAGGTATACATACATACATACATATGTATGTTCATCCATATATATTTACTTATTCAGGAAATTTTGTATTGTTGGGTCATTAATGCGGTCTAACCCCTCGGCCTTCCTTTGAATTGCTTGTTTTATCGAAAGCTCTTTTATTTTTTGCCGGGTTTCCTTTTGTTGTTATTGGTGTTGCCATTTTATATGACTTTGTAAACATAAAATTTGTTACGCCCTTCAACAGTTAGTATTTTTTTTTTTTGGGCCATTTTTATGTGAATGTAGTCGCCTATGCTGGGTATGCGACGATTTTAAAATGTGGTCAGTGAAACCGGAAGTGATATATTTACAATGTATATATGTGACCAGAAGAATGAACGAACGTATGTTGTTAATAGCTTTAGTTAAATGTTGTGATTAAAATTTAAATTGTTACGCAAGTTTTGGGGTTGCAATTTTTGGGTGCAAACATTAACATTTTTGTCGAGAGGCTTGAACGGAGGTGGAGGAGGACTATTAAAAAGCCACATTATTTCCGAAAAACATGAGGGTTTAAAGTATGGCTAGAGAAAGAAGCCATGCAAAAAGTGGCAATCATCAAGTTTGAATGGTCAAATGAGAAACAATTTTGTATGATGAGGAAGTGAATAAATAATGGGTAGCATAAAATGGAAATGTTGGAGAGAAGAACATGCTCGAAAATATCAGGAGGCTTTGCCTACAAAAATATACGATCATAGTAAATCAATAAATCATATTACCGAATAAAAATATACATATTTTCCTATAGAAACCAATTGGCCTTCAAAGATAAGGTATTCTCGCAGAAAAAAAAAATTCCAAGAGGTCCTGCTATAGAATACCAATAGGTCTTCTAATAGTAGAAAAATATGTCTTCTGATAGAAGAACTGTAGGTCTTCTCCGAGATGGTAAATAGGTACCCTCGTGGAAGAACAATAAGTCATCATATAGAAGGCCAAAAGGTCTTTCATTAGAAGAGAATGGATCTTCTCATAGATGACAACTAGCCTTTGTCATATAAGTCTAATATTTTTTCATAGAAAATTCAAAGAAGACCATTAATGTGAGAAGACACTGGTGTTCTGGGATTTTCCGAAACCCACTAATATTTTGGTCGCTTATCCAGTGCTGGATATGTGCAGGGTTAGAAAGTCACTACTACTATTTAATTCGTATGGTATGTTTAATTGCGAACACTAAATTCGAAATTTTAGCCATTTCGGTGAGAAATTGTGGCCATAACCTTCAATCTACCGAAAATCGGATGGTACCGTTCTGTGGGGTCTATATGAAGACTTGAACCTATACCGACAAATTTCAGGCGGAAAGTTTTACACCCCAACGAAGACTAAATACCAAATCTCAGCTATTTCGGTAGAATATTTAGGCCACAACCTTCAAAATACCAACAATCGGAAGGTACCGTTCAATGGGGGCTATATGAAGGCGCGGACATATACCGACAAATTTAGGGGTGAAAGTTGAATACCCCCCAAACGAAGACTAAATACCAAATTTCAGCCATTACGGTGGGTTATTGTGCTCACAGCCTTCAAAATAGCGAGAATCGGGAAATACAGTTCTATGGGGGATATATGAAGGCGTGAACCTATACCAGCAAATTTCAGGTGAAATGTTTTATACAGCCAGAGGAGTTGGTAATGAACTTATTCCAAATTTTAGCCATTTCGTTGGGCTATGGAGGCCACATCCTTCAAAATACCGAAAATCAGAGGGTACCGTTCTATGGGGGCTCTATGAAGGCGTGGAACTATACCTACAAATTTCAGGTGGAAAGGTTTATACCCAACGAAGACTAAATACCAAATTTCAGCCTTCTCGGTGGGATATTGAAGCCTCAACCTTCACAATACCGAAAATTCGTAGGTACCGTTCTACATGGGATATATGAAGACGTGGACCGATATAGCCCATTTGCAATACCAAACATCTTAGGAGTAATAGAAACTTATATACCAAATTACAAAGCTCTATCTTAACAAGTAAAAAAGTATCAGTCGACAGAGATATACTCTCAGGCTATGTGAATTGAAACTTTCATCTACTTACAGGGCGAATGTATTTAGGGTGTTTTCAGAGTTTTGTGGGCCTTTTTGGACATTTGAACTTGCCGATAAAAATGTGGATAGGATTAAAGTTCAACATTTTTCCGCAGGAAATACTTGAAGCAATGGACTGACAAAGTCCGTTGTGGAAGTGGATGTTATCGAGCCCACTAGTCCTTTCAGTGGGTTATCGTAGAACTTTTGGACCAGTATGCCAGGTATCATAGGCTTGTCCATGGAAAAAATAATATCGCTGTAAACAGGACCACAACGAACAGCATCGTTATACATTTCCAAAGGAACAGACCCTAAACTGCACTTAGACACAAACGTTGACCTTTTGTCTGGGTCCAAAGTTTGGATCAAATTGGTTGGCCCGTTCAGAAGATATAGTGCATACCATTTTAGTGACCTTTATTTAATATTTGTGGGAAGTACTGGACCGATATTCCCTATTTTCGAACTGCAACTAAGTTTGACAGAATATAATGAAAGCCAAATTTTGAACCGAATCGGCAAATTCGTTGTGTAAAGCTTGGTCCGTGCTTTACACATCATAATTTATCTACTCCGTCACTCCCTTCAGGAATTATCGTGCGCACAATTTTTCCGAACATTTTTGAACTTTTGTGGGGGAGGTACCTGTTAGGAGTGGACCGCTATGGCCGCTTTAACTAAATTTGGAAAAAATACTACGAAGGCCAAATTTGTACAGATTCGGCAGATCCGTTCGAGAGTTATTTTGCGCTCCAACCACTGCCCACGTTATCGTAGTTTTTTTTTGCACTTTTGAGGCTATTTTCTCAGGCAGTATGGACTTGACCCTGATAAAACTTGTACCGTCGTATGCGGGGCAGTGAATACAAGTTGTTGCAACAAAAATCAAAGCGATTCTTAAACTGAACTTTTCCGAAATTTTGTGTGGGCGGTACCCGAAGGAGTTTGTCGATTGAATCCATATTTGAACCTTATCTAAGTGTGGTAGAAATATTACGATGAGCAAAGTATGGACCAAATCGGTTACTCCCTTTAAAAGTTATCATGTCCACAAATTTTCCGAACATTTTCGAACTTTTGTGGGGGAGGTACCCGAAGGAGTGGACCGATATGGCCCATCTTCGAACTTAAACTATGTTTGGCAAAAATGTTACGAATACCAAATTTTGAACCCGATCGGTATCTTCGTTCGAGAGTTATCGTGCGCACCAGCCAGCCAGACAGACAGACGGACGGACATTGCTTAATCGACTCCAAATTGTCTGAAACAAATTTCGTCCAAACATACTTACTAAGCTGGCCCATTACAGAACATTTGTTCCATAGACCGAACTAAGAAAAAATCTCCATTCCTCTCTGTTTTTCGCTTCGCTTTTTGGAATACCGCGCCTTTTCATTTCTTCATCCACTTGTATGCTTCATCGAAGCTTAGGCCTGCCGATTCTGCGTGCACTGCCATGTGGCATGTATTCATACGCCTTTTTAGCGGGTTCATAATCGCTCATTCTTATGATATGGCCTAGCCAACGCAATCGTTGCATCTCGATACGTTTAACTATATTCATGTCTTTGTATAGCTGATATAGCTCGTGGTTCATACGACGTCGATATTCACCCTCAACGCAAATCGGCCCGTAGATCTTTCGCAAGTACCCATGCTTGCGCAAGTACCCATGCTTTGGAGCCATACATTAGCACGGGTAGTATCAGCGTTTTGTATAGTGTTATTTTTGTTTGACGAGATGTGGCTTTGTTTTTAAAGTGCTTACCTAAACCATAGTAGCATCTGTTGGCCAATACAATTCGTTTTCTTATTTCACAACTGATGTTGATTGTTGTGTTTATGGCAGTGCCGAGGTAGACGAAGTCTCGGACCACAGTTGGTCCGAGCTCTATGGACGCTTTGCGCGTCGACACCTTCAATTTGGTCTTTTCGCCGTTTACCGCCAGACCCACTTTCGCAGATTCTGCTTCGACCTTCCTAAGGTATCAGTTACTTCCTTTACTGATCATCCCATGACGTCTATGTCATCAGCAAAAGCAAGTATTGCATCTCGTATTGCATTTTCCAGCAAAATGTTGAATAGGTCACACGAAAGGCTGTCTCCTTGTCTGAAACCTCTTTTGGTACTAAACTGTTCGGAGAGGTTATTTCCAATTTTAACTGATGACCTAGTGTCAGTTAAAGTCATCTTACAAAGCCGGATGAGCTTTTCGGGGATACCAAATTCAGACATTGCATGGAATACGTTTGATCGGAGGGGACTGTCGAAAGCTGCTTTATAATCGACAAAAAGGTGATATGTGTCCATCTGCATCTCTTGGGTCTTCTCAAGAATTTGGCGCAGGGTAAATATCTGGTCAATGGTGGACTTGCCAGGTCTAAAGCCACATTGGTATGGTCCAATTATTTCGTTGACCATTGGCTTTAGTCGTTCACACAATATCCCTGACACTATCTTATAGGCAATAGGGAGAAGACTTATGCCCCTATAGTTGGAGAATACGGTCTTATCTCCTTTCTTGTGGACGGGACACAGGATGCTCAGGTTCCAATCGTCGGGTACGCGTTCTTCCTGCCAGATGGTGCTGACTAGCTGATGCATACACCTTATCAGCGCGTCGCCTCCGGGTTTAAACAGCTCGGCTGGTAAGCCATCGGCTCCTGCTGCTTTATTATTCTTCAGCCGGTTTGTTGCTGTCTTTAAGTCATCTTAGCCGGGTGGTATACATTCAATACCATCTTCTGGGATTGGATCTGTGGTATCATCGTCTTCGCTACTATTGGATACCAGCAGATTGGAAAAATGCTCCTTCCATATCCTGAGCACGCTATCTGTATCTGTTACCAGATTCCTTTCCTGGTCTCTACAGGAGGATGTGCCTGTACCAAAGCCATCTGTTTGATGTTTCACTCTTTGGTAGAATTTTCGGACTTCATTCTGACTCCTGTACATCTCGATTTTTTCACACTCCCATTTCTCTCTTTTTCTTGCGGAAAAGACGTTTGTCTTCTCTCTTTTCTCCCGATAACTCTCTCGTGCGCTACGCGTTGCTACTGATTGTAAAGTAGCTCTATATGCCGCATTTTTCTCTTCGGTAGCAGCACTACACTCCTGGTCATACCATGAATTCTTCTGTGGAGGTCTCTGGAAACCAAGTATGGATTTTGCTGGTGTTTGCATGGAGTGGGCAATATTTTGCCATTGTGTTGTTATGTTATCGGGACAAGGAGTGCTCGCATTAAGCAGTTGGGCTAGTTGAGTGGAATATGCTGTGGCTATCTGTTGTGTTTGCAGCCTATCGATGTCCAACTTCCGCGTTGTCTCTGTTCGTGCTTTATTTGCAACGTTTAGACGGGTACGTACCTTTGCTGCAACAATGTAGTGGTCCGAATCAATGTTTGCGCCTCGGAACGATCGTACATCCAACACGCTGGATGAATGTCTTCCATCTATCACAACATGATCAATTTGATTACTTGTTCTTTGATCTGGAGACAGCCAGGTGCCCTTATGAATATCGAGATGATTAAATCTGGTACTGCTAACTACCATGGTTTTTGCAGCTGCAAAGTCTATCAGCCTCATACCATTGTCAGATGTTTCACTATGGAGGCTGAATTTCCCGACTGTTGGGCCAAAGATATTCTCCTTTCCAATTTTGGCATTAAACTCGCCTAGAATGTTTTTAATGTCATGGGCAGGGCAAAGGTCATATGTTTCTTCTAAGCGCTCGTAAAATATATCTTTGACCTGTTCGTCCTTTTCTTCAGTGGAAGCATGAGCGCAAATACTCGTAAAGCTGATGTTGAAGAATTTAGCAGCAAGTCTTGGAATTGCAGCAAGTCTTTTTGTTTAGTCTTCGACTAACTACGAATCCGCAACCAAACTCATGCTTTACGTCATGGCAGCTATAATACAGGGCGTCACTTTTAGGTGTTGTTGTGACGCCTTTCCCAAACCATCGTATTTCCTGTATGGTAGTAATATCGGCCTTGTACTTTTCAAGTACGTCTGCCAATGCGAAGACTGCACCTTCTCTATAAAGAGTGCGATTATTCCACGTGCAGATTCGCAGATCATGGTCCTTAAAACGTTTGCGGGGGTCGTCAACTTTTGAGGTATTTGTTTTTCTTTTGTTTTTCTCGACGCCCAAACCCAAGTTTTTAACGTTCTTAGGGGTGAACGCGCGGCACATGTTAGCTCACTACCATTAACGGGTGTTAAAGGCAGTTCCCCAGGTGACACCACGTGGAGGTCAGTGTCCACTTGAGATGAAAGAGGGACCAAGATAAATCCTGGGCTTTGCCATGTTAAAACCGGTCAGGACCGTTCCTTGGTATCCATCCCCTACGTCACCCGACAAATTTAATTATACCCACCATAATTGCGGCCTGGATTTTAATTAAAATGTTTAATGGACGGATGGACGCACATCTCAAAATCGCTTTATCTCGTCGACATATGAATTTTGATATACCACATGTGGGGTCTACGACGAATATTTCGCGGTGTTACATGAATTTTCGGAAGAACAAATTTATAATACCCTAACCACATAGTGGTGTAGGGTATAATTAACATTAAAATGATCTTAGCCCTAACATACAAAATTTCAAATGAATAATTTCCTTATTTCCTACTGTGAGGATGTAATAATGACAAAAACCTATGTAAAAAGTTTCAGGAATTGCCACTAAAGTTGTCACAGGGTGATTCATTCATTAGCGGAGACACCAACTTTCAACTGCCAAATCCCAAGCCATATTCAACCCTTTAATTTCAGTTAGAGGCGCTTGTGTTGTCAGATCGATATTCTACTACAGATTTGTGTCTAGGCTAAGGTCAATTAATAAGTCTGCCCGACAACACAAACACCTCCAGGTATTCTATATGTGCCCCTTTGAAGGAGCTTCTTCGTAGATAAAAATCCCTTCCAAACTGCCTTCTCTAGATAGAATACCGTTTTGAAGGGACATTCTATATGCATAAAGAAGCCCGGATGCTGTCCGAACAGGCAGACAATCTGAAAATGATCCAGAACTAGTTATATATCCAAAAGCAATTTGGAAGGTTGTCAGGACATTAACCCTTTTTTGGATTATTATGTATATATGTGGCTGGTTTATTTTCTTCTTTGATCTCTAATTGCTTCACTTTTTTTCCTTTGATCCTATATAAACCCCTTACTAACAAATTCCTTAGCTATTCATATGTTATTCCATTTTAATTTTCAATCCAGCATCAATATATTGAAATCGTTACTGATGTTTTCTTATTTTTTCCTGTTCGAAATATAATTTTTTACGCTTCACAAATGTCACCATAAATATCAGCACTTTACAACACCTCAACCTTTTGAAACATACGAACCATAAAAAAGCTTAATATGAACGAACCCTTTTCCCCCTACAAAACAAACAAAGTATCCCACCTCGGCAACTTCTAAGTCATAAAAAGAAAAGGGCCAATAAAATTAGAATTCTTATATTGACATTCTTTTGCAACGGCTTTGGTCTCTGACTGTGCAGAAAAACAAATTTTTATTACAGCCAACAATTCAATCAACGAAAAATGCAAATTCCCTTCGTCGTTTTTTTCGGTATTAAAAAATTTGCTCTAACTATTATGGCCGGGCGGGTTTTTTTGTTTTTCGTTTCTTTTTAGTGTTGTTAACTTGGCTTGTTTATGATACACAGGTAACACATATTGTAAAGAGGAGTGGGGCATTGGGGTTGGCAGGAGTGTGTGTGTGTAATATGGATGATATTCAACACTTCTTCTGTGTTTGACTGCTTTTTGGCAATATCAAAGTACTCCAGCATATGTTACATGTCGAGGTTCAAACTAGTAAAAGCCAGAACATATCCTATCCCCCCATTCTAGTCCCCAGCCATCCTGGCAGCCAACAGCATAACAGCCGGCGTCGTCACCGCAAAAATAAGAAAAATAAGACCTAAAAAAGGCAAATAAAACCACACATGTCAATTTAGTATGAAATTTATGGCTGATATGGGGAATGGCGGTTGGTTGGTTGTTCACCTCTTACGCTGGCTTTCGTCTCAAAAGGCAGGCGGCAGGCACACGTGTGCCATGTGAGCGTAAATATAGCGGCGCTATACCTTCTTTAAAACAGAACGAAATCCCACCTAAAAATATGATACTTTTATATGTTTCCCGAATGTGCCAATATCACGGTTCTTTTTTTCAACAACTACTACTATTTGTTTTGTTTCATACTATTTGCCAATTTCTTGTTGTTTTTGTTGCTTTTTTATGTGGAGAATTTGTTAACCACCATCTCCACCACAACCGCTGTGTGGAATTGCCAAAAAAACTACAGAAACTGATGAAATTTCGTTGCGGGTGAATTCAATATAGGCTGCGGTCGTATTGCACAAAGATGTAAACCTTTAAGACAGCAAAAGGCAATGCCACAAATACCAAAGGTAATTGGAACATGACCCAGCAAACATTTTTATTGAAAGACTACCTTGAAAAAGCATTTAAAAAATTAACGCTTGTGGTTTAGATGGTCCTTGAAAAATATTGTTTAAAAAATCCAAGCTTGTGGTTTAGATGGTCCTTGAAAAATATTGTTTAAAAAATCCACGCTTGTGGTTTAGATGGTCGTTGAAAAATATTGTTTAAAAAATCCACGCTTGTGGTTTAGATGGTCGTTGAAAAATATTGTTTAAAAAATCCACGCTTGTGGTTTAGATGGTCGTTGAAAAATATTGTTTAAAAAATCCACGCTTGTGGTTTAGATGGTCCTTGAAAAATATTTTTTAAAAAATCCACGCTTGTGGTTTAGATGGTCCTTGAAAAATATTGTTTGAAAAATCCACGCTTGTGGTTTAGATGGTCCTTGAAAAATATTGTTTAAAAAATCCAAGCTTGTGGTTTAGATGGTCCTTGAAAAATATTGTTTAAAAAATCCACGCTTGTGGTTTAGATGGTCGTTGAAAAATATTGTTTAAAAAATCCACGCTTGTGGTTTAGATGGTCCTTGAAAAATATTGTTTGAAAAATCCACGCTTGTGGTTTAGATGGTCGTTGAAAAATATTGTTTAAAAAATCCACGCTTGTGGTTTAGATGGTCCTTGAAAAATATTTTTTAAAAAATCCACGCTTGTGGTTTAGATGGTCCTTGAAAAATATTGTTTAAAAAATCCACGCTTGTGGTTTAGATGGTCCTTGAAAAATATTGTTTAAAAAATCCACGCTTGTGGTTTAGATGGTCCTTGAAAAATATTGTTTAAAAAATCCACGCTTGTGGTTTAGATGGTCCTTGAAAAATAATGTTTAAAAAATCCATGCTTGTGGTTTAGATGGTCCTTGAAAAATAATGTTTAAAAAATCCACGCTTGTGGTTTAGATGGTCCTTGAAAAATATTGTTTAAAAAATCCACGCTTGTGTTTAGATGGTCCTTGAAAAATAATGTTTAAAAAATCCACGCTTGTGGTTTAGATGGTCCTTGAAAAATATTGTTTAAAAAATCCACGCTTGTGGTTTAGATGGTCCTTGAAAAATATTGTTTGAAAAATCCACGCTTGTGGTTTAGATTTTCCTTGAAAAATATTGTTTAAAAAATCCTCGCTTGTGGTTTAGATGGTCCTTGAAAAATATTGTTTAAGAAGTCAATTCTTAAGGTTCTAGGGGTCCCTGATAATTATGTTATTGTTGTTTAAAATGTTTGTTGGGTTTCTTTACCCTTTCCCGCCAGCACACACCCTTTCCCACATGGTACCCTTAAGGTAAAACAAAAAATATTTGTTTGTTATTTTCTTTACTCTTGTACATGGACACAGTTTCATTTGTTATTAATTGAAAATATATATCGGTTAGAGGTATAAAGAAATAATTGATACAAATGAAACTGAGAGCAGGAGAAGCTAAAAAACAAACAATGTAATCCCAAAAGGAATGTATCTATGATGTGGAAATTTAATATAACCAAATTAAAAGAAACGGAAATAGCCACAAGCTTTATTTCCCGAAAATAGGATGCCGTATGGGATGTAGTGGCAGTAATTGATTTAACAATATTCCCTCTTTAAGCCTCTGAGAAATAATAATTTCAGGGGGTAGGTATCCCCTCCAACCAACATAACTTTAATATTTATAACTTTCTTAAAAATTCATAGCTTCATAAAAAGTGTCTTCTCGTTAACAGGTAAATAAACATCCGTAAAGGGTTGATTTTTACCCAGCTCCCCACAATATATTCCCCACAACTCTTTCCTCCACATTTGGTGACAAATGTTTTAGTTTCAAATATTTATGACATATTTATTCAACAAATTACGACTTGGCAATAACTGGGTACATTAACAAATCGCAGCAACAACAACAGCAAAACGTATTATAATTAGTTATAAAAACAACAACAATGTCTTAAATGATGACTTTATAAAATGAAATTTGAACATAACTTTTTCAACAAAGTTTCAATTCCAGCCACCACCATCTTACCCGTCGTCACAACCCTCTAAGAGAACAACATTTTTGAGCTGTTACAATTGGTGAAAAAATTTAATTAAAAGAAACACGGCAACAGCAAAAAAACTGCACCATAACAAAGCGCAACAAAAGCAAACGTAAAACTTCTTAAGAAAATAAGTAAATATTGGTTTGACACAAAGCGTAACAGGAAACCGGATGTGAAAACAATGTCGCATAATGGTGAGGTCGACTTCAATGTACTGAAGTATTGAAGTGGATTAGATGGGGGATGTGGTGACAGTGGGAAAAAGCGAAGCCGAAAAGTTAATGGTACAAAAAAATGTTTCCCTCTAATAAATAATATTTTTAAACAGAATATTTAAGAAGAATATTTTTAAGCAAAATTCCAGCCTCAAGGCTGGATTTTTAAAAAATATTTTTTTACCTACCATCTAAGCCACACGCGTGGATTTTTTAAACAATATTTTTTCAAAGACCCTCAGATCCGCATGTGTGAATTTTTAAAAAAAAATATTTTTTTAAGGACCAGCCACTACGCTTGTACGTAGAATATTTTTTACAAACCTTGGATTTTTTAAGAATATTTTTTATAGACCAGTCACCTGAGCCACAAGCGTGGATTTTTTTAAAGAATATTTTATTAAATACCAGCTACCTGAGCCATAAGTGTGGATTTTTAAAAGCCAGCCACTTGAGCCGAAATGGTTGATTTTTTTTAACGAATATTTCTTAAAGACCGGCCACTTGAGCCACAAGCTTGTATTTTTAAAACAATATTTGTTAAAGACCCTCAGAGCCACAAACGTAGATTTTTAAAGCAATATTTTTAAAGACCTTTCGAGCCACCACTTAGATTTTTAAAGCAATATTTTTCCACAAAACATCTGAATCATTCTAAAAAAATATTTTTCAAATATTTTTATAGAATTTTTAAAAATATTTGGAAGCTTTAATTATAACCTATACCACAATGTGGAAAAGGGTATTATAAGTTTGTTTTGGTAAAAATTCATGTAACACCGCGAAATATTCGTCGGAGACCCCCAATGTGGTATACCAATCTTCATATCTCGACGAGATAAAGCGATTTTGAGATGCGTGTCTGTCCGTCCGTCTGTCCATTATAAATTGTAAACACGCTCCAGGCCGCAATTATGGACTGATCGTCACGAAATTTTGTATGGAGGTCGGGTTCAGATCCGAATAGATTCCTATTCTTATTGGTGATGATCGTGAAATATTTAGCGGGTGAAATGGACCAAAAACATAATATTTATCAAATTTTCTAGCGGCTCTGTAGGTCTCAATAATAGTCCAATCCACGCGTAATTTTAAATAAGGTAAGAGTATATCACAAAGGAGAAGCTTACGATTTGAGATGGCGATCGGATAATATTTAGAGGGTTAAATGGATCAAAACTTTTGTGTGAAAATTTTTAATATACAGCTTATATCGTAATTCCTGGAAGTGACATTCCGGACAAGTGAGATATACTTGAAAGTAGAACGCTTGACCTTTCAATTGATGCCAATTATGTTGGTGTGCATGATCATATAACAGAGTTACAGCCTAATATATTCCGTTATTTGTTTGTAGTGTAATAATAAACTCGCTAGAAGTCGCAATTATACATCAAAAGTCACGAAATTTTGCACCGGGTAAGAGTATAGGTCGAAAAAGATGCCTACAATTTTGAATGATGATCTGATATTCTTTAGCGGGTGAAATGGACCCTTACTTTTGTATGAAAAATATAAACATTTAATTTTGGTCGATATTTTAATTCCTTGAGGACATATATATTTCGCAAAGTAGCCTACATATGGAAAAAAATACTGACCTTTCCTCTGATGTAAATTGTAATAAAGTGTTTGCTAGTTAACGGGCCTACTGCCTAACATATAATGGGTTCTGTGTAGAGAACCACATTTTTATCCCATGCTACATATTGGCTCTCCAAAAGTTCGTCCTAGACCCCTTATTTGGTATGCCGAAATTCATATCTCGATGAGATAAAACGATTTAGTGATGTGTGTCCGTCCATTAAAAATTGTAAACAAGCTTAAGGCCGCAATTATGGACCGATTGGAACGAATTTTTTAACGAGGTTGGGTTCGGGCCAGAATAGAAATGATTACTTTTTGGTGATGATCGTGAAATGTTCAGGGGATGAAATGGACCAAAAACTAAATTTTAACCAATTTTGTAGCGGCTCTGTAGGTCAAAATAATAACCCGCAAAATTTTAAACAAAGTTTGAGTTTATGATGAAGAAGAAGCGTACAAACCAACGTGAAGATCAGATAATACTTAGTGGGTTAAATGTACTGAAACTTTTGTGTGAAATTGGTAAAAATTTCAATAACGTAGCGGTTAAACAACGGAAGTAGTAGTACTACATAAGTGGGTTTCATTACATTTTACGTGAACTAAATTTTCCTTTCCTGTTACAAAAATGTCTTTGTCATGCTAGATAACTTTTTGGTTTTGGTCATAAGTATTTTACGTTACATCTCTGATATTTGATAATTAAATTTTCACAATCATTGTCCAGGGATAGTGGTATAGGGTATCCCATGGTCGGCTCCGTCCGACTATAGACTTTTCTTACTTGTTTTTCTTAAAGACGTTTCAAAAAATATTTTTTTGTCGTTGATATTAAAGTTTTTTAAAAAAAAAAAAAAACGACAAATCCAAGCCTTGTATTTTTTAAAGAATTTTGAAAAATAAAATATTTTCCAAACCATAGATTTTTTAAATATTTTTTTGTCTTTAAATTTTTTTCACATAATTTTTGAAATAATTTAAAAAAGTATTTTTCAAGCAGTCGATTTTTGAAAGAATTTTAAAAAATTTAAGTGATGGAATTTTTTAAAAAGTTTGAGAAGATTGATTGGTTTTGATTTTTTAAACGAATTAAAAAAAAAATATTTTTTAAACCATACATTGATTAAAGATTTTTTTTCTTGAATTTTTGAAGAATTTTCAAAAAATATTTGTTTAAGCAGTGATGTTTTAAAGAGTTTGTTTTTAAGTAATATTTTTTTAAGCCGTGGATTTAAAAGAAATTGTAAACTAATATTGTTGTTGTTATTTATTGTTGACCTGTTGTATGGTAATTTTTATTTGATGTATATTTCGGCTAAAGGTCAGTGAAAAGACGTTGTTTGTGTTTAGTTTTAAATTTTTATTTTTGTTCCAATATTTCGGTTGACTTCGTCAACCATCTTCAGGGATAAACTACAAAAAGAACAATCATTTACAATTTGATAATAACAATTATAACACAAAAATTACATTTAAAGAGAAAAGCCTCTGCTTTCTTACGCCGTTTGAGCTAAACTAAGTTTTTCTTTCTTGTTGTCTTGAGTGCTTGTTGACTAAGTTCCTGTATATGTGTGCACAGTGGTCAGTATCAGTTTTATAGTTCATTCTAATGTTTGTAGGGGTATTTATTATGTGCAACATTTCTAAAGTATATCGTCTTTTGTAATTGCTTTCTTGCGTTAATATATCCACATCTTTGAAATTTGGCGTATGTCCAGTTAATGTGCAATGTGCTGCTAAGGCCGTCTTTTGTTCTAAGGGTTTGTCCGTATTTTGATCCGACTTATGTATGAAAAATGAATGAAAATTAAAAACCAGACTTTCCGGACATAAGTCGGATCAAAATACGGACAAACCCTTAGAACAAAAGACGGCCTTAGCAGCACATTGCACATTAACTGGACATACGCCAAATTTCAAAGATGTGGATATATTAACGCAAGAAAGCAATTACAAAAGACGATATACTTTAGAAATGTTGCACATAATAAATACCCCTACAAACATTAGAATGAACTATAAAACTGATACTGACCACTGTGCACACATATACAGGAACTTAGTCAACAAGCACTCAAGACAACAAGAAAGAAAAACTTAGTTTAGCTCAAACGGCGTAAGAAAGCAGAGGCTTTTCTCTTTAAATGTAATTTTTGTGTTATAATTGTTATTATCAAATTGTAAATGATTGTTCTTTTTGTAGTTTATCCCTGAAGATGGTTGACGAAGTCAACCGAAATATTGGAACAAAAATAAAAATTTAAAACTAAACACAAACAACGTCTTTTCAGTAAACTAATATTTTTAAGCCAAATATTTTTTAAAAGAATTGTAATAAACATTTATATACGTCGTGGATTTATTTATTAAAAATTTTTAATAAACAATTTTTCAAGCTGTTAATTCGTTAAAGAATCTTTAAAAAAATATTTTTTTAAATCCTGGGATTTGTTTACAAATATTTTTGTTCATGCTGTGGATTTTTTAACGGATAGTTAAGAAATATTTTTTCAAGCCGTCGTATTATGAAAATATTTCCTCAAGCATTCGCATTATGAAAATATTTCTTCAAGCCATGAGTTTTGTAGATTTATTAAAAATATTTTTTCAAGCCGTGGATTTTTTAAGAATTTAAAAATAGCAAAACTGCAATGTTTTAAGAATTTTCAAAAACAAAAAAGGTTATGCCTTCGATTTTTTTGATAATATTTTTTTAAACCTTAATTTTTTTCAAGGCGCAGTTTTTAAAGAAATTTTAAAAATATTGTTCAATATATACAAAATACTTCTTCAATAAGTGGATTTTTATACCCTCCACCATAGTATGGAGGGTATACTAAGTTTGTCATTCTATTTGTAACACATCGAACTAATCATTTGCGACCCTATAAAGTATATATATTCTTGATCAGGATAAAATTCTAAGACGATCTAGCCATGTCCGTCTGTCCGTCTGTTGTAATCACTCTAGCGTCCGCAATAATTGAGATAGAGTGCTGAAATTTTGCACCCGAGGGTCTTTTTTCCATAGGCAGGTCAAGTTCGAAGATGGGCTATATCGGTCCACTTTTTGGTATAGCCCCCATATAACGGTACCTCCGGATTTGAGGTATTTTGACGTTCTTCGCCACATTTGCAGACCGAATTAGCTATAATTTGGGATTTAGGGTTCCTAGTGATCAACAAACTTATATCCCAAAGGATATGGGCATAGGTCCATGTTTTGGTATAGTCCCCATATAACGGTACCTCCCGATTTTCGGTATTTTGAGAATTTTAGCTACAATTTTAAACCGAACTAGCTGTAATTTGCCATTTGAGGTTCTCAGTGGTCATGAAATATCTCCACCAAGCATCGTCAACATAGGTCCATGTTTTGGTATAGCCCCCATATAACGGTACCTCCCGATTTTCGGTATTTTGAGAATTTTAACCACAATTTGTAACCGAAATATCTGCAATTTGACATTTGAGGTTCTCAGTGGTCATGAAATATCTCCACCAAACATCGTCAACATAGGTTCATGTTTTGGTATAGCCCCCATATAACGGTACCTCCCGATTTTCGGTATTTTGAGAATTTTAGCCACAATTTTTAACCGAACTATCTGCAATTTGACATTTGAGGTTCTCAGTGGTCATGAAATATCTCCGCGAAACATCGTCAACATAGGTCCATGTTTTGGTATAGCCCCCATATAACGGTACCTCCCGATTTTCGGTATTTTGAAAATTTTAGCTACAATTTTTAACCGAACTAGCTGTAATTTGCCATTTCAGGTTCTCAGTGGTCATGAAACATCTCCACCAAGCATCGTCAACATAGGTCCATGTTTTGGTATAGCCCCCATATAACGGTACCTCCCGATTTTCGGTATTTTGAGAATTTTAACCACAATTTGTAACCGAAATATCTGCAATTTGACATTTGAGGTTCTGAGTGGTCAATTTTCGGTATTTTGAGAATTTTAGCTACAGTTTTTAACCGAAATAGCTGTAATTTGACATTTGAAGTTCTCAGTGGTCATAAAACATCTGCAACGAAACATCGTCTACATAGGTCCATGTTTTGGTATAGCCCCCATATAACGGTATCTCCCCATTTACGGTATTTTGAGAATTTTAGCTGCAATTTTTAACCGAACTAGCTGTAATGATCGGTATTTTGAGAAATTTAGGTACAATTTTGTCTATTCAAAAATAATCGTCAATATAGGTCCATGTTTTGGTATATCCCCCATATAACTGTACCTCCCGATTTTCGGGAATTTTCAGTGGTCACGAAATTTCTTCACTAAAATTCGTCAAAATGGTCAATTTTTGAGGGTCTACATTGTTTTGATGAAACTACCCTCAATTTGACTCTTGAAGTTCCCTGCAGCTATAAAACTTTTCCGCCAAAAAATTTAAAGATAGGTTGACTCTTTGATATAGCCCCGTAGGTGGTACCTTTCCCCTAGCTGAACACTTTTTTTTAGATTAGATCAGATAACACTGTGCAACAAAATGGAGGTGAAAGTCTGGGGCACGGAAAATTCCTCTTGGGGAAGAAAGGCCTTGGTGAGTATATTATGAACCCCGAAGGACAGATCCGCCGTGAGTCGAACTTCCGCGTTATGGCGTGATGAAATTTTTGTTAGAGACCCTGTGGGCCATCAGGAATTAGCGTTGTATCTTTGTTCACTGTTGCTTAAGTGCTCTACAAAAACAACAAACAAAGATATAATGCTAATTCATGAAGGCTTACAGGGTCTCTTGCAAAAACTTCATCACGCCATAACGCGGAAGTTCGACTCACGGCGCATCTGTCCTTCGGGGTTTTTAATATACACACACCAAGGGCTTTCATCTCCAAAAGGAATTATCTCTGCCCCAACATTTGTGTTCACAGTGGAATTTAAGCAATAGTGGGAGGCAGTAGGAGTCTATCCATTGTCGAAAAGTTGTTCCACCTAAAATTGTGAAAGGACCCTAATTATTCCATTTTAATTAAGACTATTTTATGGTGGAGGGTATAAAAATTTCGGCCCGGCCGAACTTAACGACTTTTTACTTGTTAGTATACATTTTTTCAAGCTATGGATTTTTCAAAGAATTTGAAAATATATTTTTTCATGCCGTGGATTTTTTAATAATTTAAAAATATATATAAGCTTTCAGACCTCTGATAATTTGAGCAAATAAAACGAAGATTTTATTGCTTTTATTCCCGACGTTTCGTTGCTTTTTTGGCAACTTCCTCTGGGGAATTCGTCTATTTAAATAATTACATTATACATTATATTATAAATATTATATTATAAATAGACGAATACCCCAGAGGAAGTTGCCAAAAAAGCAACGAAACGTCGGGAATAAAAGCAATAAAATCTTTGTTTTCTTTGCTCAAATAATCGGAGGTCTGAAAACAACAAGAAAAATATATTTATATTTTTTAAGCCTTGGAGTTTTTTAGAAATTTAAAAATATTTCCTTTATAAGCGGGGGATTATTATAGGAATTTAAAAATATACAATTTTTCGTATATATTTTTTAGCTGTGATTTTTAAAGAATTAAACAAATATTTCTTTTATAAGCCGTGGATTTTTTAAGGAATTTAAAATAATTTAATTTTTCAAAGCGTAAATTTTTTGCAGAAAAAAAAAATATTTATTTTTTAAAGCTGTGGATTTGTTAAAGTATTTTTAAGTACATAATTTTTAGTATAAATTGTTTCAAGCTATGGATTTTCAAAGATTTTAAAAATATATATTTGTCAAGCCGTGGATTTTTTAATAATTTAGAAATATATATTTGTCAAGCCGTGGATTTTTTAATAATTTGAAAATATATATTTTTATGCCGTAAATTTTTTTAATAATTTAAAATTATTTCCTTTATAAGCAGTGGATTTTTTAAGGAAATGTAAAATATATAATTTTTATTATATATTTTTAGTAAAATATATTTTATATATTTTATTTTTTTATATTTTTTAATAATTTAAAAATATATATTTTTTAAGCCGTGGATTTTTTTAACGAATTGTAAAATATTTTTAGTATATATTTTTAAGCTGTGATTTTTAAAGAATTAAAAATATTTTTCCATGCCGCGAATATTTTAAAGTAGTTTCAATAAACATTTTTTAATCGGCGTTTTTTAGATTGTAAAAAAAATATTTTTCATGCAGTGGATTTGTTGAAGATTTTAAATAATTTTAAAAAAAAAAAATATCTTTCAAGCTGTGGATTTGTAAAAGAATTTGAAAAATATTTTTAAGTCGTGCATTTTTTACAGAATTTTGAAAAAAAAAGATTTTTTATTAGTTTTGATTGATATTTTTTTCTAGCAGTGGATTTTGCATAAATTTTGAAAAAAAATTATTATTTTTCATTAATATTTTTCCAAGCCGTGGACTTTGCATAAATTTTGAAAAACAAAAATATTTTCTCAAACCGTGGATTTTTTATTAATTTTGAATACAAATATATTTTTTCAAGCCGTGTTTTTTTTTTAATAATTTAAAAAAACATTTTTCAAGCCGTGGATTTTGTAAAAATTTTTATAAAAAATTTTTAAGCCATGGATTTTTCATACATTTTGAATAAGATGTTTGTTAAAGGCATGGATTTTTTTTATTTATTTTGAAAAATATGTTTTTTCATATGTTTAAGAATATTGATTTTTTTGAAAAATATTTCTTTAAGAAAATTATTTTAGGAATATTTCTTTAAGCTTTAAACAAATTTAAATTCGTGGGTTAAAAAATCGAAAGAATATTTTTCAAGCCGTGGATTAATAACAAAAAAATATTTTTTATTAAAAAAGAAAAAAAAATTTTTTTTGTTTTTAAAGAATTGTAATTTTTCCTCCCACTGTTCCTTTCGAATTTCCTTTCCTTTTGCCACCATAAAAATTGTTGGTACCTTCTCCCCCATTCCCCCCTCTAACCCAAATGTATTTAACAAATTAGCCACTGATTTCATAAGCAAAACAGCCGCTACATATAAACTGGAAAATATGAAATTCATCTGAAAGGGGGGTTGTAAAATAAGGGTGCCACAAATAATATTGCTTGGGAGGATGAATGCATGCAGCACTTCATCATTAGCCAACTAAACCACTTCTTAACACAACAAACAGACTTCACCAATCAAACAGTGTGACCTGATATATTCTCTGCAAAGAAAAAAAAGAAATAACTTCAGGATGGCGTAGTCAAAAAGCCACCCCAATTAACCGGATTACTCATAAATCCAATTTATTTAAATCATTAAAGAATTTCATAAATTCATTTTCTTGATGTTGTTGTTGTTCCTCTGGGTAAGCAAACTTTTCTGGATTTTTATTAAAAGACGAATATTAGTGACATGTTGTTTTGACTGCTATTTAATATGCCGGGATGTGTGCGAAAGGTGTCAGGATAACACAAGATGTTGATAATTACTGAATTAAATTTTCAAAAAAAAAAAAAAAAAAAAGAAAACACAAGGCAAAAGCCATAGTATGTCACACATCTGTCAACTTACCTTTTGCAAAAGTGTTTATATGAATATGGTGAAATTACAGATTCCCTGAAAACGCCAAGAACTGAAATTTCAATCTGATAATGTACTTCCACAAAAAAACTGGCATCCAACACCTGAAAAAATTCTTTGTTACTAACCTACCGACCCTGATAATATTTTTTGCAATTGGAAAAAAATACTGCTAATTGTTGTAGAGAAAGATCGCCCTTGAGGGAAACCTTGAAAACAACTTCGTCTATTATCACCCCTACAAGGTAAAAAAATTACGTATTTTTGGATCAATGACCCAGAAAATTATGTTTTCCATCATTTGAAACCGATAGATTACTTCAAACCCATTACACTTCGGGCATATTTTCACGATGTCACTAAGTTATCACTAAGGAAAACCAAACATCACTAGACACGGGTTGTGCATTAGAGAAAATTGGTAACCATTTAAAAGAATTGAAATATCATCGATTTTAAAACGAAAAATTGAAGCTGGTAGTTATGTTGAAAGCAAACACAAGAGAGATACCAGACTCTGATAAGGGTGGCTACCACAAGATATCGACAAATAGAAGATACTTATTTTTGGCAAGATAGATGTGAAAACAATTTTTATATCAAAAAATATAAAAACACAAATTTTCAAGTGGAAATATATCAGTAAGGCAGTAGAATTCAAAATGGGAACAATATCAGGTTTGAATCCTTTAACAATGTGTAATATTGCAGACCTTTTTCTACTAAATTTTATAAAATTTTTCTTTTCTCCCCCCCTCTTAGCAATTGTCTGCCTTTGTTTGGCTTTAAATTTAGCCACTGCCGCTAAATTGGATCAACAATTGTACTCGCGCTATTTGTGTCGTTCAAGGCCAAATGGTTATCGCACCATCGTTCCTGGCAGCTGTTCGGAATATTATGAGTGTGCCAATGGTGAAGCTTTAGTTAGGACATGTCCACGATTCTTTGATTCCAAGAAATTGGAATGTACAGACATGGCCACTGGTTGCCAGGCGATTCAGTCAACAATGCGTAACTGTGAGGGGCCCTGTTGTGGCATTGTCAATGGCTATACATTGGACCGCGTTAAATCTGAAGTCTATTATAGATGCTATAACAATGATATTTATAAGCAATTATCCTGTCCCGAGGGCAAGGTATTCAATTTGTTGAAAAAAGCATGCTCGGACCCGGTACGCAATAAATATTTTGTTGCTAAAAATGTTGGCAAAAAGCAAAAATCGAAACAGAATTCCAAACAAAAGGTAAAACCGGTTGTTGTTGCTGCTGCCGCACCAGCACCATGTAGCAAGGAAACAACAACAGCGCCACCACCACCATCCTCTTCAAAACCATGCCAAACACCTGAAGTTACGACTCCAGCAACTACAACAACATGCAAGCCAATAACTCCAGAAGTCACAACACCGAAACCAACGAACTCCTGAAACAACAACAACATGCAAGACAACAACTCCAAAAGTCACTACACCAACAACTCCTGAAACAACAACAACATGCAAGACAACAACTCCAGTAGTCACCACACCAACAACTCCTGAAACTACAACAACATGCAAGACAACAACTCCAGTAGTCACCACACCAACAACTCCTGAAACTACAACAACATGCAAGCCAACAACTCCAGTAGTCACCACACCAACAACTCCTGAAACTACAACAACATGCAAGCCAACAACTCCAGTAGTCACCACACCAACAACTCCTGAAACTACAACAACATGCAAGACAACAACTCCAGTAGTCACCACACCAACAACTCCTGAAACTACAACAACATGCAAGCCAACAACTCCAGTAGTCACCACACCAACAACCTCCTGAAACTACAACAACATGCAAGCCAACAACTCCAGTAGTCACCACACCAACAACTCCTGAAACTACAACAACATGCAAGACAACAACTCCAGTAGTCACCACACCAACAACTCCTGAAACTACAACAACATGCAAGCCAACAACTCCAGTAGTCACCACAAAAACAACTCCGGAAACTACAACTCCAGAAGTCACCACACCAACAACTCCCGAAACTACAACAACATGCAAGCCAACAACTCCAATAGTCACCACACCAACAACTCCTGAAACTACAACTCCAGAAGTCACTACACCAACAACTCCTGAAACTACAACAACATGCAAGCCAACAACTCCAATAGTCACCACACCAACAACTCCTGAAACTACAACAACATGCAAGCCAACAACTCCAGTAGTCACCACAAAAACAACTCCTGAAACTACAACTCCAGTAGTCACCACACCAACAACTCCTGAAACTACAACAACATGCAAGCCAACAACTCCAGTAGTCACCACACCAACAACTCCTGAAACTACAACAACATGCAAGCCAACAACTCCAGTAGTCACCACACCAACAACTCCTGAAACTACAACAACATGCAAGACAACAACTCCAGTAGTCACCACACCAACAACTCCTGAAACTACAACAACATGCAAGCCAACAACTCCAGTAGTCACCACACCAACAACTCCTGAAACTACAACAACATGCAAGCCAACAACTCCAGTAGTCACCACACCAACAACTCCTGAAACTACAACAACATGCAAGACAACAACTCCAGTAGTCACCACACCAACAACTCCTGAAACTACAACAACATGCAAGCCAACAACTCCAGTAGTCACTACACCAACAACTCCTGAAACTACAACAACATGCAAGCCAACAACTCCAATAGTCACCACACCAACAACTCCGGAAACTACAACTCCAGAAGTCACCACACCAACAACTCCTGAAACTACAACAACATGCAAGCCAACAACTCCAGTAGTCACCACACCAACAACTCCGGAAACTACAACTCTAGAAGTCACCACACCAACAACTCCTGAAACTACAACAACATGCAAGCCAACAACTCCAGTAGTCACCACACCAAACAACTCCTGAAACTACAACTCCAGAAGTCACCACACCAACAACTCCTGAAACTACAACAACATGCAAGCCAACAACTCCAGTAGTCACCACACCAACAACTCCGGAAACGACAACTCTAGAAGTCACCACACCAACAACTCCTGAAACTACAACAACATGCAAGCCAACAACTACAGTAGTCACCACACCAACAACTCCTGAAACTACAACTCCAGAAGTCACTACACCAACAACTCCTGAAACTACAACAACATGCAAGCCAACAACTACAGTAGTCACCACACCAACAACTCCGGAAACTACAACACCAGAAGTCACCACCCCAACAACTCCTGAAACTACAACAACATGCAAGACAACAACTCCAGCAGTCACCACAACAACAACTCCGGAAACTACAACTCCAGAAGTCACCACACCAACAACTCCTGAAACTACAACAACATGCAAGACAACAACTCCAGTAGTCACCACACCAACAACTCCGGAAACTACAACTCCAGAAGTCACCACACCAACAACTCCTGAAACTACAACAACATGCAAGCCAACAACTCCAGAAGTCACCACACCAACAACTCCGGAAACTACAACTCCAGAAGTCACCACACCAACAACTCCTGAAACTACAACAACATGCAAGACAACAACTCCAGTAGTCACCACACCAACAACTCCGGAAACTACAACTCCAGAAGTCACCACACCAACAACTCCTGAAACTACAACAACATGCAAGACAACAACTCCAGTGGTCAGCACACCAACAACTCCTGAAACTACAACAACATGCAAGACAACAACTCCAGTGGTCAGCACACCAACAACTCCTGAAACCACAACTCCAGAAGTCACTACACCAACAACTCCTGAAACTACAACAACATGCAAGCCAACAACTCCAGTAGTCACCACACCAACAACTCCTGAAACTACAACTCCAGAAGTCACTACACCAACAACTCCTGAAACTACAACAACATGCAAGCCAACAACTCCAGTAGTCACCACACCAACAACTCCGGAAACTACAACTCCAGAAGTCACTACACCAACAACTCCTGAAACTACAACAACATGCAAGCCAACAACTCCAGTAGTCACCACACCAACAACTCCGGAAACTACAACTCCAGTAGTCACCACACCAACAACTCCTGAACTACAACAACATGCAAGTCAACAACTCCAGTAGTCACCACACCAACAACTCCTGAAACTACAACAACCTGCAGGACAACAACTATAGCCGTCACGAAACCAACAACACCTTGTACTGAGACAACGGTACCACCAAGTGAAGCTCCATGTACCGATGAAGTTCCCATGTCCAATGTTGCCGGATCCTATCAGGCTGCTGCTGCACCACCAGCCATCTTGAAACCACCACAAACGCTCCAGTCAAACATGGATATGTATATGCGTTTTGTTTGCCGTGACAAACCCGACAACTTTATGGTAGCCTCATTGAAGAGCTGTAACCAATATTA